>NC_056743.1:1286873277-1287225777 GCF_019279795.1 Protopterus annectens | reverse complement strand
TTCACATTCTTTGGAACAGGCTCCCCATCCATGTGAAGCAGAGTTCTTCCCCATTCCTATCTAAGCGCAACTTGGACCAATGGATGGGTAAACAGAAATTCACTCCTGGTGTGGCTGCTGTGTCTTAGATGGACATAAGTAGTCAGTAAATCACCACCTATATAAATCAAATTTGTGGGTCACACTTGGGTTGCTTGGCTAGACTTATAATTGCCTTAGTGGTAATTAGCCTAGTATCCACCTATAAACCTATTAACTGCCTTTTGTTAATTCATGTAAATTTCATTAAATACATTTAAAATTAATTCACATACAATTCTGGACCTTTGGCCAGACTGTGACCAGTCTACCTACCCAGTTAGCAAATGCTAAATAAAGTTAAAATAATAATAATATTTAAATTTATAATTAAAAATTAAAATAAAATTAAATAAGAGTAAAATCTGTGTAAAACTCTTGGTGTTGAGCAGTGAAACAAAGAAAGATAATGAAAGAGGAAACATATTGCTTGTGTTAAAGTGTATCATGTTATAGTCCCAAAAGAAGTACCACAGGCCTTACTAAGGTAGCACAGCTACTTACTAAGGTAGCACAGCTACTTACTAAGGTAGCATAGGCCTTACTAAGGTAGCACAGCTACTTACTAAGGTAGCGCAGCTACTTACTAAGGTAGCACAGGCCTTACTAAGGTAGCACAGCTACTTACTAAGGTAGCACAGGCCTTACTAAGGTAGCACAGCTACTTATTAAGGTAGCATAGGCCTTACTAAGGTAGCACAGCTACTTACTAAGGTAGCACAGCTACTTACTAAGGTACCACAACCTTTTGTATTGTATTCCCTTCTGAAGCACAACACCTGTATCATTAGTTCTGGTTTAAGCACTTGGGCTTCAGGCCAGTTATTTTACGTTAAGAAGGATTGCGGTCTGCACTCTTGTGGGAGGAGAGGCTGGACTCTGCCCTTCTGAGCAGGGAATTTCTGGTTAGAGGCTTATAGTGCCTGCATATTCTAACTGTTTCTTACTGAAATTGGTACACCTTGTTTGCTGTAGCATAGACTAGATCCAGGCCTGCTAAATCTAGCTTTATTTGTATGCTTGTTGTTTGTTTATTTCCCTGAAACGCTAATTCCACCTAAAACGCGGCCTTTTAGCACTTCTGTGGATCCATAGTGATATCTGCATTGCTTACTGTACTTATTTCCTTGTCTCACTTGAAAGAAAGTTACTGTTTGTCATTTTTGCATTTAAGTTACCTGCAGCACATTGCATTTAAGCTACCTGGCACTTGCTCACTAAAGCAATTATATAAGTCAGCTCTAAAAAATTAAAAGCGCTACACCCTCACAAACTCCCCTTGAGTACCTTGTTCCCCATTGGCCCTTTTTTTCAATTATAAAGGAATTCCCAATACTATTCTAGCATGTCCAAAGGTCAGTTGTCAATCTCCTCTCCGGTCCAGCTGGTGAATCTGGGAATCTTGAGGCAATGTTACAACTGCCTCATGTACACAGACAACCCTCTCCTCCTCCCAACAAATTCCAACACATGTGAGAGATGCAACCATATAGCCAAACTGGAGGCTAAGCTCTCTCAACTCAGTACTAGCGTAACCAGTCAGGAGGAGAAGGAAACCACACTCACTACAATTCCAGTCTCACATAGACCTACCACGACAACAAACCAAACACATAAACACACAAAAACATACTCAGAGGCTCTAAATAAAAATCTGCCTAAGCAGCAGAGACCTCCAAAGCAGACACCCAAGCAACCGCTACCCCAAAACAAAACACGTGCAACACATAGCTCACAAAGCCAGTGTGCTGAACAGTCTCAGCCCTTAAGGCTAAACAACACACCTGATACACTTGTAATAGGTGACTCTATCGTCAGGCACACTGACGTCCCGCTCACCAGGCTGAACAAGGAGAAGGTCACGGTGAGCTGCCTGTCGGGCGCTAGGATCCGCCACATAACACAAGCACTCAGGTCACTCCAAGGCAAGTACAAATATGACTCAGTCATTGTCCATGCTGGTGTGAATGACCTGAGACGTACCTCCCTGGACTACATGAAAAGAGACATAGAGGAGCTCTCTGAGCATGTAGCCCAGGCCGGTATGACCCTGACCTTGAGTAGCATCTTATCCTCACCAAGAATGATGCCACAATATGAAGACAAGATGATCAATTTCAACAATTGGCTTAAGTGTTGGTGTCATTCAAAGGGGATCCAATGCCTGTCAGCCTGGGATGACATGCTCGACAAGCCACGATGCTTCGCTAGGGATGGCTTGCACCTGTCACCCCTGGGCTTTTGGATATTGGCAAAGGCTCTTGCTACCCCCATAGTGCCTTTTTTAGGCAAGGCTCAAAAGACAAACCCACCTCCATAGGTATCACAAGGGATAAGAAACTAAGAGTAATGCTACTCAACGCCAGAAGTCTAAACCTCAAGATGCACGCAGAACATCGATATCTGTGCAGTAACAGAAACCTGGTTCAAGGCTCCCAAGAGCACCCCAGCACTACCAGGTTTTACCTCATACCATGCTTTTCGGCCCCAAAACTTGGACCGAACCACAAAAGGAGGGGGAGTATCAATATTCGTCAAAGATACCCACACCTCCAGGTTGGTGGCACAGCACGAAGCATCAGAGACTATCCATGTGCAACTAACTGTGGGTAAAACTGCCTTCCAGTTTATAGCCTGCTACAGACCACCCTCCCAAACACAGGAACCCCACTTGGCCTTCCTGAGAATACTGGAAAATATGAAGGTCTCTCCAAACACCATTATATTGGGCGACTTCAACTACCCAAACATAGACTGGGAGCATTACTCTAGCTCCAACACCCTAGCCCAAAGGTTCCTAGAATTTATAAACTCAAATGCTATGGAACAACTTGTTACCACTCCCACAAGAGGGGAAAACATACTGGACCTGATCATCACCAACATGGGGACACTATGCTCCAGACCAGAAGTGTATCCCTCACTGGTAAGATTAGACCATAAACTAATCTCACTGGAAATTCACATCCGGACCCCACCCCCTGCCCAGAAAACCACAGTGAAAAACTTCTCTAAAGCAAATTTCAGACGCCTCAAAACCGAGGCGAAATCCTTCAAAGCCCCCGGGCCTGTGGAAAATATGGCCCAGACCGCAGAATCCTTTATAAACGCATTCTATGAACACCTTCAGGAATGCATGGATCATGCAATCCCAAATAAAACCAAGACCCAATCCTCCAAAGGCAGACGTCCTGTCTGGTGGACCCCAGCCATAAACAAACTATACAATAGAAGGAGGAAGCTACTACATGACAGAGAAAAATCCCAAAAAGGGAAGGCATCTCTGATCAGTATTAGCAAAAAACTACGGGCACTCATAAAATCGTCTAAGGCCAGCTTCGAGAGAAAAATTGCACAGGACACTAAGGATAATCACAAGGCTTTCTTTAGTTATGTTAGGAACCTGGGTGGGAATTCCCAGATATGCTCAGAATTAGTCCAAAACGACAAAAAATACATCGAGCCCACAGACATTGCCAACATCCTAGCTGACAGGTTCAGTGCAAACTTCTCCCCCCCCCCCACCAAAAGGGCAAATATCTATCCCAACAGAGTGCTGCCCCCCTGACATCTCAGATGCTCAGGTAAGAGCCGCCCTCTCCAAAGCAAAAAACACAGCATCAATGGGACCAGATGGTGTCTCGGGCTGCGTCCTACATGAACTCCAAGAAGAGCTAAACCCAAACATAAAACTACTGTTCAGTCTTAGCCTTACTACAGGATATGTACCCAAAGAGTGGCGTACAGCAACAGTGGTCCCTCCACAAAGGTGGTGCCTCAACGGATCCTGGAAACTATCGCCCCATAAGCCTGACTAGCTTGGTCTGCAAAGCTATGGAAAGGATCATCATGGACCTCATAAATAAAGATATTGGGGACCTACAGACACTGGATCCTACCCAGTTTGGCTTTATTAAGGGCAGATCCTGCCTCTTAAACCTGGTCGATTTCTTTGAAACAGTCACGAAGGCCATTGACGAGGGGAAGGTGGTCCACACAGTCTACCTGGACCTCGCAAAAGCCTTCGATACAATACCCCACTCGGGCATTATAGATAAGCTCACCAGCTTAAATATAAACCCCTATGTCACTAGATGGGTTACAAACTGGCTCAAGGACAGAACCCACATGGTTAGAATTGCTGGAGCCATGTCAGACTCCAAACCAGTTACAAGTGGCGTCCCACAAGACTCAGTCCTGGGACCTCTCTCGTTCGGTATATATTTCTCAGCGGTACAGGCCAACACGGAAGGACTAGGGCTGACCAAGTTTGCAGATGACTGCAAACTGGGCGCCATAATCAACTCTCCAGCTGACACAAGCATCCTCCAAAAGGGCCTCATAGAAACAGACAACTGGTGCCAGAGCCATGGCCTCAAGCTAAACACCAAAAAGTGTATAGTCATCCCCTTTGGCAAAAACAAAGTGCCCACAAATTACCACATAGGTGGTAATCCATTAAGTACGGAAGAAGTCATTAGGGACCTGGGGACCCAAGTTGATAGCAATCTCTCATTTGACAACCACGTGGCCAAAGTGGTTAGAAAAACATTTTATATAGCCCACCTAATCATGAAGGGATTCACATCTAGATCAGGGAGGTCATCGTACCTCTTTACTCATCCCTCATCAGGCCCATAATTGAGTACAATGCCCCTTTTGGGATGTACCTTACCAGACACCTGCAGCACCTGGAAAGACCCCAAAAGTACCTCACCAAGAGGATCAAAGGGCTCAAACAGATGCCATATGCTGCCCGGTTAAAGAAACTCCAGCTCTACTCAGTGGCATACCGCCTGCTCAGAGGCGATCTGTGCCTGATGTATAAAGCCATGTCCAACCCGGAATTAATGGACATGCTGCACCTCAGAAAATCCAAATCCCATCGAGCTACGTGCTCGAGAGACTTGAACCTCAGCACTGAAATAAATAGGACATGCTGGAGGGACAGATTCATAACCCAGAGGCTCCCTTCACTCTGGAATAAAATCCCAGTCCAGGTTAGGCAGAGTCCCACATTGACTCTGTTCAAGAGGAATCTTGATGAGTGGATGGGAGATCGTAGGTTTACCCCGGCTATCACTTCTGTGTCACTGTTAGACAGAGGCACAGTATACTAACCTCAAAAAAAGGCATAGCAAAATAAATTTAAAATGGGTGGCAAAAGCCAAACACATTCTGGCTAGGCTTATAAATGCCCTAGGGCAGATAGCCTAGTATGAACCTATGAACCTATGAACCACCTTCTCCAGTGAGGCACCTCTACTCTATCATTCCCCACACAGGTACCGTAATCCTTTCATGTTACAAACTTGACTGAGGTACCACAGCTCTCTCACATTACACTCCCAACTAAGCTGTTACAGATTTTTCACCTTCCATTCTCCCTTGAAGTAGTGCATTAAACTCCACACGGAGATATTGCAGTCCTGTCACATTATGCTCTCTGCTGATATATCACCTTCCATAATGAGGTATTTCAGCAATATCATGCAACATTCCCTACTGAAACACAGAGCTCTTACTCATGACAGTTCTCGGTGAGGTCCTAACACCTTTCCATGTCACATTTACCACTCAGGTACAACAGCCAAGTCTTATTTCCCATTGAAGAACCACCACCAAATAGCATTGCGTTCCCCACTGCAGTACCACTGCCCTGTGACATCTAACTCCACAGTAAAGTGCCTCAGCCCTGTTATAATACAGTCTGGACTGATGATTCACAGCCTTATTGTTGTAATTAAATCAAAAGGTGCTTCAACAAAGTATTAGTTTAAAGGTGTGCACACTTATGCAACCAGCTTAATGTACATTTTTTATTTTTTGTATTTTTTCCCCTAACAGATTTGTTTGTTTTTCAGTTTAATTGTACAGGTTATAGAGGTCACATTAAAGGTAGGAAAAGTTTTGAAATGGGGCCATAGGTTGGTACAAGGCTATTGGTCCTAGGGCCTATACAAGCCTAGCCATAACAATTCCCTGGTATTTCTTCCCACACTGTTTACTTCCCTGGACCCCTGTCTAGCAGGGTGACTGATGTGATTAATTTCCTATCTCCCATGCAATCATCAAGGTTCCTTTTGAAGAGGGCTAAAGAGGTGCTCTGCTTAACATGTATGGGCAGTTTATTCCAGAGTCTGGGGAGTCTCTGGGTCAGGAACCTTTCCCTCCAGCATGTTTTGTTCATTGTAATGACAAGGTTTAGATCCCTGGAGCATGTGGCTCTGAGGGATTGGGATTTCTTTAAGTGTAGCATGTCCAACAGCTCTGGGTTTGACATGGCCTTGTATGTTAAGCAGAGATTACCTCTGAGTAGACGATATGCGACAGAGATTAGCTGGAGTTTTTTAAGGTGGTCAGCATAGGGCATCTGCTTTACGCCTGTGATTCTTTTAGTGAGGTATTTCTGCGGCCTTTCCAGTTGTTGCAGATGTCTTGAGAGGTACATACCAAATGGGGCGCTGTATTCTATAATGGGTCTAATGAGGAATGAGTACAGTGGGACAAAGGAACTTTGACGATTGGATGGGAGAAAGGAAATTCACCCCAGGGAATCACGTCAGTCGCCCTGCTAGACATGGGTCCAGGAAAGTAAATAGTGTGGGAAGAAATAGCCAGGGAATTGTTATGGCTAGGCTTGTATAGGCCCTAGGGCCAATAGCCTAGTACCAACCTATGAACCTGTGAAGTAGGGGGGTACACTCATTCATTCCTCCTCTGTAGATTAGCAGTGTAATGAGTCTATTTCTGTTATGGTCAGTCTTTCCTAGCCAAAGGCAGCCTGATGAATCACATCCATTTGCAAAGCTAGTTTCCCAGTATGAGCCCCAGTATCTGGTTTCTGCATGTGTGTCATCTAGACTTTACGTGAGTACCCTTGTGGAAAGATCAGCCCTTTGTGAAGCATACACTTTGGCCATACTACCATTCTTTCATAGTCAATTGCTTTGTGCTGGTAAAGAAACAGTAAAACATAGTTACATTAAGTCATATTACCTGACACTGTATATTATTAATGTACTCTGCCAGCTGGAGCATTATCTTTAATGCACAATCGGGCCTCTTCCACAGACTGTATCCTGTAATGACCCACAAGAGTTGTGGAAACTTGGTAGTAGGGCTAGAAATGGTGGCCTTAATGAACCTCCAGTGGGCTGGATGACATTGCTTGCAGTTTGAAAAGGCTGGCAGATTTTAGGGCTTGTTGCTGACTGCATCCTGTTTTCATTCAGTTTAATCTGTTATCCACATAAGGACAGGAACCTGGAATAATTCCTGCCTTTCCTAAGGAAGGAAGTTGGTTATAAGTGAAATGCTATGCTAAAAATACTAAAGGAAAATATATGCCATTGTTATAACTTTATTCACTTCTTTTTCCCTCTGCAATCCTGAAGAATTGGTAGAAGTGGGAAAGTGCTTAACTTTGCATGGAATTCTTGCTATTTTATCACTTTTTTATCTCTAAAAACAGCTAATTTTATCAGCGCTTTTTTAAAACTCATTTTTACCAGGTAAGCCCACTAGACATAAATGCATATTTTATAACAGGAATGCAGTCCAACTGAATTATTTGCTTTGACCTGCAGTTTGCAAATGGAGTTTGAGGAAATCAAGCTTAAACTACTGTTTGTTAGTATCTCAGTGTAAGTGAATCTGAAAAGTTGTACTGCCGGCTTTATAAGAACATCCTTTGATTAAACAATTCCCCAGAAGGGCTTCTAATATCAGACCTCCCAGAAGGCATCCCACACCAGCCTGGGACCTGAATTATGTTTTAGAAAAACGAACCTTACCTCCTTTGAACCTGCTGCTTCAACAGAATTGAAATACCTCTCCTGAAAGATTGCCTTCCTACTAGCTATCACCTCAGCCAGAAGGGTTTCAGAACTTCAGGCAGTCATGGCTGTCGAGCCCTTCATAATTTTCCATCCAGACAGGGTCTCCCTGAGGACTAACCCCTCCTCTATGCCTAGGCCATACACCTACTCACCTTCTTTCCCAACCGTCAAAACAAGGGGGAAAGAATTCTGCACTCTCTAGATGTGCACAGACAACTCAGATACTGTCTGGACTGTACTAAACCCTTCAGAAAAACAGACCAGCTGCTTGTCAGCTTTGCCCCAGGGGCAGAGGGGAAGCCCATTTCCAAGCAAACCATTTCCAAATGGATATCACACTGTATCCATTTCTGCTACAGACTACATGGGACCCCCCCACCAGTCTATTTGCACCCATTCCACTAGGGCAGCGTCCACTTCCACAGCCTTCCTCAGAGGAGACCCCACCAGGGACATCTTGGAAGCTGCCACCTGGACCTCTGTCCATACCTTTACAAAGCATTACCACCTGCATCTTTTTTCTAAGTCTAGGGCAGGGTTTGCCTCTGCAGTTCTGCAGGGCTTGCTGACCCATGTCTAGGGCTCTAACCTGTCCTTCTACCCCTCTCCTCAGCTTTGGGAATCCTCCCACAGGTGATGACTGCAACAGTGATACACAAAGAACATAGTACAGTTGTGAACACTTACCATAAATGTAGATGTTCGAGTGTATTCACTGTTGCAGTCCTGGTTCCCTTCCCCTCCATCCCCCTTATATCCTCTTTCCCTTGGGGGCATAAGCTTCCCATGGTGGCTTTTAGCCACCATGACCACTTTACCTTATTTCCTTGTGCTTCTGATGGGTTAGGGCAAGAAAAACTGAAGTAATGACATTGGCTGCCTTGCTTTATAGCACTGACGACCTGACGTCCGACTACAGGCGACTGCAGCCGACTTGGAAAAACATTGACTCTGGTATTCGGGCCAGCCAAGGGCTACCACAGCAGGGATAACCCATAGGTGATGACTGCAACAGCAAATACACTCAAATATCTACATTGATGGTAAGTGTACACAACTGTACTTTCTGCAGGAAAAGGAATAACCCCTTTGAAAGGAGGAATTTCTTCCCACTGCCATCTGTAACCTTGGTGAATGATTTTTCAGAACCTATTTGTCTGAAATAATCTGTAGCCAAAGAGAAAAATGGAGATTCAGACTTTCTGGAAGATAAAAAGGGCCAGGGTGGGAGGGGGTCACAAGGTCTTTTGAACAGTCATTCTGACTTGTTGGTGTGTCCTTGGTTTTGGAAGGTTGGAGAAATCTTTTTGGAACCTCCTTGCCACTTCTTTTTAAATGTCTGCTTACCTGAATTCTGTTGAGACTGTTAATTCTATTTTTTTTTTGTTTGTTTTTTTTTTTGTTAAAATTGGATGAGGAGAAAGAAAACTACCTGGCCAATTTGGAAAAGGACGGCTGACAAATCTTGAGATTCCCTGGATCAGCTTGCCCTGTTCATCACACTTTTTGATCACCTCTGCAGCAGAGGGGCCAAATACTAAACCTCTATCCAAGGGTGAATGTTATAATCTCATTTTACATCCTCTGGGAGGTTCTGGGAATGCAGCCAAGCAAACCTCCTTAAAACAGTACCAGTTGCCTTACTGGAAGAAGTATCAACAGAGTCCTCACACACTGCAAATAATGAGTAGTGACCTGTGCAGTAGAATAAACTAAGTTATTTAAATCAGATTTTCCTTCACAAGGAGAAACTGTAAATAAAACATTCTTCATACTTTCACAGTATGTCAGAGTAAACTTTAACATGTGAACCTAATAATTTAAAATTCTGAAATTCAGAGTTGTAGAAATATGCACTTTTTCCTCATACCTATCAATAATTTTCCCATCCTTATTAGAAAGAGTAAGATTGGAATTAACTAGGTGCTTAGCAGCAGAGGAGTCAATTAAGGCTATAACTGCTGTGTCAAGTTTGGGAATAGCGTATAAAAGTCTGAACAACTTTATACATCCTATCTGCTTTTTTTGGGAATAGATGTCTGAAAGTCATGAAAATTGCAGACAGTAAGACACACGTTCTCTAAATCAGACAGGACAGAAGGAATGGGTGTAGTTTCCGGAAAATCTTTCTGTAGCAACTCATAGTATTTTCTGAGGGACTGATAAACCCCAGTGTTCTCCCACTGAAAAGTCAGACATTCTAGCAATAGTTTCAGAGAAAGTGACCCCCCTCCCCCGTAGAGAGAATCAGAAAGTGAGCTCTCTTCGGAGTCTGAATCAGGAATCTGAGGACAAAACCCTGAATCCATCCCTGCATCTTCCTGCTCAGATTCAGAAACTTGAATCCCTTCAGGAAAGGAGGCATCCCTCTTTCTTTAACTGAAAACTACTCTACAGTAAGGCTTGATAGTCTGTTCAAACCCTGAGACAGTTCTACTAAACCACTCCTATCCAAAGAAATTTGACGAGGAGTAGATATATGTTTGGCTTTCTGTTTCTTTCTGACAGGAAAAATGGGGCCAACCATATTACTAATGGCTGCCACTGCTTCCACAGGTATGGCAAAGCATTCTGATTCAACAGGGTAACCTTCCCTGTTACCTCTCCCAAGACCAACAGGAGTGGCTCTCCCTTGTCCCATGAGGAGACCCCAACAGCCACAGAGAATGTGGCTAACTTACAGTCCAAAGTGGCAGTAGGTGCTACAGACTGATGGTAAAAGATGAGTGGTATGAGGTACAATAAACAGCCACAACAGAGTCACCAACCTGCGACTGAGGCAAATGCTAGCCTGCTGTGGTGGCAAAGGCTGTTTGCGTATCATTTTCATTTTGTGGCTGGAAGAAGACCAACCATGAGACTGAATCTGTTCCATGGTCAAGCCAAAAGTGGTGCCTCTATCCTGTGAAAACAAGCAAGAAATGCCAGTAAAACTACCAGTCCACAAAAGTTACTTTTTTTTTACAGGAAAAACATAATAAAAAGCACTTTCAAACACTATGGCAGCCCCAGAGTGGAAAATAAACACAATTTCTCCACAGAAAATATTTTATTAGTTAGTTAAATCTATTTTTAAACTGTCATAAACAAGTGCTCCATTTAAAAGTGTTTTACAGTCTCGAGACAATCCATTAAAATACAACACTCCCAGCTTTAAAATATCTTTCCTGAAGGAAATTGTAAAACATCAGTAAAAAAAAAATAGGAAAATGGATTTTTTTCCCAAAGGGAACTTAGCTTCCCAGCTAAGGAAAGCACAAGCCGACTGTTGATCCTTGCAAGCCTCAGAGGAGCATACTCTTCAGCAGAAAAGCACTGAAGGGCTTCGCGCCCAGACTTGTCTTTTGACAGTTTGGGCTTGTGGAATGTGCCCCGAAGCTTTGGAAGCTGGCCAGCTGTTATATCCTTTGCAGGATGTAACCCATATAACGAAGGCTATTGCAGCAGTGATCAATATGAAGAATATCAAATGTGGCTGGTGGTAGCAGTGGGTGCCAAATGACCTATTTTGTCACATTGTGGTTGTCAAAGCTGTTTTTAGGTGGGATTCTATCATCATTAAGGCTTGCACACTGAAAGTTTATGTTTTCGATATTGTTGGCAGTATTAAACCATGGCAAGTCTGTGTCAAAAGTTAAATAGGTGAGCTGGAGTGTCAGTACACCTGTTCAGTGAAGAAAGGAATTCTGAGCAAATTAGAATAATTAAATAAATAAAACTGCATGTATTACCCACTTGCAGTGGTAGTCACACCAGTAGTGGAGGTTTTTGGTTCGAGTCTCACCTCTATGATTCTAACAGTGCTTTAACAGAGGTCTTTCTCTATATTTATGTCTGCATGTGTTTGTAATTTGACCTTAAACAACATGCTAACTGAAATGCTAAGACTCTGAAGGGAAAAGTCAATACCTACCTGTTGGTCCAGTGGCAGTAACACCACTAAAGTGTGCTGAGGGTCTCGGGATGGAGTCCGAAATGAGAGCTGATCTTATCCTTTCACTTCTGTCATTCAATGGAAAAGGCTAAAATATATGCTGAAACTTAGAAACTGAAAAGCTTGGCTGAACTAGGAGACAATTGATTTCATGCAGACATGAAGTTAAAAATATTAACCCATGGTGAGGATCGAGCTCTGCAGGTTGGTGATCATTATTAATGAGTTAACAGATGATAACTACATAAGTATTGCCTGTTAGTAGGCCACTTTCTTAAAACGTGTTTATTTGATTGTCTTTATTTTGTTTGTTTTTAGTTCATTTCATTAATTTTGTTAATTGGATGCATTGGTCCACAGACCCTTTTCAGCTATGACAAAAGCCATTTTAACAATAGCAAGTGTACAGATAAACATATACTAGCATTATAGCCTTATAGGGTGCACATTCCATTGTAGGCACTTCTCCCCTTCCATGTTGTTTTATGTTTAAGGAGTCCATATTCTGTTCACAGTTTATCATTTTTGACATCACTGAGTTGAATTTGGCTTTCAGTCCTTTTGTACTATAGCCATTGATTCCCAGGGTAGCTCTTATATCATATAGCCGAATTTCCCCTCACAGTACAGCATGTTTAGAACGATACGGTTCCTGTAACATGCTTAACTTGTACAGCTTGAACTGAGGAAGAATAATGTGCAAAATCTGTGCTCCTCAAGAGTTTCTTTTACATGCTACTGCCAAGGCTAAGGCTGTCTAGCACCTCCAACTTTAATTTCTTGCAAGGAAAATGTATGATTTTTTTTTGTCCCCCAAAAATTCCTTGTCTGACTCCACTAGAACCTGTGGCATCCCTGGCCCCTGATGTGGCTTCATCATTGGTTACCTCCTTTGTCCTAACTTGCTAAGCTTGGACCCCTGTCCTTCTGTCAGGCAAAAAGTTTTGCAATGTAATGCTTGTTACAAGGAGCTGGGAGCATACCTCTCAACTTCTTACAGCAAGAAATCTGTAGAAAACTAAATAATAGGGGTGGGGGGACAATTGTTTTAATATTCCTCTTATAGACTTAGAAAGTTGATGGAATAACAGGTTTTGCATTAGCATGGATTTTCTGAAGGATGTGAAGTCTAAAATTCAAATGCCTGTCAATATTTTCTGACTTCAGTCCTAAAATGATTTGCCAATAATTTGCCAGAAAGCCACATTTTTGTGAGGATCAGACTAAAAGCATGAGGCAAAAATCTGGATATTCTGCGAAAATTTGGGCAATTGAGAGGTATGGCTGGGAATAAGGCACAACAGGGGGTCAGTTAGAGACTAAGATTAACTATCTTTGTGCTGGGTGGCACAGTCTGCTCTGGTGCTTAATGTACTTAAAGTGAACTCATGAATGTGAGACTCTTAATGCACACCTGTCAGCTTCCAAGTATTAAAAATCATAGCACTGATCCTTAAAAAAATCATAGCAGAGGGTCAGAAGTATTTTTTTATTTTTCACAATAGAAGCTCTTCATGTACTTGCATAGTTGTTGTTGTCTTTTGGCTATTCCCAGTTAGGGGTTGCCACAGTAGAACTCCGGTCCGCTAATGATTGGCAGTAGATTTTTTTGAATGCTGAGGTGCCAGCTCGACCTTCAACGAAGGCATGCCCATTTATGCATGTCTTTCGAACGCCCACCCAACCGCGGGGAAGACATGCAGACTCCACACAGAAGGCACTCCCGTACTCCAGCCGAGAATCAAACGGGAGAACCTCTTGCTGTAAGGCAACAATACTACCACTGCACCACCGTGGCATGGTGTTCATCGTGTTTCACTGCTGCAGTCATTACACTTGGGTTATCCTGCCGTCAGGCAGTCCCGCAGTCGGCCAGAGTTCCAAAGTCTTGGTCCGGCATCAGTTGCTGTCGCCTCCTCCCTGACGTCAGTGTGTCAGGGGTATATAAGAAGCAGCCGATGCCATTTTCTTCAGTCTTTCTTGCCGCGCGGTGCCCAAAGCAAAAGCAGTTCGCAAGTGCCAGTTGGCCGACTCCTGAGATATCAAATTTGATTTTCAGAACCAAAGTCTTCAATAAAGCTAAGTACCCCATTGGGGAAACTTTTTCTTGCCTCAGACCGATGTCCGTAAAAGTTAATAATTGTATTTCTTGTGGGAAGCAAATACCTCATAAGGATTTTCATTCTTACTGTATTCCATGCCTAGGCCCAGATCACGACGTCACTAGTTGTCGGTTTTGTGCTAGATTTAACAAACACACTATTAAACGTCAGTTTGATTTTGCTCGCCTTTACTTTGGCCGAAGGTTTAATTATACCATGCCGTCAGAACAACCGATGACCGCAATTCACAAAAAACGCAAAGATAAGGATAAGGACAGGCATCCAAGGCCCAAAACTGACGACGAAGCCTCTTCTGGGCCAGTCACCGGTTCTCAGTGAGGCACTTTTGCAGCCCCTGACACCCGCTACCTCAGAGCCACAGGCCGCTACCGACTCCCACGTGGAGGTACCTAGGCCTCTGGATACTCAAGGTGTTGGGCCTACGGAGACTAACCCTTCAGATGGGTCCGGTGCCGCTGAGCAGGCATCGGCTTCTGAGGGTATTTTCAGACCTTCACAACTTATTATTGCAACTACAGCCAAGTCTAAAACTACATTAAAGACAAAGAGGCAAGTACAGCATTCACCTGGACAGGCATCCATACCTAAAAAGCAGATGCTCAAAATGGCCGAAGACTTAATTACTCTGATCAGGGGTTCCCATCCCCATCCTGATAAAAGGCCTAAGCAGGATACAGACTATGATTCCTCTGACCAAGTTTCTGTATATTCTGATTCCTCTTCAGACCAGGGATACTCTTTACCCCACCTATGAGGACTCTGATGCTGAAGAATCAATTCCTTCAGCCTCTCCTCCTGAGGATTATTCTTTTGGGGAAACTTTATATACCATGAGAGAGCATTGCCATTGGGAGGGCCAGGATTACTCAGAATCCAAGAAAAGGCTCAGAGACTTTCTTTTATTGCCTCATCACAGGCCCCTTGCTATTCCGCCAGTGTTGGATATTGTGGATGATGTGTTCTCTGAATCCAGTTTAAATCCTGATTCTTTACCCCCTGCTCCAGTCAAGCCAGACAGGTACTACAGAGTCCCTGACTCTCACAAATTTCTTTATAAAAACCCTGTTGCAGACCCAGAAACTATTTCCCAGGGTCCCAAAGGGGTAAAGGCTTCCACGGCTAAAAATCCAGTTCCCTCGGATAGGGATTCGAGAGCATTAGACAGATGGGGGAAGAAAGTTTACACCTCTGCAACTTTAGCAGTGAGGGCTTTAAATTGCCAGTTTCACATGCTTAAATATCAACAATATTTAATGTCTCAGTTAAAACAGAAAATGAGTACAAGTGCAGAACAACATGATTACAAGGAAATGCAGGATTTATTGCATGCAGCTGACCAAGTGGGAAAACATACTTTACAATGTGGTTTTGATTCATTAGAGGCTTCTTGTAGAGCAGCAGTTACAGGATCTGTGATTCGAAGGCATGCTTGGTTAAAAGAACAAAGTTTACCAGATCATGTTAAGGCAAAATTATTGGATGCTCCTTTACAGCAAGATATTTTATTTGGTGTTAAAGCGAAAGAGGAATTAAAGAAAATGGAGGATAAGGCAAAATGTATGCAAACAGTGAAGGATTTCTTACAGGTACAGCCACCTCGATTTAGCAGGAATTAGCCTACAAAAAATTAGTCCTTTCCAGTGTCAGACAGGCCACAAAGAGGCAGATACAGATGCCCAAGAGGCAGATCTCAGCCCCAAGGCTCTTACAGACCACGACAGAGGGATGCTTCAACCCCAAAAGGAGGGGAAGACAAGTCACAACCTTACAGGAAACAGTCCCAATGACTTCCCCCTTCCAATGCCAAGCTCTTCCCTTTTGGCAGCTCCCTTGGGAGGAAACTAGCACTTTTTTCACAAAACTGGCAAGCAATCACCCAAGACAAATGGATTCTGAATATTGTGTCTCAAGGCTACAGGTTCCACTTTCACACTCTACCAAGGCTAAAAGGAATGCCAGACCTGCCACAAAACCAATGGGCAGCGGCACAAAAGCAAATTACAGCCCTCATGGACATGAGAGCTATTCAAAAAGTGCCACAGCAGGAACAAGGACAAGGATTTTACTCAAGACTCTTCCTGGTCCACAGAAAGGACAAAGTCTGGAGACTCATACTAGACCTTTCTACTCTAAATACTTACCTGGATGTTCCGAAATTCAAAATGTTGACACTACAACAGCAACTTCCCATGTTGGGCAAGACAGCTTGGCTTGTTACTTTGGACCTCAAAGAGGCATACCTGCATGTCCCTATCAGATAAAATTGCAGAAGATACCTCAGATTCATAGCTGCTTCAGTGCACTACCAATTCTCCGCACTGCCCTTTGGCTTATCTACTGCACCCAGGGTCTTTACAAAGTGCCTGGCACCAGTAATTGCATTTTGCAGACTAAAAGGAATTCAAATATATCCATACCTGGATGACTGCCTGATTCAAGCAGAGAGCAAGGACATTCTTCTAAAGCATCTGGCGTTTGTAAAAAGGTTGCTAATTTGCCTAAACAAAAAGAAGTCAAAACTAGTGCCCTCACAAGAGATAATATTCCTGGGTGCCAGCTTAAATACAATGGCCCAGATGGCTTATCTCACGCCAGACAAACAAGGACAACTGACTCAGTATTTTCAATTGATGGCAACAAAGTCCCAACTCCCTGCAAGAAAACTTCTGCAGGCCTTGGGATTCATGGCATCCTGCATACTACTAATTCCATATGCCAGACTGCATATGAGGAAAGTACAATGGTACCTAAAATCTGTTTGGACTCAACACTCTCACAGCTTGGAAACAGTAATACCACTAATTCCCTGCCTACAACAGGAGTTTTGATGGTGGGCACAGGCATGTCACCTCAACAAGGGTCAGCCTTTCACTCTTCCCAAAGCGAGGCAGACTTTAACAACAGATGCTTCGGATTATGCCTGGGGAGCACACATGGCAGGAAAATGTATTCAGGGCAAATGGACCACAGATCAAATGCATCTTCACATCAATCAAAAAGAGATGTTGGTTGTACAAAATGCCCTAACAGCTTTCAAGGACCTTCTACATCCAGGATAGTTATTATTAAAGACGGACAACACCACAGTAATGCGGTACATAAACAAGCAAGGGGGCAGTCATTCTTACCCCCTATGCAGACAAGCCATGACCTTGTGGAACACAGCTCTAATTTATCAAGTTCATCTGCAAGCACAATTCCTGCCAGGAAAGAAAAATACTCTGGCAGACGACTTAAGCATAAACATCATGGATCCTCACGAGTGGAAATTAAATCCACATGTCTTCAGCATGATAATACAAAAATCTGTAGAAAACTAAATAATAGGGGTGGGGGGACAATTGTTTTAATATTCCTCTTATAGACTTAGAAAGTTGATGGAATAACAGGTTTTGCATTAGCATGGATTTTCTGAAGGATGTGAAGTCTAAAATTCAAATGCCTGTCAATATTTTCTGACTTCAGTCCTAAAATGATTTGCCAATAATTTGCCAGAAAGCCACATTTTTGTGAGGATCAGACTAAAAGCATGAGGCAAAAATCTGGATATTCTGCGAAAATTTGGGCAATTGAGAGGTATGGCTGGGAATAAGGCACAACAGGGGGTCAGTTAGAGACTAAGATTAACTATCTTTGTGCTGGGTGGCACAGTCTGCTCTGGTGCTTAATGTACTTAAAGTGAACTCATGAATGTGAGACTCTTAATGCACACCTGTCAGCTTCCAAGTATTAAAAATCATAGCACTGATCCTTAAAAAAATCATAGCAGAGGGTCAGAAGTATTTTTTTATTTTTCACAATAGAAGCTCTTCATGTACTTGCATAGTTGTTGTTGTCTTTTGGCTATTCCCAGTTAGGGGTTGCCACAGTAGAACTCCGGTCCGCTAATGATTGGCAGTAGATTTTTTTGAATGCTGAGGTGCCAGCTCGACCTTCAACGAAGGCATGCCCATTTATGCATGTCTTTCGAACGCCCACCCAACCGCGGGGAAGACATGCAGACTCCACACAGAAGGCACTCCCGTACTCCAGCCGAGAATCAAACGGGAGAACCTCTTGCTGTAAGGCAACAATACTACCACTGCACCACCGTGGCATGGTGTTTAATAGATGTTCATCGTGTTTCACTGCTGCAGTCATTACACTTGGGTTATCCTGCCATCAGGCAGTCCCGCAGTCGGCCAGAGTTCCAAAGTCTTGGTCCGGCATCAGTTGCTGTCGCCTCCTCCCTGACGTCAGTGTGTCAGGGGTATATAAGAAGCAGCCGATGCCATTTTCTTCAGTCTTTCTTGCCGCGCGGTGCCCAAAGCAAAAGCAGTTCGCAAGTGCCAGTTGGCCGACTCCTGAGATATCAAATTTGATTTTCAGAACCAAAGTCTTCAATAAAGCTAAGTACCCCATTGGGGAAACTTTTTCTTGCCTCAGACCGATGTCCGTAAAAGTTAATAATTGTATTTCTTGTGGGAAGCAAATACCTCATAAGGATTTTCATTCTTACTGTATTCCATGCCTAGGCCCAGATCACGACGTCACTAGTTGTCGGTTTTGTGCTAGATTTAACAAACACACTATTAAACGTCAGTTTGATTTTGCTCGCCTTTACTTTGGCCGAAGGTTTAATTATACCATGCCGTCAGAACAACCGATGACCGCAATTCACAAAAAACGCAAAGATAAGGATAAGGACAGGCATCCAAGGCCCAAAACTGACGACGAAGCCTCTTCTGGGCCAGTCACCGGTTCTCAGTGAGGCACTTTTGCAGCCCCTGACACCCGCTACCTCAGAGCCACAGGCCGCTACCAACTCCCACGTGGAGGTACCTAGGCCTCTGGATACTCAAGGTGTTGGGCCTACGGAGACTAACCCTTCAGATGGGTCCGGTGCCGCTGAGCAGGCATCGGCTTCTGAGGGTATTTTCAGACCTTCACAACTTATTATTGCAACTACAGCCAAGTCTAAAACTACATTAAAGACAAAGAGGCAAGTACAGCATTCACCTGGACAGGCATCCATACCTAAAAAGCAGATGCTCAAAATGGCCGAAGACTTAATTACTCTGATCAGGGGTTCCCATCCCCATCCTGATAAAAGGCCTAAGCAGGATACAGACTATGATTCCTCTGACCAAGTTTCTGTATATTCTGATTCCTCTTCAGACCAGGGATACTCTTTACCCCACCTATGAGGACTCTGATGCTGAAGAATCAATTCCTTCAGCCTCTCCTCCTGAGGATTATTCTTTGGGGAAACTTTATATACCATGAGAGCATTGCCATTGGGAGGCCAGGATTACTCAGAATCCAAGAAAAGGCTCAGAGACTTTCTTTTATTGCCTCATCACAGGCCCCTTGCTATTCCGCCAGTGTTGGATATTGTGGATGATGTGTTCTCTGAATCCAGTTTAAATCCTGATTCTTTACCCCTGCTCCAGTCAAGCCAGACAGGTACTACAGAGTCCCTGACTCTCACAAATTTCTTTATAAAAACCCTGTTGCAGACCCAGAAACTATTTCCCAGGGTCCCAAAGGGGTAAAGGCTTCCACGGCTAAAAATCCAGTTCCCTCGGATAGGGATTCGAGCATTAGACAGATGGGGAAGAAAGTTTACACCTCTGCAACTTTAGCAGTGAGGGCTTTAAATTGCCAGTTTCACATGCTTAAATATCAACAATATTTAATGTCTCAGTTAAAACAGAAAATGAGTACAAGTGCAGAACAACATGATTACAAGGAAATGCAGGATTTATTGCATGCAGCTGACCAAGTGGGAAAACATACTTTACAATGTGGTTTTGATTCATTAGAGGCTTCTTGTAGAGCAGCAGTTACAGGATCTGTGATTCGAAGGCATGCTTGGTTAAAAGAACAAAGTTTACCAGATCATGTTAAGGCAAAATTATTGGATGCTCCTTTACAGCAAGATATTTTATTTGGTGTTAAAGCGAAAGAGGAATTAAAGAAAATGGAGGATAAGGCAAAATGTATGCAAACAGTGAAGGATTTCTTACAGGTACAGCCACCTCGATTTAGCAGGAATTAGCCTACAAAAAATTAGTCCTTTCCAGTGTCAGACAGGCCACAAAGAGGCAGATACAGATGCCCAAGAGGCAGATCTCAGCCCCAAGGCTCTTACAGACCACGACAGAGGGATGCTTCAACCCCAAAAGGAGGGGAAGACAAGTCACAACCTTACAGGAAACAGTCCCAATGACTTCCCCCTTCCAATGCCAAGCTCTTCCCTTTTGGCAGCTCCCTTGGGAGGGAAACTAGCACTTTTTTCACAAAACTGGCAAGCAATCACCCAAGACAAATGGATTCTGAATATTGTGTCTCAAGGCTACAGGTTCCACTTTCACACTCTACCAAGGCTAAAAGGAATGCCAGACCTGCCACAAAACCAATGGGCAGCGGCACAAAAGCAAATTACAGCCCTCATGGACATGAGAGCTATTCAAAAAGTGCCACAGCAGGAACAAGGACAAGGATTTTACTCAAGACTCTTCCTGGTCCACAGAAAGGACAAAGTCTGGAGACTCATACTAGACCTTTCTACTCTAAATACTTACCTGGATGTTCCGAAATTCAAAATGTTGACACTACAACAGCAACTTCCCATGTTGGGCAAGACAGCTTGGCTTGTTACTTTGGACCTCAAAGAGGCATACCTGCATGTCCCTATCAGATAAAATTGCAGAAGATACCTCAGATTCATAGCTGGTTCAGTGCACTACCAATTCTCTGCACTGCCCTTTGGCTTATCTACTGCACCCAGGGTCTTTACAAAGTGCCTGGCACCAGTAATTGCATTTTGCAGACTAAAAGGAATTCAAATATATCCATACCTGGATGACTGCCTGATTCAAGCAGAGAGCAAGGACATTCTTCTAAAGCATCTGGCGTTTGTAAAAAGGTTGCTAATTTGCCTAAACAAAAAGAAGTCAAAACTAGTGCCCTCACAAGAGATAATATTCCTGGGTGCCAGCTTAAATACAATGGCCCAGATGGCTTATCTCACGCCAGACAAACAAGGACAACTGACTCAGTATTTTCAATTGATGGCAACAAAGTCCCAACTCCCTGCAAGAAAACTTCTGCAGGCCTTGGGATTCATGGCATCCTGCATACTACTAATTCCATATGCCAGACTGCATATGAGGAAAGTACAATGGTACCTAAAAAGTGTTTGGACTCAACACTCTCACAGCTTGGAAACAGTAATACCACTAATTCCCTGCCTACAACAGGAGTTTTGATGGTGGGCACAGGCATGTCACCTCAACAAGGGTCAGCCTTTCACTCTTCCCAAAGCCAGGCAGACTTTAACAACAGATGCTTCGGATTATGCCTGGGGAGCACACATGGCAGGAAAATGTATTCAGGGCAAATGGACCACAGATCAAATGCATCTTCACATCAATCAAAAAGAGATGTTGGTTGTACAAAATGCCCTAACAGCTTTCAAGGACCTTCTACATCCAGGATAGTTATTATTAAAGACGGACAACACCACAGTAATGCGGTACATAAACAAGCAAGGGGGCAGTCATTCTTACCCCCTATGCAGACAAGCCATGACCTTGTGAAACACAGCTCTAATTTATCAAGTTCATCTGCAAGCACAATTCCTGCCAGGAAAGAAAAATACTCTGGCAGACGACTTAAGCATAAACATCATGGATCCTCACGAGTGGAAATTAAATCCACATGTCTTCAGCATGATAATACAAAAATGGGGGTGCCCAGACATCGATCTTTTTGCCTCGCCACTGAATTGCCAACTACAAAAATTCTGCACAAGGACTTATCACACACAAGCATGGAAAGTGGATGCTCTTTCGTTCATCTGAAAAAGCCTAAAAGTTTATGCCTTCCCACCTCTGCCTCTCCTTTCAAATGTACTCCTAAAAGCCAGACAAGAAAAACCACAGATGATTCTGATTGCTCCGGACTGGCCACGCCAGCATTGGTACCCAATCTTAAAGAACTTAGCTCAAGGCCCACCTTGGATTTTGCCTCAAATTCCACACCTACTGACTCAACAAAACAATCAGATCCTGCACAGTCAGCTCAGAACCTTAAACCTGGCTGCATGGCAGATTCATTAGCCAAACAGACAACACCTCTCTCTAAAGCTGTTATGGATGTCATTTTGGAGACCAGGAGACCTAGCCCCAGGAAATCTTATTCAGAAAAGTGGAAGAGATTCTGTGCCTGGAACCAAGCTCAAAGCCTTAACCCTCTTGTCCCTAACATTCCTCAGATACTACAATATTTAACCGAGATGCTGGACAAAGGACTATCCTTCTCATCCATTAAGATCCACGCCTCTGCCATCTCAGCTCATTACAACACAGATCCTCCTATTTTCTCTCATCCATTGCTAAAGCAGTACCTCAGAGGGGCTAAAAACATAAGACCGCCCTGGAGAGCACCAACACCTACTTGGGACCTCAATTTTGTCTTGGAAAAGCTCACTTTACGTCCTTTTGAGCCAGCCAATTCAGCAGAATTAAAATATGTATCATGGAAAACTGCTCTGCTCCTGGCAATAACCTCAGCACGAAGAGTCTCAGAACTACAGGCACTAATGGCAGTGGAGCCTTTCATCATTTTTTACCAAGACAGGGTTTCTGTAAGAACAAACCCTTCTTTTATGCCAAAGGTGGTATCCAGTGTGGCTCTTAACCAAACTATTCATTTGCCAACTTTTTATCCAAATTCCCAGAATAAAGGGAAGAGACTTCTACATTCCTTAGACATACACTGGCAATTACGCTTCTACTTGGGCAAAACAAAAGCTTTCAGAAAAACTGAACAATTGTTTGTATCATATGCTGCAGGATCACAGGAAAAGGCTATTTTCAAAGCAGACCAGTTCAAAGTGGATAGGACACTGTATCCGGTTCTGCTACACACAGCATGGGAAACCTGTACCATCTAACATTAGACCACATTCCACCAGGGCAACTGCCACTTCTGCTGCCTACCTTAGAGGAGAACCTACCAAAGACATTTTGGGAGCTGCAACTTGGAGTTCTGTGCACACCTTCACCAAGCATTGCCACTTGCCTCTTTATTCTAGATCTAGAGCTGGCTTTGCCACTACAGTGCTGCAGAGCCTCATAGCCACACCAAATCCTCTATAGAACCAGCCACCCTGACTCAGCTTTGGGATTTAACCCAAGTGTAATGACTGCAGCAGTGAAACACGATGAACATAGTACAGTTTTGTACCTACCATAAATGTAGATGTTCGAGTGTCTTC
This sequence comes from Protopterus annectens, assembly GCF_019279795.1. NCBI lineage: Eukaryota > Metazoa > Chordata > Ceratodontiformes > Protopteridae > Protopterus > Protopterus annectens. The sequence goes on along the minus strand of NC_056743.1, from coordinate 1,287,202,536 downwards.
ACTGCTGCAGTCCTGGTTACCCACCCACCATCCCCTCTTTCTTAGCTGGGTCTCATCTATACCTTTCTACACTATACTACCTATGTGGTGTATTTGCTGGTTACTAAAGGTTTTGTTTTTACCTTACTGTATGTTTTGTAAGCAATATGTTTTGCCTGTCTTTTTGGGGGCACCTGACATCTGGGGCAAGAATAACTGAAGAAAATGGCATTGGCTGCTTCTTATATACCCCAGACGCACTGACGTCAGGGAGGAGGCGACAGCAACCGACGCCGGACCAAGACTTTGGAACTCTGGCCGACTGCGGGACCGCCTGACGGCAGGATAACCCAAGTGTAATGACTGCAGCAGTGAAGACACTCGAACATCTACATTTATGGAAGGTACAAAACTGTACATTCATTTATTTAGTAAAGTATTCCCCTTTAAACATCTTTGGGGCCAAATCACAACACTACGCCTACACCTTAGCAATTAAGAGGTACAGCTAAGTGTCTGTTATGATGACAGCACTACTAGCACTGGTACAGCTGGCAATGCTGTACCTTAAAGGGGTCTTTGCTTCCACCAGTAGTCAAAACTGGCAACACAAAATGTTTGTACCCTTTCCTAAAGATGGGAAAACATATCTCTGACCACATCAGCAAACGTCTGTTCAAGCAAACGCCACTGGCAATCCAGGCTTGTTTTTCAACCCAAAGAATAGGATATTTTGCCATTACATCATCAATCTAGTTAAAATCTTGTCTGTGCATTTTAACTTAGTGGGGCGGTGTGATACTGTACAGCAGTTAGAAATCCACTGAGCTCCAAAATGTCCTTCATAGTACTGTATTGCATTATATGGTATTCAACAGAAAAGAAAATAAAACCATGAGTAACATGGTCAGAAAACACAATCAGTAAGAACTAAGAGAAAAACCCAGCCACGCTAGGTTTTCCACTGTGTGATACCTTAAAGCCTCTTGTATTAGAGGTAACATGGGATATATGCAAATGACCCCTTAAGGACATCAGGTGTTTCAGCTACATGGCAGTTCTGAATGGCCATGACTTTTTTTCTTTTTTAAGTCTGTTATGGACATATTCAGGCCAATAAAGCCAAGTATCACACGGTGGAAAATCTAGCTTGCATGGTACTCAGAGGAGAATCTCCCGTGTAATATCAGGCAGTTGATTTTTACTGTGACATACTTGAGTTATTTCTGCTAGAAAGGGTATCTGCACAAACCATCAAACAATATGACTCAAGAAAAAAAAAAAAAAATGTTATACAGTCACATTCCATTATCACAAAGGGCGTGCTGAACAAGATGCGCGTTGATTAGCTTAATCTGTACATTTTGTTGTATCTCTAAGAAAAAAAAAAGTTTCTCTTTAAATCTTGCTGTGCTTTGTAATTGCCTCGGCTAATGAATAAAAGATGGCTTCTTCCGTGTGTTATTAGTGTGTGGATGGGGGTTAATTTTAGCTCTCTTGTTCCTGAAGAAAGCACACTGTGATCTGTGTTAAGTACTTTGTGTCCTAACCATCTGAGAACTAGAACTGTTCTTTCTGTCCGTCTGTGGGTCCTTCAGAGAGACAGTCTATACTCAGACCTTGTTAGCAAAGGCCTTGTGAATCATCAGTCATCTGAAAATAGTATGATAAAAAGTCATTAAAGCCTCTTCCGTAATGTCAGGTTTTCACATCCCATTTCACAATTGCCAGTACTCTGGTACAAGAAGAACTGTTTTTATTTGACGCAACTGATCTTTCCACATGATTTTCAGAAATGAGCCTGAGTCATCGATGGTACTGCAACTACCTGTAGCACTGCTGATCTGGATTCACAAAAAGACCTGGCATGTTACAGGCTGAATTTTGGGAGGAGGCAGAAAGCATCATCTTTGTCATCACTGGGGTAGATTTAGGTCACAATGGTTAGTACATTTATTTGTGTTATAGTAGGTGTGTTCGCACAAAGTGCCTGAAGGTATGTACCTTTCACAGCTCTAGGTAGTTGTTACAGATGGACAAAGAAATACGATTTGTTACTATTTAGTTGCTGGAACCTGTGTTCTGAGAGACTGCCTTCCAATCTGTCTACAAATATACAGAGCTTAGTATATTTTTTTTGGTTTTAGAGTTTGACTGTTAACTGTTGCTTAGATCTCTGTTGAAACTGTTGTCTCCCTGTTCTGAGAGACTGCTTTCCAATCTATCTGCAGATATACAGAGCTGAGTATATTTTTTTGGTTTTAGAGTTTGTACTGTTAATTGCTGCTTAGATCTCTGCTGAAACTGTTTTGTCCTACTCACCCTCCCTATTTCTGGCTTATAGTTTAAATTTGGTGGTTTTTGCAGTTGCCCGCCCCACTGTAGATTTGATCTGGGACACTCCCCCAGTCCCATCTTTTTACCACATTCTACCTAATAAACTCTTTCTGCACTTGCTTTTAGTCCTTTTTAATTTAATTGCGTTTTTTAAACTGTGTTTGGTCTAATAATATTTCTACATACCCACGTGTGCTAGCTTGCACTGCATGTGAATTGTTTGGACTACTATTTTAGCTACTTTTCTATAAAAAAATATATATATGCCTTTTTCTTACCTTTCCTGTAACTAGTGTTCCAGATACACATTTGCTGTATCCAGGACTGTATGTAAGCTTCTGAGCACCCCAATACTTTCTGTATTGTAGGGAAGCCTTCTAGCCTATCAGTGGGAGTGGTAAGCACTAGGTAACCTGTCTACCACATAAGGAGTGGTTCTGGCCCAGAAATTGTAGTTATTGGCTGTTTGGGCAATCTCTTCCATCTCGCTCAACTTTCTGATTTGAAAGCTTGCATTTGCACTTGTTTCTGTCCTGTAACTCGTCTAGTGCAGATACAGATTCTTAGTTTTAGCACTTAAATTTGCTTATTCATGCTCAGCACTTGTTCAGAACTTGTAAGCACTAAATAAGCTACTAATTACTTTAGCACTCAGCCTTCCTCATTACCTAGAGGAAAACAGTTTTTGTACTTACTTTTCTCACTTGCTTAGAGAAAAACAGCTCTTGTACTCACTTTCCTCACTTATCGAGAGGAAAATAGTTTTTTATTCAGGCATGTCCAAGGGTCAGCTCCCAGTGTTCTGTCCTGTCTATCTGATGTATCTGGGCATCTTGAGGCAATGCAGAAATTGCCTGGTACACAAACAACCCTCTCCTCCTACCACCCAACACTACAACTATGAGAGATGCACTTATCTAGCCAAACTGGAGGTAAACCTCTCTCCAACCAAGACTGAACTTGACAGTCATGAGGTGAACGTAAACATTTGCACCACACCACACTCATCACATAGTCTCACTAAATCTACACCACAAAAATTCACACATAGTAACACAAAAACATTCGTGGAGGCTCTCAATAATAATCTGTCTAAGCAGCAGACACCTCCAAAGCAGAAACGCAAGCAACCTCCATTGCCCATCACAACTCAAATGACACATAGCCCACAGACTCAGTGTGCCACTCAACCACAACCAATAAGGCAAAACAACGTACCCAACACACTAGTCATAGGTGACTCTATAGTCAGGCACACTGCTGTCCCACTCAACAGGCTAAACAAGGAGAAGGTTACTGTTTGCTGCCTGTTGGGGGACAGGATCTGCCACATAACCCACGCACTCAGGTCACTCCACAACAAGTACAAATATGACTTTGTCATTGTCCATGTTGGTGTGAATGACCTGAGACGTACCTCCCTGGACTACATGAAAAGAGACATGGAAGAGCTCTCCGATCTTGTAGCCCAGGCAGGTATGACCCTAGCCCTGAGTAGCATTCTGCCATCGCCCAGAATGATACCACAGTACAAGGACAAAATGGTTGACTTCAACAATTGGCTAAGCTTCTGGATTCATTCTAAGGGGATCCAGTATCTGTCTGCTTGGGATGACATGGTCGACAGACCACGATGCTTTGCCACAGATGGCCTGCACCTGTCGCCCCTGGGATTCCGGATACTGGCTAAGGCTCTTGCTGCCCCTATAGTGACTTTTTTAGGCAAGGTTCAAATGACAAATTCACCACCATAACAGGAACAGGCAAGCAAAGACGGAGGGTAATGCTACTCAGTGCTAGAAGTCTAAATCTCAAAATGCACTCACTCGAGGCACTCCTTAAAATGGAGAACATCGATATCTGTGCAGTGACTGAGACCTGGTTCAAGGCACCAGAGAGCACCCCTGCACTACCAGGCTATAACTCATACCACACTTTTCAGCCATGTAACCTGGACCGAAACACCAAAGGCGGAGGTGTGTCCATATTCATTAAGGATATCCACACCTCCAGGCTAGTTACTCAGCATAATGCATCTGAGATTATCCAAGTGCAACTAACTCTTGGCAAAACTGCAATCCAAATTGTAGCTTGCTACAGATCCCCAACCATGCCCCAGGATTCCAACTCCTCTTTTCTTTATGTACTGGAAAATATTAGGGTTCAACCAAGCACCCTAATAATGGGCGACTTCAACTACCCCACCATTAACTGGGAAAACTACTCGTGTACCAACTCCTTAGCTCTTTCTGGAATCCATAAACTCCAATGCCCTGGATCAACTTATTCACACCCCCACCAGGGGCAACAATATCCTAGACCTAGTCATTACCAACATGAGTGACTGGTGTTCCACACCTGAAGTCAACTCCTCGTTGGTCCAATCCGACCATAAGCTAATCCTCCTTGATATCTACATCCCACCCCCACCCTCCATTAAGATAAAAAATTTCTCTAAAGCCAACTTCATGCTTCTTAAGACACAAATGATGAACTTTATGACATCCATGCAGATGGACAATACAGTTACAACTGCTGAATCCTACACAAATGCACTCTATAAGCACTTACATGAGTGCATGGATCGTGCTATCCCAAACAGAACCAAGAAGCTATGGTCCCCTACCATGAACAAACTGTACAACAGAAGGAAGAAACTGTTGCAAAAGAGAGTAAAATCCAATGAGTGGAGGAGCTCTTTGGTCAGCCTCAGTAAGAAGCTGAGATCCCTTATAAGATCCTACAAAGCTAGCTACGATAACAAAATTGCCACTAATTCTAAGGACAATCACAAAGCATTCTATAGCTATGTCAAGAATCTTGATGGCAACACCCAGATCTGCTCTGTGTTACAGCACAATGGCACGAAAATTACAGAACCAACTGATATTGCCAACATCCTGGCAGGTAGGTTCAGTGATAACTTTACCCCCCTCACCCCCGAAAGGGCTCATATCTATACAGGAAGAATGCAGAGTCCCTGTAATCACAACTACGCAGGTAAACGCTGCACTCTCTAAAGCCAAAAACACAGCATCCATGGGACCGGACAACATCCCAGGCTGCGTTTTACACGAACTTCAGAATGAACTGGCTCCCCACTTAAGCACCATGTTCAATAATAGCCTCGCATCAGGCATTGTGCCCACTGAATGTTGCACAGCAACAGTTATCCCACTCCACAAAGGGGGAGCCACCACTGATCCTGGGAACTATCGACCTATTAGCCTGATGATCCTGGTCTGCAAGGCCATGGAACATATCATCATGGAACTCATAAACAAAGACATTGTTAACCTCCAAACTCTGGATCCCACCCAGTTTGGGTTTGTAAAAGGCAAATCATGCCTCCTGAACCTGATCAACTTCTTTGAGGCAGTCACCAAAGCCGTAGATGAGGGTAAGGTGGTTCACATAGCCTATCTTGACCTCGCCAAGGCTTTCAACACCATCCCCCATTCTGGAATTATAGCTAAACTCACTAAACTCGGTATAAATCCCTACGTCACAAGATGGGTTGCCAACTGGCTTACTAACAGAACCCACACTGTAAAAGTTGCAGACTCCAAATCTGACCTCAAAGCAGTGACAAGTGGAGTACCACAGGGTTCCATCCTGGGACCTCTCCTGTTTGGTATCTACTTCTCTGAAGTACAGGCTAACACAGAAGGCCTCTGGCTAAAGAAGTTCACAGATGACTGCAAACTAGGAGCCATAGTCAAGTTCCCAAATGATATGGACATCCTGCAGAAGGGCCTCGCTGAGACAGATGCTTGGTGTCAGAGCCATGGCCTCAAGCTCAATGCCAAAAAGTGCAGTGTCATTCCCTTTGGTAAAAACTCTATACCCATGAACTACCACATAGGCAGCAATCTACTTAACACCGAATGTGTGATAAGAAACCTTGAGACCCAGGTGGACAGTATTCTCTCCTTTGATAGTCACATCGCCACAGTAGTCAGGAAGTCCTTCTACATGGCACACCTCATCATAAAAGGGTTCTCATCCAGGAAAAAAGAGGTCATCGTTCCCCTCTACTCGACACTCATTAGAATTATTATAGAGTACAATGCCCCTTTTGGAATGTACCTCACAAGACATCTGTAGCAGCTGGAAAGGCCACAGAAGTACCTCACAAAGAGGATTACTGGCCTCAAACAAATGCCCTACACTGACCGTCTTGGAAAAAAATCATAGCTCTCCTTTTCTTTTCATATGCTTCATAGATATTGCAGTTTCTACTTTTCTGAATGACAAATTCACCACCATAACAGGAACAGGCAAGCAAAAACTGAGGGTAATGCTACTCAGTGCTAGAAGTCTAAATCTCAAAATGCACTCACTCGAGGCACTCCTTAAAATGGAGAACATTGATATCTGTGCAGTGACTGAGACCTGGTTTAAGGCACCAGAGAGCACCCCATTTATTAGTATACCCTCCCATCCTTAGTGTCATGGTCTCATGTCTACTCTGTGACTTTCTGACATACCACACATTTAAGATGCTTGCCCATCTGTCTTCCCTCTCTTTTTGCTTCTTCCATAGTATCTACCCACTATTCATCACTGGTACATGTCTTTGGAAATTTGGGACTCCTTACCTTCACCTGTCTTACCTCAAGAACAACCTGTCCTGCCCTGACTGTATTCATAGCTCCCTTTGAAATACAATGCAAAAGCAGCTGTTGTGTTTTTGACACCTACTTCTCACCCAAATGTACTCATCACAGCCTGGCCCAATAACTGATCCTGACTATCCCCGTCAGCTTTACCATATTGAATGCCCATCCAGCCAACAACTTTACACTCGTCAACCACTTTTCCAACAGCCTCTGCACGTGCCTTTCTACTACTTTTCCATTTCTTCCTATCTCCTCAGTCAACCCAAAAAAGTGCTACACCCACTTACTTAATGCTATTCTTCTTAAAGAGCAACTCCATCCCCTCATCATTACAGCCTCTTAAAGGGACTTTCATTGTCTTGGTAACTCTCTCCAACTGACCTAATCTCTGCCAAAACCTGTGATAAACTATGCTGTGTATTCTAGTGTAAAATCAGGCAGCCAGAAACAGTTTGAAGAAGCTTGTCACTCCCCGTTTCCCTCTGTTTGCTTGTCAAGACCATTCTAATCCCCATAGCCAACTCCTCAGTTAACTAAAGAATCCGGTATGGAGACCGATGTCACATGCCCATTCTCAGGTACACCAACCTTGGGTGCAGGTCCTGTTGACCAAGACCATTGCCAGTAGTTAGTAATACAACGACTTAACCTTGGATCTACTGTATAAGCTCAAAGACTGTTTTTGACTGCTGCCAGGTATTTCTTACTGGTTGCCTATAATAGGGGCTATGCTCTCACATGCACATATATTCACTTCCTGTTTGGTTGCACTAATTAAGAGAAAGTAATTGCAGAGATCATGTCTGCTTATTCAAGTGTGCTCACACTCAAGCACACAGATGAGTGTTCATCCTTGAATAAATAAGCTACAAATAGCTGAAACATGAAAATGTAAATTACAACCCTTCACCACATTTATTCCTCTTTCCCTAATGTTCATCTGGCATAGCACCCTGTACATGAAGTTTCACTTCACTATATTGGTCACTTTCTATATTTCCATGAGTACTTCCCCATTCCCTACCAGTCCACAACACTGGCATCCAGTCCAGATATCCCAGAAAAGTTATAGTATGGTTCATCAACTCGCTTTTATTTGATATGGTCAATTTCAGTGAAAATATTTTAATCAAAAGCTGTTATTAACTTTGGATGAAGTGGAGGCAAGTCTCCTACACCTGCTGTGGAGAAGTCCATTGCATTTATTTAATATAACATCCTCCACCTCAGTGATATTTATTTTTTATGTTTTAGAGTATTGCTGCTTTAAACAATGTGTTTTATTTTACGATTATGTTTTCTAATTGAATAATTAGTTAATTGATGAAAATTAAGTATATGAAGTCGGTAAGAAGAATTTTTATTCAGTCTGAAGAAGTCATTAGTAAGACGAAAGCGCTTACTGAATAAAGTGCTGCTATTTTGGTCAATAAAGGCTGCATTGTGAAGATCCTGTGTGGATTATTTTTTGTTGCTTTGTTGGGGTTTTGCTGAATTCTCTGTTCAGTTTTATATTTATTTTTTTACTGAGACTGTGTTGATCAGTCCATTCTTAATGGCCTGTGTAAATCCCCCAAAGTAAGTCCATTTGTCAGGAGATATGCACCCTTTGACAAAATCCATCTACCTTTCCTTTCACAAACTTCCTTATATTCTGTAGCAAACTGATTAACATCCTGGAAAAAAAAACATGATCCTTTCTGTTAGGATCCTCTGGAGTATTTCCAGCTGTTTATGTCTGGTGAGGTATATCTCAAAGTGGGCACTGATCGTACCAATTGCTTAGTACAGTGCTGAGTACAAGGGGACAATAACCTCTTTAGATCCGGCTGATACTCCCTTGGTGATCAGCTGCACCAAGTAGAAAGATTTCCTAACAGCTGTTGCAACATGGTTATCAAAGGAGAGGGAATTGCCAACCCAGGTTCCCAGCTCTAACTGTACTTGTCAATGCTGCATATTGTGAGGGATGGTTTGTCTGCCAAGTATGACAATGTTGCATTTTTTAGTTTTAATTGAAGTTCACCTTCAATACACCAGACATTTATAAGAGTAAAAAGTTCCTGCTGGAGGGCTTCGGTGATGGAGGGGGAATTGACAGAGACTCCCAATTTGCAGTCATCCAGAAACCTAGTTAGCCACAGGTCTTGGTTTTTAGTTTGTATGTCAGAGAAGTGAATACCAAACAAAGGCAGTCCCAGTACTGAGCCCTGTAGGACACCACTGGTCATCTTCATGTTCTTTGATGTTGCCTTGCCATCTACACTATGTGGGTTCTGTCTTTTAGTCATTTAGCTGTGCACCTAATCACATGGGGGATCTCTTTGTAATACATTAGTTTATTAATTTTGGTAGCATAGAGGATGGTGTCATATGCCTTCTCCAGATCAAGGTAAGCTGCATTCAAAGCTTCACATAAACTTCCATTTTATCCACATTCTCAAACACTGCCCTGCCATGTTGTCTAACTATGCCCTGTGTTCTGTTGACCTTCACTTTCTCAAGCTTATATCTAATCTTCCCTGTGTCATATCCCCCGTACTCACCTTCAAAGATACGTGTACATGGCCCTGACAGACAGACACCACTTCCCAGTCTGCACCCTCACTGAGACCTCCACAAGCTGCTAACTTACCAGGACAATGTTTGCTTCCTTTCCTTTCTGTGTATATCTATCAACACAACTCCTATACCGAAATCCCACATACTCTTCCCTAATACCTTCACGAACTTCATTGTCCCAAATAGGGTGTCCAGTTTTACTTCTAATACTGCAATAAAATCCTCTTCCCTTACTACTACATTCCTGTCCCCTTCTCCTGTGAACTCTGACAGGCCCTAAGACATATTTTTTTGTCCTTCTTTAGTCAACACACCAGACTATTTACTCACCTCTGCGCTTCAATCTGCTGTCCATCATTACCCGTCTTCCATGTCCTGTGCTTCCTCACTTGCATCACTTTCTCCATTACACCTCTTTGCTGAAAAATGACTGCTCCTCTACTGCATTCCCTTTTTACACAGTCTCCCGCTGCCATCTTGTATCCCTTCCTGTTCAACTTTCTCCTCTCCTTCCTCTTCACCTGAGACTTCTGCAGCAGGGCCACACTCACTCACATAGTTCTATTCCATATCTTTCTTGATTTTTATGCAGTTGTTTCTGTTCACCAACATTCCTGGACAAGAAATTCATTCTCCCCATTTTTTTCTCCTCCTCCACCTTTCAACTTCCAAACTGGATTGCCACAATACTCTTAACTGCTTCGAGCCACCCTTCAGAGGTCGGTCAGAGACACTTACGCCCATACCATGTTGATGACCCTCTTCTGAAGCTGTTGAGCAGCCCAACCCACATTAGTACTGCCATACTGTGGTTTCACATTCCCCATAGTCAGTACTGTCCCAGGAATACCCTGTCATACATCTCCACTCTGGAAACTGTTCCCTTCTTCCAACTATCTCTGGAGTGCCAACATTTGTACCAGAAGCTCCTTTTCCATCTCATAACATAATCTCAATTACGAGATCTCCTCTCACATGTTGCATTTCATATGCCAGTATGTCCTCTAGCCACCATTTGTTTTCCTCTACTACTTTCCTTTATTCAAAGATGTTCTTCGTGTTTCACTGTTGCAGTCATCACCTGTGGGTTATCCCTGCTGCGGTAGCCTTCGGCCAGCCCGAATACCAGAGTTAAATTTTTTTGTGCGTGGCTGCTGTCACCTGTAGTCTGATGTCGGATCATCAGTACTATAAAGCAAGGCAGCCAATGTCATTATATCAGTCTTTCTTGCTGTGGAGTCTGTAGCAGAAGCAGTTTGCACGAGTGCTGGTCGGTCGTTCCAGAAGTTGAATTTCAGCAGAAAATGTCTAAAGCTAAGTACCCCATTGGGGCCCCTTTTTTCTTGCTCTAACCGATGTCTGAAAAAGTTAATTGTCTCGCCTGTGGAAAGCAGATCCCACACCAAGACTTCCATTCTTACTGCATCAGTTGTTTAGGCCCAGACCACGATGTCCCTTGTTGCCGGTTCTGTGCCCTCTTTAATGTGGAAACCATTCACCGTAGAGCTCTTTTTGTAGACAATTATTTTCATATTCTGTCTTCGAATTCCGATATGGCATCCATCAGCCAACAATCTGCCGATATTCTGAAAAAACATAAGGATAGAGACAAGCCACACAAGGCTAAACTTTCTGATGATGCTACCGCTAAGCAACTTGTCATTTCTCCAGAATTCAGTGAGGTGCTTTCACAGCCCCTGATGCCCGACTCGCTTTCTATGCAGGCCTCTGCCAAGACCCTTTCAGAGTCTGGAAAGCTGCAGAAATCCACTTCATCTTCTGAGCCTTTGGCTGTCTCTGTATTGATTGGGTCCAGAACCTTGATGCAGGCACCAGCTTCCGAGGAGGCTGTTGGCACTACCGATTCTGGACAAACAAATGACATCTTCTTTTCTGACTACCATTTCTTAGAGACTGATGGATTCTCTCAGGCCTCAAAGCCAGGCCACTCCTAGGAAGTCTGCTTCTAGGAAGCCACCATCTTGCTACTGCTCCCCCATTCCAAGATCAAATGCTAAAAATGGCAGATTACCTTATCCAAGGTACTCAAGCCCCCACTCCAAAAAGGAAAGGGCTTCTTCTCCAGAAATTATGACAGGCCAAGAGTCTGATGAATCTGATTATTCTGCCTTTGAAGAGGAACAACAGCCCTTAACTGTTTATGAGGATTCAGATGCAGAGGAATCCATCCCCTCTGCCTCCCCTCCAGAGGACCTCTCCTTCGGAGAAACCCTTTACTCCCTCAGGGAACATTTTCAATGAGAATCTCCAAACTACCCACAGTCAAAGAAATGACTTGGAGAGTTTCTGGACCTGCCCCAGCACAAACCGCTGGCCATCCCACCTATTCTAGTAGTGGTAGATGATGTTTTCCTTGAATCCAGTTTAGCCCCTGATGCCCTGCTTCCTGCTCCAGCTAAACCTGATGGGTACTACAGAGTACCGGATTCTCACAAATACATGTACAGGAACCCTACTGCAGACCCTGAGGTCATTACACAGGGACCGAATGGAACTAAGTCTAGTTCTGCCAAGAATCCTCTTCCTTCTGACAAAGACTCCAGATGTCTGGACAGATGGGGTAAAAAGGTATACACCTCTGCAACCTTAGCTATCAGAACACTCAGTTGTCAGTTCCATATGTTAAAATATCAACAACACACTTTGGAACAATTAAAACAGAAGATTGCTACCTTTCTTGACAGTGCCAACTCAAAAGAGCTGGCAGAATTACTGCACTCTGCTTGTCAAGTGGCCAAGCACTCATTACAATGTGGATATGATGCCCTAGAAGCCTCTAGCAGGGCAGCAGTGACAGGATCTGTTGTTAGAAGACATGCATGGCTGAATGAACAACCTCTCCCTGATGATGTCAAGTCTAAACTTATTGATGCACCCCTAGGTAAGGAATGCCTGTTTGGGGAAAAAGCAGAATAGGTGCTTAAAAAGATGGAAGACAAACCAAAATCTATGCAAACAGTAAAAGATTTCTTTCAAGTTCAACCACCCCGATTCAGCAGGAACTTTCCCTCTAAGCACTGGGCCTTCCCTGCACCCAGCAGACAGTGCCAAAGTAAGCCTTGCAGGGACAGGACATCCAGGCCCCTATCCCAGGGGCAGCAAAGAAGCAAACAATGGACCACTTTTGCCTCTAAGCCAGGGAGTTCTAAGCCAGGCTTCTATGGTAAGCACTCACAATGACTCTCCCTCCCACCTCAGCTCTCCTTTCACTCATTTAGAACTAGGAGGAAGGCTCACCCTCTTCAAGGATAATTGGGTCTCTATAACCAAGGACCGATGGGTATTAAAAATCCAGTTTCTCCTTCAGCAAACTCCCAATTCCAAGAGGGTACCCAGACCTCCCCCCAAATCAGTGGGCAGAGGCATTAAAACAGGTAAAAACACTAGTATCCCAGGGGGCAGTAGAACCTGTCCCTCTGGGTCAAACAGGAAAAGGTTTATATTCCAGACTATTCCTTGTACCCAGAAAAGAGGGCACTTGGCGCCCCATCTTGGATCTATCCAAACTGAACACCTCCTTTGTGGTCCCCAGATTCAAAACTAACCTTGCAGCAGCTCCTGCCTATGCTCACACAAAATGCCTGGCTGGTGACACTACACCTAAAAGATGCCTACCTCCACATCCCCATCAGGGAATCACGCAGAAAATTCCTGCACTTCAGAGCAGGCAGTCAGCACTTTCAGTTCTCTGCATTGCCCTTTGGCTTATCTACTGCTCCCAGAGTATTGACCAAATGCTTGACCCTGGCTATAGCATTCTGCAGACAGAGAAATATACAGATTTACCCTTTCCTGGACGAATGCCTCATTCCGGCCGCACAACACAGAAAAGTTGCTCGAGGATCTTCTCTTTGTCAAAAAAACTCCTAACTTCCCTAGGGTTCACCATCAATGAGAAAAAATCAAAGCAAAACTCCACCAGGAAAATAGTTTTCCTGGGAGGTTTGCTATATACAGCAACTCTAATGGCCATACTATCCCCAGAAACGCAGAGCTTCTTGCCTCTCTACTTCACCCAGCTGGCTTCCAGAAGTCACCTCACCTCTGGCAAGCCCTGGGATACATGTCATCTTACATCCTTCTCATCCCTCTCACCAGGCTTCGCATTAGAAAGCTCCAGTGGTACTTAAAAAACTTTTGGTGTCAGCGCTCTCAGTCCCTAGAAACCACTCTCCCACTGATCCCTTATAGGGACAAATTTCTCTGGTGGGCAGAGGCCTGTGCCATGAACAAGGGTCTTCCCTTCATCCTCTGCCCTTCTGGCCAGACAGTCACCACCACTGCCTCAGACATAGGTTGCGGCGCTCACCTAGCAGTCAGGTGTGCCCAAGGTCACTGGAATGCCCAGCAACTTCACTTGCACATCAACCAGAAAGAAGTGATGTCAGTGCAAAATGCTCCTACTTCCTTCCAACCCCATCTCAAGCCAGAGATCCTCCTTATAAAAACAGACAGCACCACAGTAATGTGGTACATCAACAAGCAGGGCGGCATCCAATCTTACCCCTGTGCAGGTTAGCCATGAGTCTGTGGCTTACAGCGACCTCCATGGGGCTACACCTAATTGCCCAATACTTACCAGGGATCAACAACACACTGGCAGACCACCTAAGCAGAAACTTACTGAACCCCCATGAATGGCAGCTCCACAGAGAAATCTTTCTGCAAATCACCCAGGAGTGGGGGACCCCAGAAGTGGACCTCTTTACCTCGCACCTCAACCACTGGCTGCACAAGTTTTGTACCAGGGAGTATCACCTCCTAGCATGGAAGATGGATGCCTTGACCTTCCCCTGGAGCTCCCTCTTTGTGTACGCACACCCTCCTCTGCCCCTTATTCCCAAGGTTCTGATCAAAATAAGAGAGGAGAGACCAAAGGCCATCCTCATCACTCTAGATTGGCGCAGACAGCATTGGTACCCCTTACTACACAGTCTGACCTTACAGCCCCCAAAGCTGCTTCCCCTTAAGGTCAGACCTCTTGACCCAAGAGAGGGGGAAGGTACTGCACCCAGACCTACAGACTGTCAAACTTTCAGCATGGCTCATACACTAAAAACTAACAAGAAGTCACTGTTAAGCAAACAGGTCCTGGACATCATCACAGAGGCCAGAAGGCCCCGCACAAGAAAATCTTATGCAGGAAAATGGAAAAGATTCTGGTCCTGGACATCATCACAGAGGCCAGAAGGCCCAGCACAAGAAAATCTTATGCAGAAAAATGGAAAAGATTCTGCTCCTGGAAACAATCAAAAGGGGGCAGTACCTCCCAACCTTCCATCCCTCTCATCCTGGATTACTTAGCAGAGTTGCTCAATAGTTTTCCATGCAGACAGAGTCTCCCTGAGGACTAATCCCTCCTTTATGTCAAAGGTGGTATCTGATGTGACCCTTAACCAGGTCATGCACCTTCCAACCTTCTTTCCCAACCCTTAAAACAAGGGGGAAAGAATTCTACACTCACTAGACGTGCACAGGCAACTCAGGTACTATCTGGACCGCACTAAGCCATTCAGAAAAACTGACCAGCTTCTTGTAAGCTTTGCCCCAGGGGAGAGGGGAAGCCCATCTCCAAACAAACCATTTCCAAATGGATTTCACACTGCATCCATTTTTGCTACAGACTACATGGGAAACCCATCCCGAAGTCTATCCGTACCCACTCCACTAGGGCAACCTCCACTTCCACTGCCTTCCTCAGAGGAGTACCTACCAGGGACATATAAGAAGTGGCCACCTGGAGCTCTGTCCATACCTTTACAAAGCATTACCACCTACCTCTCTTCTCTAATTCTATGAAAGGGTTTGCCTCTGTAATTCTACAGGGCCTCCTGACCCATACCTAGGACTCTAATTATCCTTCCACCCTTTACCTCCGCTTTGGGAATCCTCCCACAACTGATGACTGCAACAGTGAAACATGAAGAACATAGTAAAGTTGTGTACACTTACCATAAATGTAGATGTTTGAGTGTATTCACTGTTGCAATCTCAGTTTCCATCCCCCATCTCACATCTTCCTCTAAGGGGACACATGCTTCCCAAGGTGGCTCTTGGCCACCAGGACCACTTCTCTCTTTTCCCTTGTGCTTCTGATGGGTTAGGGCAAGAAAAACTGATGTAATGACATCAGCTGCCATGCTTTGTAGTACTGATGACTTGACGTCAGACTACAGGCGACAGCAGCCGGTGCACAAAAACATTGACTCTGGTATTCGGGCAGGCCGAGGGCTACCACAGCAGGGATAACCCACAGGTGATGACTGCAACAGTGAATACACTCAAACAGCTACATTTATGGTAAGTGTACACAACTGTACTTTTTATCTAGTCTCATGAAAGCAAGGACTTTGTTACACCTGCTCACCCCAGCCATTCATGATTGTCTGCCATTAACACCAATATTTCTCCCTTAGATTTCCCAGATATTTATTTTATAGTGGGGACAATACCAGAGAATATTTGCATTGATACAGCAGCAATGATGCATCCTGCCCCAGTGAACATTTCCATTGTTCCTACCCAGCATCAGCTGGATAGACACCTCCCATATTTCTTTACCTTTTATAACTTGTAGCAGTTTAAACTCCTGTAAAAACCTTAAAATCTACAGATCACACTTGCCCACAATTAGCAACAATCCTCCACCTGCGCACATTGCCCTTCATTGAACATCCCATCAGACGAGGACGAGTGAAGCCCTGTGAAACCTTTGCTCCACATTAAACCCTTCTCAGAAAGGCTTGTATAGGTTGTTGTCTACCCTGCACAGTAAACCTCTCATTTCCACTGTTCATAGGCAAGCTGGTGATCACACGTATATTGCTGTATAACAACCCATTCTGAACAGTGAAAGTAGTTGACGGCCACCTCACCAGTTCAGTTCCTGACTGACATACGGCATAAAATCTTCCCAATTCCTCTTGCTAATAACAGCAACATTTCTTCACTGAGCCTTGCATTTGCATTCATTGGCTTTGTTTATACATCTCCCAAACATTCTCATAAAGTAGTATATAACAGGACAATGCTGAAAAAAAAAATGGAGTCCCAGATGTATGTATGTATGTATGTATGTATGGATCCTTTAGATGCTTGTAGTAGTGTCCATGAGTCCATTATAGAAACTGACCACATCCCCTTTTACTTTATTCTACGTCAGCTAATCAATTCCATCATTTTGCTGAATAAATTACAAACTCCAGCCATCAAGCTTCCCTTATTAACTTTACATTTTAATGAGGTCCACTCAAAATATGACTTAGCACACCTGTTACAAAGACGAATAAAGAAAAGCAGTTAGTTTAGCTCCATTCACTGCTTGCGATTCAGTTACCTGCCCACCATCTGACTGAATTTCTCAATTCTAAAATGTTTCCTCTTCCTGGAATCCACCATTGTGCCTTCTGGTGTCAGGATCATTAACTCCCTGCGACATCCTGCCTCCTCCAGCCATTCAGCATTTTTTTATCAAAAGGACAGGCCAGCCTTTCTAGGAACTAGTCCTTTTTGTTTACTTCACTTGGTTTAATGATTTGTAAAAATTAAATTATATTTTGTGATAAAAAGCCAGTCCAAAAAAAAGCCAGTCCAAAAAAAGTTCAGTAAGAGCTGAAAGAAAGTGAAGGCTTGAAACAAGGTGCTAAGTGGTAATGCATTAATTAAACTTTTTTTAGACTAGCTTTTTGCCATAATTTATATGCTTGTTCCACTCTCACCTAGCATCATTATGCCTTTCTATACACATTGCTGGCCTGGTCCAGTGCTTCCTGCACCCTCTGTTGCTATCATTATTGCCTTTTTATGGCTGTCTACATTCTGATCCTCCTCATTGGTCTAAGCATTTCTATGATGTGAGGCATGCAGATTCCTCTTCTTAAGAAATTCGTATTAATATTCGAGTTTAAGTACCTGTAAGCGAAGCACTGTTAGAAAGCACAAACAAGTAAACATTCACAAACAACCATGTAAATGAACAAATCTAGCTGTGGTAACTAGATTGCTATTTAATGGGGAATAAAGTGTGACCGGCCACCCCCTGCCAGTTCGCACTACTGTTTATTGTCTCCAAATGGCGCTTATCCCTTCAGTTTTTGGGCATAATACAAGGATAACGTCCTTCAACGGTTCTCTATCAGAAGCCTGAAACACTATAAGCCTGAAAATCAAAATCCTGAAAACTAAAGCCTGAAAATTCAAAATCCCGAAAACCCAAAATCCTGAAACTCAAAATCCTGAAAACACAAATAATGCTAATATGTCACTATAAAGACACTAATATCTACCAACTGACCCTGACCCTAACCCTAACGTCCGTCACTATCGCACACTCACCTGACCCGCGCCCTAACCCCAATATTTGTCACTATTGCATACATGCCTAACCTGCGCCCTAACCCTAACTAACTTAAACCGCCCCTAACCCTAACATAAAACCAACCGCACACTTACCTGAACCCAACGCATGACCTAACACCACAGGGCTAACAATAGCAAAGCCACAATGACGTCAGTTTGTCCATTTTGTGTTTTCAGGATTTTGAGTTTCAGGATTTTGGGCTTTCGGGATTTTGAATTTTCAGGCTTTAGTTTTCAGGATTTTGATTTTCAGGCTTATAGTGTTTCAGGCTTCTGATAGGGAACCCCTTCAGCAGGTTTACTATCTTCTCAAGTCTAGCAACATTCTCTGTTGCAATTTAATTTCTTTAGTCAGACTGTCTGGGTACTTCAGTTGCCCAAAACCAGTCCACCAGCCTACCATAGCCTAGCCTGTTTTCTCTTCATGTGTTCAATGGCAAGAAAAACGTTTTGACAGTTTTGATGCTGTGATTTCATAGCCTGACATCTTGCAGCTGCTGTTTTTTTCCTTAAATGCCATTGGTGAAGTATTATAAGAACATGCCTTGGCCATCAGCCAAGCCTGTCACTTCTGCCAACACTATGTGGCTGAATGATTACAAAGACAGAACCACCTTGAACTGATAAGAATCTTTAATGGTCAAAAAATGACAAAAAAAATAATTTAAATGGGTTTAGATGCTATTAGCCATCAGTTATATGTACTGTGAAATAGTTATTAGCATCCAATCACAATACCTTTCAGTTTCAATATTTAAGTACTACAGTTTCTGCAATGATGTTGCAAAACATCCTGTGGAAACATTTAACACCAAATTTAGAGGTGCAGCAACACAATCTGAAAATTTGTTGATGGGTAACACATAAAGTGCATTTTGTAAAATTTATACATAATATGCAATTGTTTTAAGCATGTTCAATACCCCCTTGTCAGTGAGATTCAGTGACATTGCATAGTGTTATATCATATATATTACTTAGCCTGTAACTTGCCATTGTATTTAAAGGCAACTTGTCAGTCATTGTATAACATTCGATTAGAAGTATAACAACTGTATTCTTACAGTAATTCCCATGTAATACAAATTATAACCTAGCGGTAACCTAATAAACTGTTCACTTTTATTAACATTTCAGACAGTTTGCATTCATGTTATAGTATCCTAAAAAGCATGTTTTTTTTAAAAATGGTAAATTAAGTACTTCATTTAAACATATTTTTTACTACTCTCTTAAGTCTTAAGTTAGAAATCCAATAATCATTCTTTTTGCTTCAGACATAATAACCTGTCCTTACCTTTTGCGTTCCAGCATTCTAAGTTATTATTAAGTATGACAGGCACAGTTTATGCCTTTTCAAGAATGATTTAATATGCTATTTTCTGCTTCAGAACTGACCTGGTGGACAAAAAAATTCTTCTTTATTAATATTCCCCGCACACTGCTGCCTAATTAGAAAAATTTGACTGCCAAAACTCCCACTGGGTTTTGGAACTTTGAAGACTAAAACTCGTGTTGTACCAATCATATAATTTTTGTTCTGGTAAAACACATGCCTCAACCAAAATACAAATATGACCAGAAAAATATATTTTCATTCAGTATTTACTGTCCATGCATAATATTCTAAAAAGAGTAAAATATATATTTGCTTATAACTAGCCATATTCCAAAAGAACTGCCCTCGTTGTAACTGACTTACTCCGGAGTAAGCCTGTCCCCATTCTAAAAGACTTGTTCTTGGTGTAAGACCTATCTTGAAAAGGTTTACAGTGAGGGGCCATATTGCAAAAGACTTGCTGTCAGTCTAAGTGACTCAATTACTCTCTCAGTCAGGATACAGAAATTGTTGTGACTTTCGGCTTTTCCCGGTTACGGGTCGCCACAGCGGAACTCCGGTCCGCTAATGATTGGCAGTTCATTTTTACATACCGAGTTGCCAGCCCTGATGCACAACCTTCAACGAAGGTATGCCTATTTACACATGTCTCCACGCAGAAGACGCTCTAACTGAGAGTCGAACCGGACAGGGTTTTACTGTGAGGCGACAACGCTACCGCAGCACCACCACCACGGATAGTCAGGATACAGAAATAAAATATAAAAAATGTTTGCCATGGTCCGTTTGACATATGGATACACCCTTGATATTAACAGTGGTACAGAAGTAAAAGTCTGACATCTTCTCTTCTTTTCCCAGTGTTTTTTCTCTGTTTTGCTCAGTAGAGTGCAATTGGTGCTTTCTCAGTTATTTGCTTTATGCATTTATTATCTTTTAATGGATTATAGGAGAGAGCAAGAGAGAGGAGTGCTTGACAGAAACTTAGGTATACATGTACTTAAATTATGTTTAATCTATAAGTAATGACTCAAACTCAGCCATCTGTCTTTGAGAAGTGAGGGGGACCAGAGTACCCAGAGAAATCTCATGTGGACCCTGAAAAAATATATATGCAGACTGTATGCAAAATGTCAGCTTGAACCACAGAACTTGGAGCTGAGAGGCTCAGGAACCACTAAGAGTGTAGTTGTGAAGCATTTTACAGTCCTCACTTTGCAGTGTGTGGTGTTCAACATGTGCATAAAAGTGCATATTACCATACATGCAATGCTGCTGCCTGCTGCTGCATTTTGATTTAAAAAAAGTGTGCCTTGGTGTGCACCCGAAGTTTGTCACTCAGTGGGACAGCTCCCTCTCTCTCCCTAAAGCCAAAATTATGCAATGCAGAAAGTTGTTTTGTCAACATAGCAGTCTGTATAATATGTGTGTATAATTATGTTACACATTTACACACATTTACACACATGTATATGTGCTTGTGTATGTGTGTGTATATATATATATATATATATATATATATATATATATATATATATATATATATATATATATATATATATATATACATATACACACACATGTGTCTGTGTAAGTGTAATATGTATATAAGTATAATATTTTATTCTACTTTTTCCTCCCATCCCTGACTGCTGCACCCTTCTTAACACCCTATTCTTCTAACCTATTCATCCCCTCTTTATTTTGCTTTAATTTGTTAACCAGTGTAGAACATTGATCCATTAGGACCATTTTCACATTCAGCCCAGGAAAGAGAATACAGGTATAATAATATAATTAAAGGTATATTAAGGATGAAAATGTAGTGCAAAGATTGGTAGTTTGTGTTCTGACATATTTATAGTTATTTATAAGGAAATTGTATTTGAAGCCAATTTGTTAATGACCTCTGTAACTGTGTACGTCATTCATGGCTTGAATTTTGCAATAATGCTCTGCTAAACATGATGTATGCGCTAAACACAATATGTATGCTGTGTGCATTAGATATGATGGGAGTCGAACAGAAGGGAATGAGTAAGGGAAGGGGAACAACACAAGTACAGATGTGATAACTGTTTGTACGATAGGTAGAGGTAGGACAGGGGATCGTTCCTCTTTTCATGAACTGAAGTGGTTTGCTTCAGAGGAGAGATGGTTGTCTAGCAGTAAATGTAAGATCAGGGGGGGGTCATAGCAGATAAACTGTGATTTCTGATATGAAGGTTATTCCTTGGACTCAAAGAGTAGGGGGAAAGTGTTCCACCTATGGGCAGAGCCAGCTCCTAAATACTTTATCCCATCCATTGGTCACCTCAAGTTATCTATGATATGATCCCAGTTATTCTTACTAGAGGTAATATGTAATTATTGACCATGGGATGGGTAAGCCAGTCTAACACCAAATGGGATAGGTTAATTTAAGCACTGAAAGGGAAGTTGGCTAGGCTTCAAATGGTCAGCAAGAACAGCTAGCCTAGTATTTACCAATGAATCTGTGTTTAGGATTTTTGGTTGTAAATGGGTGCTCTTTTGGTCACTCTGCTGGCAAACTATGGGAAAGAGTCTAAATTCAAGAGATTGTGGGTAAGATATGCTGTTAATAGAGAGCACCTCTGTTGCATTGGTAGCCATTTTGCTTTCTTCTGTAATGCAAAGATGTCCTTCAAGGATGCATCTGCAGTCCTTACAAATGGGTTGTCCTGTCGTCAGGCAGCCCTTCGGTCGGCCGGATTCCAAAGTCTGGGTCTGGCCTCGGCTGGTGTCGCACTTCACCCGACGTCATCTCTGCTGGTCTTCGGGTATAAAGGCATCAGCCAATGCCATTTTCCTCAGTCTTTCTTGCCGCGTGGCGCCCGAAGCAGAAGCTGTTCGCAAGTGCCGGTCGGTCAGATCCAGAGATTACTACTACCGAATACTACTTCGAAGACTTCTAAAAGCTAAGTACCCGTTGGGGACTCTTTCTTGCCTCAGCCGATGTCAGAAAAAGTGAATAACTGTTTAACTTGTGGGAAACAAATACCTCATAAAGATTTCCACTCTTACTGCTTACCTTGTTTAGGCCCAGACCACGACGTAGCAGCTTGTTTAGCCTGTGCTTCCTTCAACCGACAAACGCTTAGGCGTCGGTCGGAGTTTGCTGAACAGTTTTTCGGCTCAGATTTTGCGTACATTATGCCGTCGGATCCTCCGACTACTCAAATTGTTAAAAAACGCAAAGAAAAGGACCGACACTCGCGGTCCGCGATTTCAGCCGAAACCACGGTTAAGCAAACCGCGAGTGTCTCTGTTTCGGCCGAAACCGAGCAAACAGGTCAATCTACAGCCGAATCCATGACTACTACCGAGGCCCCTTCTACCCTAGTTGAATCGGCCTCTGAAGTTTTGCCTACTAATGTGGTTTCTCCAGAATTATCGGACACCATCCCTTTGGATGTCTCTACCCCAGCACGTGGTGCTGCTAGGCCTCCTGCAGCCATGTCTATAAAGGCCTTTACCAGGGCTAAAGCAGCCAAAACTGCTAAGTCTGTGCCTGTTAGGCGCCTCTCACAGGCCCAGTTCCAGTTCCCAAATGCTTACTCTGGCAGAGGATCTCATCTCTTTAATAAGGGGATCCCAATCTCACCCAGACAGGGCCTCTCAGCCTCCAGAAAAGAGACCTAGAGCAGAGCCCCCTGAGCCAGTGTCCTCAGATGACTCTTCTGATGATACAGACAATACAGACCATCCAGAGGCTCCTTTTTCTACTTATGAAGATTCCGATGCTGAAGAATCTATTCCTTCTGCCTCTCCACCAGAGGAATTTTCCTTTGGGGAAACCTTACATGCCATGAGAGAGCAATTCCAATGGCAGGGACAAGATTTCTCAGATTCAAGAAAAAGGCTTAGGACCTTTTTGCACTTACCGCAACATAGGCCCTTAGCTATACCTCCAGTTCTTCCTGTTGTGGATGATGCATTTAATGATGTTTGCACTGCTCCTGATACTTTACCTCCAGCCCCTGCTAAGCCCGATAGGTTTTACAGGGTACCGGACACTCATCACCACTTATACAAGGCTCCTTTTGCAGATCCTGAGACTATCTCCCAAGGACCTAAGGCGGTAGCTTCGACCTCAGCGAAAAACCCTCTCCCTTCTGAAAGGGAATCCAGGTCCTTAGAGAGATGGGGTAAAAAAGTATACACCTCTGCTACTCTCTCAGCTAGAGCTTTGAACTGTCAGTTTCATATGATCCAATACCAAGAGTTTATGCTTGATCAGTTAACTAAGAAACTGTCCTCTGATGATTCCTTAGATAAGAAATATGTTCTAGAAATGGTGAATAACATTCAGCAGGTTAGTAACCATTCTTTAAAATGTGGCTGTGATGCACGGGAGACTTCATTTAGATCAGCCATGACTGGCACAGTTATAAGAAGGCATGCATGGTTGAAAGAACAGGTCTTGCCGGATCATGTTAAAGCAAAGCTATTAGATGCTCCTATGGATAAGGTCAGTCTATTTGGTTCTCCTGCCCAACAAGTAATGAAGAAAATGGAAGAGAAGGCAAAATCTGTACAAACAGTTAAAGATTTCCTACAGGTTCAGCCCCCAAGGTTTAGCAGGAACTGGCCTTCCAAAAATTGGTCCTTTCCAGACTCCTCTAAAACTCAGATAGGCAGGAATAGGCGTTCCAGAGGCAGAAATCAATCCAGAGGAGGTGCCTACAGGGGACGCCAGTGGCAAGGCAATAACCAACGAGGCACAGATACAACCACTACCACTGCAACAGGACAATCACAGTGACTTGACCCTCACACCGCCTACCAGGGAACAAATAGCAGCACCCTTAGGCGGAAAATTAGCCTTATTTTCAAAAAACTGGCACTATATTACAAGAGACAAGTGGATTTTGCAAACTATAGACCAAGGCTACAGGTTTCACTTCCACACCTTACCAGTAAAAAGAGGAATGCCAAACCTACCACCAAATCAAAAGACAGAAGCTCTAAAACAAATAGCTCAATTAACAAAGATGAGAGCTGTGGAAAGGGTACCACCTACAGAACAGGGCAAGGGATTTTACTCCAGACTCTTCCTAGTACCAAGAAAAGAGAAAAGTTGGAGACCTATTCTCGACCTGTCCGCTTTAAACACATTCATCATTGTTCCAAAATTCAAAATGCTGACCCTACAGCAACTTCTTCACATGCTGGGCAAGGAGTATTGGCTGGTAACTCTAGATCTCAAGGAGGCATACCTGCACGTCCCCATACGACCAAATTGCAGAAGATACCTCAGATTTCTTGCAGGATCAGAGCATTATCAATTCTCAGCATTGCCCTTTGGCTTATCTACTGCGCCCAGAGTGTTCACGAAATGCCTGGCATCAGTAATCGCTCATTGCAGGCTTCAGGGAATCCAAATTTATCCATACCTGGACGACTGCCTGATACAAGCGGACAACAAAAGCAAGCTGACACAAGACTTACAAAGAGTCATTTGCTTACTACAAGCCCTGGGATACACAGTCAATTTAAAAAGTCAAGACTGATACCATCCCAAACAAGAACATTCTTGGGTGCAGAATTGGACACAGTAAAACAGATGGCATTCCTAACTGCAGAAAAACAAGAACAACTTCCTCTTTACTTCTTGGCATTAACAAAGCAGAACAAACTAACAGCAAGGAAAGTACTGCAGGCCTTGGGCTTCATGGCATCCTGCATAATCCTGGTCCCCATGCCAGACTGCATATGAGAAAGCTACAGTGGTACCTAAAGAATTTATGGTCTCAACACAGGCACAGCTTGGAAACCGAAATACCACTAATCCCATGCCTGAAACAAGAGTTCCTATGGTGGGCTCAGGCATGCCAGTCAAACCCAGGTTTGTCCTTCCACAACATTCAAACAAGCCAAACCATCACAACGGACGCCTCAGACCTCGGTTGGGGGCCCACATGCTGGACAAGTGCATTCAAGGCTTATGGACTCCAGATCAGCTGCACCTGCACATAAATCAAAAAAATGCTGGCAGTAAAACTAGCAATCCAGAATTTCAGACCATTCCTCAAAGAAGGCCAATTGATGATAAGGACAGACAACACCACAGTCATGTGGTACATCAACAAACAGGGAGGCACTCATTCATACCCCCTATGCCGAATGGCTCTGGACCTATGGAATATGGCTCTCAGCTACAACATTCAGTTACAGGCAATATTTGTACCGGGAAAAGAAAACATCCTAGCAGACATGTTAAGCAGAACTACCTCGGATGCTCACGAATGGATGCTACACCCGGACATCTTCAAGGCCATCACAAAGAAATGGGGAATGCCACAAATAGACCTATTCGCATCCCCACTCAATCACCAGCTCAAGAAATTCTGCACAAGGACATACCACCCACTTGCTTGGAAGGTGGACTCTCTATCCTTCAGTTGGAAAGGCCTGACAGCATATGCATTTCCACCCCTTCCTTTGATGCACAAGGTACTACTGAAAATCAAAGAGGAACGTCCAAGGATAATTCTGATAGCTCCAAATTGGCCAAGACAACATTGGTATCCATTGCTGAGGAGCATGTCTCGGGGGGAAACGTGGACACTACCCTGATTCCTTTGATGTTAACTCAGAGCGACTACAACATCCTGCATCCAAACCTGAAAACTCTGCAACTGACTGCCTGGAACATTACATAAGAGCAACTAACCCAGATTTATCCCAAAGGGTTAAAGACATTATCCTTGAGGCCCGCAGACCTTCGACAAGAAGGAACTATGCAGGAAAATGGAAAAGGTTTGTCATTTGGAGTACTGAAAGAGGGAAAGATGTGTCAAAGGTAGATATTGCCAACATCCTGGAGTATTTGGCAGAGCTTCTCCATACAGGCCTGTCCTATTCCTCCATCAAGATACATGCATCAGCTATTTCTGCAGAATATAGCTTCGATCCCCCTGTCTTCTCACATCCTCTACTCAGGCAGTTCCTGAGAGGAATTAAGAATGTAAAACCTCCTAGGAAACCACCATTACCAGCATGGGACTTGAACTTTGTGCTAGAAAAATTGACACTCCCTCCATTCGAACCAGCAGCAACAGCAGATCTTCAACACCTATCCTGGAAAACTGCTTTCCTACTGGCAATTACTTCAGCAAGAAGGGTTTCAGAACTACAGGCTTTAATGGCAGTACAACCCTTCCTAATCTTCCATCAAGATAGAGTGTCCATGAGAACTAATCCTACATTTATGCCTAAGGTGGTATCCAGAGTGTCTCTAAACCAGGCTATCCACCTACCTACCTTCTTTCCCAATCCACAGAACAGGGGAAAGACTGCTGCATACCTTGGATGTACATAGACAGTTGCGCTACTACCTGGACAGAACCAAGGGCAATAGAAAAACTGACCAGCTTCTAGTAGCTTATGCAACAGGAAGGGAAGGAAAAGCAATTTCCAAACAGACAATCTCCAAGTGGATAAGAAATTGCATAAGATTCTGTTACTCCTACCATGGAAAGCAAATTCCACAGAACATAAGGCCTCATTCTACAAGGGCTACAGCCACTACCACAGCTTTCTTACGAGGAGTGGCTACCAAGGACATTATTGAGGCAGCTACTTGGACCTCCGTGCATTCATTTGCCAAGCATTATAACTTACCTCTATACTCTAGATCCCGAGCAGGGTTTGCCACTGCTGTTTTGCAAGGGATCCTAACTACACCATAATTCTTCTTCCTCCTCCCCTAGTTTGGCTATGGTATTCTACCCATTTGTAAGGACTGCAGATGCATCCTTGAAGGACATAGTACAGTTTTGTACCTACCATAAATGTAGATGTCCGAACAGGATAGCATCTGCAGTCAGGATTACCCACCCTCCTTCCCCTCTGTGGTACTCCTAGGGTATTTGCCCACCTAATAGCTAGCTGGGGGATCTCTTATGGTGTATTTGTTTGTATATATGTACATACATGCTTATTTTTTGTGTTTGCCTTCTACTTTTTTGGAAACATTGGCATTTACCCAAAAATTTAGCTATCCAAGAGGGCAACTGGCATCTGGGGCAAGAAACACTGAGGAAAATGGCATCGGCTGATGCCTTTATACCCGAAGACCAGCAGAGATGATGTCGGGTGAAGTGCGACACCAGCCGAGGCCAGACCCAGACTTTGGAATCCGGCCGACCGAAGGGCTGCCTGACGACAGGACAACCCATTTGTAAGGACTGCAGATGCTATCCTGTTCGGACATCTACATTTATGGTAGGTACAAAACTGTACTTTTCTGTTCTTTGTGGAGCTAGGGTTATGAATAGAGATGTAACATTATCAGGACTTTGAAGTAGTGTTATTTTTTTCTTTGAGGTTTTGGCAATGATTGTTAGTCCATACTGAAACTGGGCTACAAGGATGTCTTTGCCAATGACTATTCCAGAAAGGGAAATGTCTTTATGGTTACCCTTTGATTGCTGTGTTATTGTGGTACTAAAAGGTTGAGTGTTTGGGCTAGCCAGATTGCTAGAAATTTAAATTAAATGATGGTTTTAATGGGTTCCTTATTGTGGTCCAATTTTGTGGGACAGTTCTGAGTTTTTGAATTGTTAGAAAAATTGTAGATGTGTTTTTTTGGGTATTTAGGATTGTACTGTTATGAGGGAGCCAAACAGAAAGATAGAGGAGATCTTCTATTTGATTTTTGATGGCAGGCTGGGATGAATGGGTCCCTTACACGACCTTATCATTAGCATATAGTATGATTTTTAGTTGAGAAAAGTCTGCTGGTAGGTCATTTATAAGCAGGGAAAATAGTAGTGGGGATAAAACTGAGCAACAGAAAATGAATATAGCTCAGGGGGGGTCCTAACTTAAATTTGAATTGTATGTTGCTGAGGTGAAGCAGCTTCGTTCATCAGGGCTAATCCCTGTGTTAATTAGGGAGTTTAGTAGTAGATCTTGATCTGCCTGATCAAGGACTATGGTGAGATCAACAAATACTGACCCAAAATAAGAGGCCTACATCCCTATTGTAGAGTATGTCATTAGTTAGGGTGCTAAGTATTGTCAGTATACTTCATCCTGACCAAAACCCTTACTGATGGCAAGGGTGTAAGATGCTTTGTTTTTATAGTAAATTCCCTAATATGTGTAAAAACTATTCTTTCAAAAAGCTTTGTGAGTCTTTTGGGATTTTCTGGCTTGGATATTTTTAGAATAGGTTTCACTATTGCATTTTACTTGTTGTTTGTCTTTCAGCTTTTCCTGGTTAGGGGTCGCCACAGCGGAACTCTGGTCCGCTAATGATTGGCAGTTGGTTTTTATGGTGTCGAGTTGCCAGCCCGATGCCCAAACTTCAACGAAGGCACGCCCATTCAACGCATGTCTTTTGAACGCCCACTCGACCGCGGTGAGGACATGCAGACTCCACACAGAAGCACTCCCAACCCAAGCCGAGAAGCGAATGGGAGAACCTCTTGCTGTGAGGCAACAACACTACTGCTGCACCACCGTGGAAGTTCACTATTGCATTTTACTATTGATCAAGAATTGGGCTGTAGTGAGACAAAGGTTGTCTAAGTGAAGGACGGCAAAAAAACATGTTTCTTGCAAAGTATGACTAACAATGGTAGTAAGCCAGCTGTTCCTGAGGGAGCATCACGAGGCAGTATTCTTCTCTAGTTAGTTGGTTAGTATAGTTTTGAGACAAATTGTATGCACATATGGGGATTTCCTTCTTGGGGGCTGCAGGCTATGGGGTTAGTTGGGAAGTAGGGGTATTATAGAGCATCTGTAGGGGTAAGGTTGCCTAAGTACGCGGTGATAGTGACTTCTTTCAATGAGTGTGTATTTTTCCAAAATCCAGAGACAGCAGATAAGAGTGTGAGTGCTGGTGAACATGACTAATTCCAGCAGGGACATATTTTCTTGCCTTATGCCACTGGGGGAGAGGCTGAGCTTCTGTGCACACTTGCCTAAGAGATGACCTGTAACACCTTCCACAAAGGACATGTACACTTCAACCCCCCCCCCCCCGGTTTGTAACTTTGAGGTCACTATCTCTGGGTAAAGAGAAATTTCAGATATACCACGGTCTCAATCTTTTAGTTCAAAGTACTGAGATCACACTGTGTCACATTTTAGCCTATGCATCTTTTATTTTCTCCTGTAGATGTCACCATTGCAGCTGACCAGAGTATCTCCCCCCTCTCCCGATAGGTGAGCTGGCAATGGCTTCTACTTGCCATCTTCCCTAACCAGTTCCTTTTTACATCCAGGTCACAGTCAGGATGTTGTTATTCCCCATATAGCGAGCTAGTCATTAAGAAAACAAAGTAATTGGTTTCCATCTTACTTACTTATATCACTCCACTTCATTAGTGCTGAGAAGCAGCTGTTTTACATGTAAAACTGAGAATGGAGATGTTCATCGTGCATACAGCTGCAGTCATAACAGATGGGTTCTCCTGCCATCAGGCGGGTCCTCGGTCAGCTGAATTCCAAAGTCTAGGTCCAGCGTCGGTTGTCATCGCTTTTTCCCTGACGTCAGTGCGACAGGGGTATAAAAGAACCAGCCGACGCCATTTTCTTCAGTCTTTCTTGACGCGCGGTGCCCAAAGCAGAAGCAGTTTGCAAGTGCCGGTCGGCCAGCTCCTGAAATTACGAAAATTTTGCAACCGAAGTCTTCTTGAAAGCTAAGTACCCCGTTGGGGAAACCTTTCTTGCCTCAGACCAATGTCAGACAAAGTTAATAATTGTATTTCATGTGGGAAGCAAATACCGCATAAGGATTTTCATTCCCTCTGCATTCCTTGCTTAGGCCCAGACCATGACGTCTCGGTCTGTCGTTTTTGTGCTACATTCAACAAACGCACCATTAAGTGTCGGGCGGAGTTCGCCCAGCACTATTTTGGCAAAAAATTTAACTACATTATGTCGTCGGATACTCCGACTCCAGTTTTGTCTAAAAAAACACAAAGATAAGGACTGACACACGAGGTCCACGGCTTCTACCGACACCACGCCAAAGCCGACTACAGGTGGTCTGGTTCTCAGCGAGGCGCCTACACAGCCCCTGCCTACCGACGACACATCATTGGCAGTGTCTACTGTGCCCGAGGTCGCAGGCTCCTCGGCCCACACCCCGACTACAGATACCGAAGCCACTCTAGGTGGTGAAACTCAAAATGTAGACAGGTCTGCCTCCTCTTAAGGTGTCTTCAGACCTTCCTCCTCTTTTTCCATCAAGGCTTTCACTAAGTCTAAAGCAGCCATGCATTCCAAGAGACAAGCTACACAGGGCCATTCTCCAGGCCCCATGCCTAAAAAGCAGATGCTTAAAATGGTTGAGGATTTAATTACTCTTATCACGGGTTCTCAACCTCCCCCCGGACAAAAGGCCCAGAGTGGAGGAAGAATCTCCCTCCTCTGACCAGGCCTCCATTATTTCAGAGCACTCTGATGAACAGGAACATTCTTACTCCCCTTTTGAAGATTCTGATCCAGAGGAGTCCATTCCCTCTGTCTCCCCCCCCAGAGGATTACTCATTTGGGGAAACCTTGCATACCTTGAGGGTACACTTCCACTGGGAAGGCCAAGAGTACTCAAACTCCAAGAAAAGGCTTAGGGATTTTCTCTTGCTACCTCAGCACAGGCCTCTGGCTATACCTCCTGTCTTAGACATACTAGATGATGTGTATTCGGAGGCCTGCCTTAACCCAGACTCTTTACCTCCAGCCCCAGTCAAGCCTGACAGGTACTACCGGGTTCCTGACTCACACCAATTTTTATACAAAAGCCATGCAGCTGACTCAGAAACTATCTCACAGGGCCACAAGGGAATTAAGACCTCCACTGCTAAAAATCCATTACCTTCTGAGAGAGATTTCAGATCTTTAGAAAGGTGGGGATAAAAGGTATACACCTCGGCCACCTTAACCATGAGGGCATTAAACTGCCAGTTCCATATGTTAAAGTACCAACAGTTTCTGTTATCACAGTTGAGAAGCAAAATGTCACAACCTGAACAACCAGACTTGAAGGAGTTGCAGGATTTGATGCATAGTGCAGAACAAGTGGGTAAACATACCTTACAATGTGGTTTTGATGCTCTAGAGGCCTCATGTAGAGCTGCTGTTACAGGATCAGTCATATGTAGACATGCCTGGCTCAAGGAGCAAACCTTACCAGATCATGTCAAAACTAAATTACTAGATGCCCCTCTACAAAAGGATGCATTATTTGGTGTTAAAGCTGAGGAGGTATTAAAGAAAATGGAGGAAAAGGCTAAATCACTGCAAACAGTGAAAGATTTTCTACAGGTGCAACCTCCATGTTTCAGTAGAAATTGGCCTTCCAAAAATTGGTCCTTTCCAGCCATGGACAGACCCCAAAAAGGTAGATACAGGCACCCGAGGGGCAGAGGGCAATCTCAAGGATCGTTTAGAGGCAGACAATGGCAAGCTCCTCCACAAAGAGGTGGTGAGGATAGTTTGCAGCCATTCAGAAAGCAAACCCAATGACTTTCCCCTTTGCATGCCAAGCAAGGCTCAAATGGCAGCACCTTTAGGCGGAAAACTGGCATTATTTTCGAAAAATTGGCATATTGTCACAAAAGACAAATGGATCCTGGACATTATAAACAGGGGCTACAGATTCCATTTTCACACCCTTCCAAAAATGAGAGGCATGTCAAACCTGTCACACAATCAAAGGGCAGAGGCACAAAGACAAATTTCATATCTCATGGACATGCAAGCTATTCAAGAGGTACCTACTCAAGAACAAGGTCAAGGTTTTTATTCCAGACTATTCCTGGTACCAAGGAAGGGAAAAGATCGGAGACCTATTTTGGACCTATCCATCCTAAACACATTTTTACTCACGCCAAAATTCAAGATGCTCACATTACAGCAGCTTCTTCCCATGCTGGGCAAGGAGTCTTGGCTGGTAACATTGGACCTCAAGAAGGCATACCTGCATGTCCCAATCAGACAAAATTGCAGAAGATACCTCAGATTTCTTGCAGGTTCAACCCATTATCAATTATCTGCATTGCCCTTTGGCTTATCTACTGCGCCCAGAGTATTCACGAAATGCCTGGCATCAGTAATTGCCTACTGCAGACTTCAAGGGATACAAATATACCCATATTTGGACGACTGCCTGATCCAAGCCGACAGCAAGCACATACTTCTGAAACATCTGGCTTTTGTAATGATGCTGTTGAATTCTCTGGGATACACAGTCAACAAAAAGAAATCAAGGCTAATACCCTCTCAGAAAATAATGTTCCTGGGTGCCAACTTGGACACAAACACCCAGATGGCCTACCTCACGCCAGAGAAACAGGGGCAACTAACTCAATACTCATATCATCAGTAATTGCCTACTGCAGACTTCAAGGGATACAAATATACCCATATTTGGACGACTGCCTGATCCAAGCCGACAGCAAGCACATACTTCTGAAACATCTGGCTTTTGTAATGATGCTGTTGAATTCTCTGGGATACACAGTCAACAAAAAGAAATCAAGGCTAATACCCTCTCAGAAAATAATGTTCCTGGGTGCCAACTTGGACACAAACACCCAGATGGCCTACCTCACGCCAGAGAAACAGGGTTAACTAACTCAATACTTCAGAAAACTAGCAAAGTTCACCAGGCTGACTGCAAGGAAAATCCTGCAGGCTCTGGGATTCATGGCATCCTGCATCCTACTAATCCCATGTGCAAAGCTGCATATGAGGAGACTTCAATGGTACCTGAAAAAGCTATGGTCTCAGCACAGCCACAGTTTGGAAACAGTAATACCACTAATTCCATGTCTTCAAAAGGAATTTCTGTGGTGGGCTCAAGCATGCCAGACAAACACAGGTCTCCCATTCAGCAAGCCTCAAGCAAATCAAGTCATCACAACAGACGCCTCAGACTACGCCTGGGGGGCACACATGATAGATCGGTGCATTCAGGGCAAATGGTCCCAAAAAGAAAAGCACCTTCACATCAATCAAAAGGAAATGCTAGCAGTAATAAATGCTATTATAGCTTTCAAAGACCTTCTGCATCCAGGTCAACTATTGATAAGGACAGACAACACCACAGTAATGTGGTACATAAACAAACAGGGAGGAACCCATTCATACCCCCTATGCAGGCTGGCCATGTCACTTTGGAACATGGCTCTGGAATTACAAATTGAACTTCAAGCACAGTACTTGCCAGGCAGACAACCTAAGCAGAAATATGACAGATCCACACGAATGGAAGTTGCATCCTCAAGTTTTTACAGAGATAATTCAAGCATGGGGAAGGCCAGACATAGATCTCTTTGCCTCCCACAAAAATCACCAATTGACAAAATTCTGCTCAAGGACTTTTCATCCACAGGCCTGGAGAGTGGACGCTCTCTTTCAGTTGGACAACAATGACAGTTTATGCCTTTCCACCTCTTCCTCTGCTGCCCAAAGTTCTATTAAAAACCAGAGCAGACAGACCAAATATGATTCTCATTGCTCCAGACTGGCCAAGACAGCACTGGTACCCACTCCTGAGGAGCCTGACGCATTCCCCACCATGGACCCTACCTCTAATGCCTCTTCTTCTGACTCAGCACAGCTTCAAAACTCTTCACAGTCAGCTGAAAACACTCAATCTGGCCGCATGGAAGATTTCTTAGCTTCACAACAGACCCTACTCTCCAAGGAGGTGCAGGATGTCATTTTGGAGGCCAGAAGGCCGTCTACTAGAA
This sequence comes from Protopterus annectens, assembly GCF_019279795.1. Classification (NCBI taxonomy): domain Eukaryota; kingdom Metazoa; phylum Chordata; order Ceratodontiformes; family Protopteridae; genus Protopterus; species Protopterus annectens. Next base: position 1,287,168,583 of record NC_056743.1, on the reverse strand, counting down.
AAGCTTACTCCGCAAAATGGAAACAGTTTTGTGCCTGGAATGAGAAAAAGGGCCAGAATCCTGGAAAACTGAATTTACCTCAAATATTACAGTATCTAGCTGAGCTGCTAAGCAGTGGGCTTTCATTCTCCTCCATCAAAATCCATGCCTCAGCCATTTCTGCAGAATACAACACTGATCCACCTTTATTCTCTCACCCCCTCTTAAGACAGTTCCTCAGAGGGGCGAAAAACATAAAACCCCCAAGGAAACAACCAATACCTGCTTGGGACCTCAATTTCATTCTAGAAAAGCTGACCTTGCCTCCTTTTGAGCCAGCTGCCTCAACAGATTTGCAATATTTGTCCTGGAAAACAGCCTTCCTTCTGGCTATCACCTCAGCTTTCAGGGTATCGGAACTACAAGCCCTCATGGCTCTGCAGCCTTTCATCATTTTCCATCAGGACAGAGTTTCCTTACGAACCAACCTGTCCTTTATGCCAAAGGTGGTATCCAGGGTAGCTTTGAATCAGGCTATCCACTTACCTACCTTTTACCCTAATCCTCAAAACAAAGGGGAGAGACTACTACATTCCTTGGACATCCACAGACAGCTGCGTTATTATTTGGACAGAACAAAGCCTTTCAGAAAATCAGAACAACTCTGTGTCCTATGCTATAGGAGCTCAAGGGAAGCCAATTTCCAAACAGACAATCTCAAAATGGATAGCCCACTGCATACGCTTTTGTAACTCTTTTCATGGTAAAACTGTACCTGCAGGCATCAGATCTCACTCCACAAGGGCCACAGCTACCTCTGCAGCTTTCCTCAGAGGAGTTCCTACCAAAGATATTTTGGAAGCAGCCACTTGGAGTTCTGTACATACCTTCTCCAAGCACTACCACCTACCATTATACTCCAAAACTAGAGCAGGCTTTGCCACTGCAGTCTTGCAGGGCTTCCTGGCTCCTCCTAGTTCCACCTAGTGCCTACCCCCCCTTTTTAGCTTTGGGATTCTACCCATCTGTTATGACTGCAGCTGTATGCACAATGAACATAGTACAGTTTTGTACCTACCATAAATGTAGATGTTCGAGTGCTAATACAGCTGCAGTCCAGGTTTCCCTCCCTCCTTCCCCTCTTGGGACAGGCCTATTGGCTAACACCTCCTCATACAACCTGATTGGGGTATTCATTTATGGTGTATTTGCTTGCAACTACTGTATTTTGATTATATTGCATTGCATTATTACATAAATTTATGTATTGCCTTCTTTCTGGGGGCACCTGACATCTGGGGCAAGAAAAACTGAAGAAAATGGTGTCGGCTGGTTCTTTTATACCCCTGTCGCACTGACGTCAGGGAAGAAGCGACGACAACCGACGCCGGACCTAGACTTTGGAATTCGGCCGACCGAGGACCCGCCTGATGGCAGGAGAACCCATCTGTTATGACTGCAGCTGTATTAGCACTCGAACATCTACATTTATGGTAGGTACAAAACTGTACTTTTGTACTGATACCTGAGAACATTCCCTGCTTCCTACACAGCCGTTTTCAACGCCAGGCTGTACCTGAGTCATCTGACATCTGTCACTGTTCTGTGAACAACGTCTGACTGTGAAATCTAAAGTGAAACAGAAGTTTGAAGAGTAAGTGTCCTCTGTTGTGACACAGGGAACACTTGGTAGACCGTATGGTTAAGGAGGGGTTTTGGTTGTATTGGTTGTGACAGTAGGAGAATGTCATTCATGACGTACTTTAAAACAAGTGATGGGAAGTAAAAGTGCTGAAGGGTTAATCTGAGGATTGTTAAGTGAAAGTCAGATACAAGAAAAGTGAAATGGTTATAGGTAGAAAGGCAAAAACACAGGAAATGACATTGAGTAAAGTACTGTAAAATTTAATACATTTCAACTGGACCACAAATGTTAATAGCAGTGCTTCTTTTAAACACTACAGCCAGCACAGCATTACAGTAAAGCAGATAAGATTTATAGTGCCTGAGGAAAATGGAGGAGGGGAAGTAGAGGGCCTAGTGGATCAACCTGGCCAAGAGAATGAAAATAAATACATTCACTAATTAATGTTCAAGAAATTCAACCAAGTGAAATTCAGATTATAGAAAGAATACATTTTTCTTTTCCCATTAGAGGTCACCAAAGTGGAACAATGGTCTGCAGAACAAATGCAGTGGACTATGTCGAGTTGCCAGCCTGGCACCCAGCTCGACACAGAAGGCACACACATGCACACACTCACACCTAGGGCCAATTTAGTGTGTCAAATAGACCTGCAGAATGTCTTTAGAATGTGGAGGAAACCCATGCAACCACAGGGAGGACGTGCAGACTCCACACAGAAGGCACCCCAAATGATAATCGACCAGAGAACCTTTTGCTGTGAGGTGTCAGTGCTAACCACTGCACCACCGCAGCCACCCAACGAAATTCAAATTATAAGAAGAATACAGTTAACCATAAAACTAAGATTTCTTATTAATCATAAACTATAATCTTCTATGGTTTGCAATTAAAGCACAGCATTAAAATGAGGTGGATGAGTGGAATACCAGGAAAGAAACCTGGCATCACAGCCATCTACACTATCAGAGTTTAACATCTTATTACTCCCCCATTTCAGATTAGAAGATCCAGTTCATTTATTCTTACTGAAGTAAGAAGTTTAAAGACAGTCTAACCTGCCTTTCATAACTTATTCATTAAATTCATAAGATCTGCTTTCATTTCATTCAGTTTTTTACTTATTGGTACTTCCTTCATACTGAGAAGTTGTATCTAGCAGGGCCATCTCAATGCTAGACAAGATCTGGACTTGATATATTAATAAAATAAATATCTGGTCTGGCCATAGCATTGCACATATTTCTTGTAAATCCCTTCTGGTTTTACCTTGGTATTCATAAGAACAAAAGATATGTACCTAGTCATCCAGGGACCCTGCAAAATTCCACTAATACAAAATATTTAAAGTTGGGAATAGTCTGTGCAACTAGTAAAGGGTGCAAAATAGTTATGGTAGTGCTTTAATAAAAAAAAAAAATCTGTGTAAGCCTCCCCTGATTCCAAAAGACTTGCTGTTGGTGTAGGTGACTTACTGTCATATATAGACAGGTCTTACAGCAGAGTAAGTCACTTTCACCAAATGCATGTCTTGCAGAATCTGGATCCCATGTAAGCATGCTTTATATACAAGACTTGCACTGCAGTAAGTCACTTACACCGAGAGCAAGTCTCCCGGAATCGGGGCAAGCTTATTGGGAATCTGGCCCTTAGTTAACTACTAATGGCATAATACTCTCTATTTCCAGCTTAGCTGTTTTATAGGCCCTGCAGCCTCCCTCTCCCATGCCTTGCTCAGTGTTGTTCATCTTTCTTCCATATTCCTGTATCAGAATCTTATAAGACTGAGTCAGTATGTGCTTACTTGAAAGAGATGGTCCTCTTGTGTCTAGTATCCATTTTATCAAAGGATGCCTCTTTTCTTCCTTTTTACTGTGTTTAAGCACCAATGAACTGACATCAGCTTGTTATAAAAAAGAAAAGTTTTGTTTAAAGCTTTAAAATTTTCAGTTGCTCCCTGTTGTGGCTCTGCTGGTATTCAATCAATTTGTACACAGTATTTCAGGTGCAGAAACGTTTGTAACCATTTAATAGCTATGGTGTCATTGATTTGGAGACCTTCCTGGCTGAGTCTGCAGCCCCCTGCCATATGATGTCAAAGTGGCGCTTTTTAATGCATCCCCTTGATAAGAATTTGCATTTTGGGAACCCACTAGTAAAGTATTCAAGGGATGCTGGCAGGGGAGAAACTGTGCAGTTAGGTAAACAGCTTTTCCACTCCCCGTAATCAGGCAAAGAAAGGGTAAAAAGAGTAAAAAGGGGCAGTTCATAATGAAATGACTGACAGAACAGAAGGGACCTCCAAACAACATGACTACATAGAGTCTCTCTCTTCCCTGCCCCTTTCAAAAAAATTTCCATGCTGGCCTTGGCCATACCACCTACCTACCTTCTCTAAGATAGTCGGAAGAGTAAACCAGTTTGTAAGGAATTGGAAAATAATAGCAAGAGACAAGTGGGTGTTACAAATAATATCTCAAGCTTACAAATTCCTTTTATTTCTTAAGAAAACCAAAGATGACCAGTATCAGTATCTCCCCTGTGCCAAGAGACCAAGTACAAAACTTCTGTCGCTAAGAAGAATGTAACCAGCACCAAGGTAGGCCCAAAAATAGGGATTCTAGTTGGTGGTCTTCCAAGTGCCTAGAAAGGAAGGCCCTTGGAGGCCCATTTTAAGCTTTGTAGAGCTAAACACCTAACTCAAGGTCTGAAAATTCAAAATGTTTACATTCTAAGCCATCTTAGCATTTTTCCTATTCAGTCAGGTTATGATGATTCCCCTTGATCTCAAGGATGTCTACCTTTTATATACCAATCATAGGAGCCACATTTTCTATTCAAGGCAGGAAGCTCCCACTTTCAATTTGTGCTCCATCCCATTAAGAATTAGCTACTGCACCCAGGACATTACCAGGGTGTCTGGCTCCACTTATTGCAGAACCAAGGGAATTCACAGTTAACCATATCTGAACAACTGTGTCACACAGGCATGATCCCAGGAGGAGGCAAAGAAGTCATACAATTCACCATGGGTAATTTTCAAAACCTGGAAATTTCAACCCTTCCAAAAGAATGGCTTTCCTTGGGACCTCCCTAGACCTCAGCAACCAGAGATTCCACCTCTCTTCAGACAAAATCTCTTGCACAGTACTTTCAGGCCTTAAAGCAGGAGAATATAGTCATTGCCAGCGAGACTTTAAGGGACACTAGGATTCATGGTCTTGACAATTCTAGTGGATCCTGGCAAAGGTGCAGATGAAGAAGCTACAGTGATATCTTAGAAACACTTGGAGCCAACACTGTTAGTCCCTGGAGGAGATGATTCCTATGCTGCCTTCGGTTGATGTTACACAGGGATGTTTTCCTTCAGATAACTCACAGATGAGGTGTCAAGATACATCTGTTTGCTCCTCCAAGCAAAGGACAGCAGTGGAAATTTTGCTCCAGTGCATTACACAAATGAACTTGGGCAGTGGATGCTTTCTCATTCAAATGGACATGTCTCCTTCTGTACGCATTTCTTCTGAACCTCCTGTACTTGTATGATCCAGACTATAAGTGATTGTGGGCCAGGGGTGCTCTAATAGCAGTATTTTGGTCCTGGCAGCATTGGATCTCCTTCCTCATTCATATGTTCTGGGAGAAACCTCTAAGCTGCCTGTACAACTGGACCTACTCATTCAGGACAGGAGGCCCTTATACACTCCAGCTCTGGCCATGACTGATTAATTTCCCTTTAGGTACCATTTAATGGAGGACTTACTGACTGTCTTTAAGGAGGCCAGGAAGCTTGCCACGAGGAAATCCTCCTTAGAATGGAAGAGGTTTCCCTGTAGTGCCACAGAAAGAATCAGGGCAGTTGTATGGGTGACATTTGGTCTTGAATTTAATGATGGACAGGTTTGTCTGTTCCCAGTTTGAACCTACTGGTTCATCACTTGTGAACTGTCCATCTTGGGAGAACGTTTTCATAGCCACCATCACCTCTGCTTACAGAATCTCATTACTTAAGTCTCTTATTTTTAGGGAGTCATGTTTTGACTTTTATAAGAGTTGGGTGTCTCATAAGATAAACCTCTATTTCTTCCTTGAAGTGCCATCAACATTGACCTCAAATGGCCCTCTTGGTCTCCCTATTTTATTTCCAAGGGCCAAAACCAAGGGAGAAAGAGCTGTTCTTATCCTGGACTGCCCAATAGGGATCTACCTGAGGACAGTGCATGAGAGACTGTGTTCTTTTCATTTTTCCATCCAGGGAGGAATGGGCTGCAGCAGCTATGCAAACCTTTTTGAAATGGATTGCTAACTGCACTGTGAATTGTCTTTGAGTGGCAAACTGACAATTGGAAAATGCTGTCGAAGGCCACTCCAGAAGATTCATGTCTGCTTCCAATGCTTTCTTAAAGAATGTCTTCATTCAGGACACTTTGTGCCATGTCCATTCAGTCACTGTTTCAGTCATTCACAAGATATGACATCTTGAAGTATGTCTTGAGGAGTTCACCTTCCTTTAGCATGTCATTGTTAGAGGATCGATCTTGGATGCTTCCTCTTCTGGACATTCTTTGAATCAAGCTTCCATTGAGGTTTTATGGCACTACTTGGAGATTTTTCCTAGCAATCAGTCTACTGTGGAGACTTCTTCGTATCAGATATTTTAATTCATAGTCTCATAGTTTAGTACTAGGCTATCTGGCCTGGGGCATTTATAAGCCTAGCCATAGTGATGGGGCTTTCGCCACCCCATGTAATGGTACAAAAGTGTACAGAATAGATTTAGAATACTGTGCCTCTGTCTAGTAGTGACACAGTGAAGACCCCCTTACATAATATAATTAGTTTACTGTGCCTCTGTCTAGTAGTTTACCCTGGGGTAAACCTTCGATCTCCCATCCACTCGTCAAGATTTCTCTTGAAGAGAGTCAGTGAGGGGCTCTGCCTAACATGAACTGGGATTCTGTTCCAGAGTATGGGAAGCCTCTGAGTTATGAATCTGTCCCTCCAGCATGTCCTATTCATATTTGTGCTGAGGTTTAAATATTTAGCTCTAGTGGTTCTGATGGATTTGGATTTTTTGAGGTGAAGCATGTCCATCAATTCCTGATTGGACATGGCCTTGTACGTCAGGCACAGATCACCTCTGAGTAGGCGGTATGCTACTGAACAGAGCTGGAGTTTCTTAAGTCTGGCAGCATATGACATATGTTGGAGACCCTTGATCCTCTTGGTGAGGGACTTTTGGGGTCTCCCTAGCTGTTGCAAGTGCCGGGTGAGGTACATACCAAATGGGGCATTGTACTCAATCATGGGCCTGATAAGGGAGGAGTATAGGGGTACAATTACCTCCTTTGATCTGGATGTGAATCCCTTCATGATAAGGTGGGCAAGGTAGAAAGTCTTTCTAACCACTTTGGCAACGTGGGTGTCAAATGAGAGGTCACTATCGACTTGGGTCCCCAGGTCTCGGATTACATTTTCCGTACTCAGTGGGTTACTGTCTATGTGATAATTTGTGGGTAATTTGTTTTTCCCAGAAGGGATGACTATACATTTTTTGGCATTTAGTTTAAGGCCATGACTCCGGAACCAGTTGTCCGATGTCCTTCAAGGATGCATCTGCAGTCATAACATATGGGTTGTCCTGCCTCAGGCAGCCCTTCGGTCGGCCAGATTCCAAAGTCTGGGTCTGGCATGTCGCACTTTCCCCGACGTCAGGGCGTCTGGGGTATAAAAGTATCAGCCGACGCCATTTTCCTCAGTCTTTCTTGCCACGCGGTGCCCGAAGCAGAAGCTGTTCGCAAGTGCCGGTCGGTCAGATCCAGAGATTTCAGCTACCGAAGACTTCGAAAAAAGCTAAGTACCCCGTTGGGGAATCTTTCTTGCCTCAGCCGATGTCAGACAAAGTAAATAATTGTTTAACTTGTGGGAAACAAATACCTCATAAGGATTTCCATTCTTACTGCCTTCCTTGCTTAGGCCCAGACCACGACGTATCAGCTTGTTTAGCCTGTGCCTCCTTCAACCGACAAACTCTTAGACGTTGGTCGGAGTTTGCAGAGGAATTTTTTGGAGCCGCTTTTGCTTATAAAATGCCGTCGGAGACTCCGACTTCGCATTTGGTCAAAAAACGCAAGGAAAAGGACTGACACTCGTGGCCCACGGTTTCGGCTGAAACCACGGCTAGGCCTACCGTGAGTGTCTCGGTTTCGGCCGAAACCAAGTCCTCGGTGATTCCTACTACCGAAATCATACTTCCGATCACCGAGGCCAGAGAGGCGCCGGCTGAGTCTGCTTCAGAACTCCCTACCGAAGCTAGTGTTCAGGAATTGTCCGACACCATATCTTTGGACATTTCTACCCCTGCACGTGGGGCAGCTAGGCCCCCAGCTTCTATGTCTATTAAGGCCTTCACCAGGGCTAAAGCTGCCAAACTTTCAAAAGCTTTGCCTGCCAAATCTACATCCCAGAGGCCTTCCTCTAGTTCACAGATCCTCAGTCTTGCTGAGGACCTTATTTCCTTAATTAGGGGTTCCCAACCTCACCCAGACAGGGCCTCCCAACCTCCTCCAGACAAAAGGCCCAGGACTGCCCCCTCTGAACCTCACTCCTCCCAGAAACTATTTCTCAGGGCCCTAAAGGGGTTGCAGCCGCTACTGCCAAAAATCCCCTACCCTATGAAAGAGAGTCTAGAGCATTAGAGAGATGGGGAAAAAAGGTTTATACCTCTGCTACTCTTTCTGCCAGGGCATTAAACTGTCAATTCCATATGATACAGTACCAGGAATTTTTGTTAGATCAGCTGAATAAGAAACTTTCTTCACCTGAACCTTTAGACCGTAAATCCCTTCAGGATTTGGTACACAACTCACAACAGGTTAGTAATCATTTTCTAAAATGTGGCTATGATGCACTGGAGGCTTCATTTAGATCAGCTATGACTGGGGCAGTTATTTGTAGGCATGCCTGGCTGAAGGAGCAATCTTTGCCAGACCATGTCAAGGCTAAACTCTTCGATGCTCCAATGGAGAAACAAAATTTATTTGGCTCACCTGCACAGGAGATTCTAAAGAAGGTTGAAGAAAAAGCAAAATCTGTGCAAACAGTTAAAGATTTCCTGCAAGTTCAACCTCCGAGGTTCAGCAGAAACTGGCCTACAAAGAATTGGTCCTCCAGAGCACAGAGAGGCAGGAACAGGCACCCTAGAGGCAGAGGTCAATCGAAGGGCCCCTACAGAGGCCGTCAGTGGCAGCCTGCCAACCAGAGGAGTAGTACAACAGCTACTACTACAACCACTACTACAGGACAGACCCAATGACTTGACTCTGATTCCGCCTACCAGGGATCAACTGGAAGCACCCTTGGGCGGAAAGCTGGCTTTATTCTCAAAGAACTGGCATTGCATTACAAAGAATACATGGACACTGCAAATAATAGACAAAGGATACAGGTTTCACTTCCACACTTTGCCAAAAAGAGGCGGAATGCCAAACCTTCCACCAAACCAGAAGGCAGAGGCTTTAAGACAAATCAGCAATTTACTTCAGATGAAAGCTATAGAAAGGGTACCATGTACAGAACAAGGCCAAGGATTTTACTCCAGATTATTCCTTGTACCAAGAAAAGAAAACCAATGGAGGCCTATTCTCGACCTGTCCGCACTGAAAACTTATCTCATTGTGCCAAAATTCAAAATGCTGACCCTACAGCAACTTCTTCCCATGTTGGGCAAGGAGTCTTGGCTGGTGACTCTGGATCTCAAGGAGGCATACTTGTACGTCCCTATCTGACCAGATTGCAGAAGACACCTCAGATTTCTTGCAGGATCAGAGCATTATCAATTCTCAGCATTGCCCTTTGGCTTATCTACTGCGCCCAGAGTATTCACGAAATGCCTGGCATCAGTAATTGCACACTGCAGACTTCAGGGAATTCAAATTTATCCATACCTGGACGACTGCCTAATACAAGCGGACAACAAGAAAAAATTGTTAAAGGACTTGGCCTATGCCATACACCTGCTACAGACCTTGGGATACACAGTCAACATCCAAAAGTCAAGACTAGTGCCATCCCAAAGGATAACCTTTTTGGGTGCGGATCTGGACACAATCACCCAGATGGCTTTTCTCACAGAAGAAAAACAAAAATAACTCCCAGATTACTTCATGATTCTGACAAGACAAACTCAGCTTACTGCAAGGAAAGTCCTGCAGGCCCTGGGTTACATGGCATCCTGCATAATTTTAATTCCACATGCCAGGTTACATATGTGGAAATTACAATGGTACCTAAGGAATGTATGGTCTCAACACAGTCACAGTCTAGAAACCATGATACCAATCATTCCATGCCTTCAAAAGGAATTCCTGTGGTGGGCTCAGGCCTGCCAGTCCAACAGAGGGTTGCCTTTCAACAAACCAAAAACAAGGCAAACCATCACCACCGACGCTTCAGACCGAGGATGGGGAGCACACATTGAGGACAAACGGATCCAAGGCCTATGGCCTCAAGAGCAGCTAAGCATGCACATAAACCAAAAGGAAATGCTGGCAGTGAGGCATGCAATCGAGGCATTCAGACCCTTCCTCCAGCAAGGACACCTGTTAATAAGGACAGACAACACCACGGTCATGTGGTACATAAACAAACAGGGAGGCACACATTCCTACCCTCTATGCCGGATGGCTATGAATCTGTGGAACCTATGCCTGAATCTCAATATCCAGCTGCAGGCCAAATTCGTACCAGGAAAAGAAAATACACTAGCAGACAGCTTAAGCAGAACTACCATGGATGCACACGAGTGGATGCTGCATCCAGACATCTTCAAACTCATAACAAAGAAATGGGGAATGCCAGAGATAGATCTGTTCGCCTCCCCACTCAACCACCAACTGAAGACATTCTGCTCAAGGACATACCACCCACAAGCATAGAGGGTGGACTCTCTCTCTTTCAGCTGGAATGCCCTAACAGTATATGCCTTTCCACCTCTCCCACTGATGTACAAGGTTCTACTGAAGATCAGGGAGGAACAGCCAAAAGTGATACTAATAGCTCCGGACTGGCCAAGGCAACACTGGTACCCACTATTGAGAAGCATGTCTCAGGCAAATGCATGGCCTCTTCTTCTAACGCAGAACAATTTCAAGACCCTGCATCCCAACTTGAAAACATTGCAGCTAACTGCCTGGAAAATTCCTTAAAACCCAACCAAACTGTTTTATCTCAGAGGGTGAAGGACATTATCCTGGAGGCTCGCAGACCTTCCACAAGGAAGACATACTCAGCTAAATGGAAGAGATTTCTCATCTGGAGCACATCAAAGGGCACAGATGTCACAGTGGCAAACCTAGCACACATCCTAGAATACTTAGCAGAACTGTTCCACAATGGCCTGTCTTATTCTTCCATTAAGATTCATGCTTCAGCAATTTCAGCAGAATACAATATGGATCCACCTATCTTCTCACACCCTCTTCTCAGACAATTTTTGAGAGGGATCAAAAATGTTAAACCTCCAAGAAGACCCCTCTACCTGCATGGGATCTCAATTTTGTGCTGGAAAAACTGACACTACCTCCTTTTGAACCAGCAGCATCAGCAGACCTACAGTTTTTATCTTGGAAAACTGCATTCCTTCTGGCAATCACTTCAGCAAGAAGAGTATCTGAGTTACAGGCATTAATGGCAGTGCAGCCTTTTCTTATTTTTCACCAGGATAGAGTGTCACTAAGAACCAACCCTACTTTCATGCCAAAGGTGGTATCTAGGGTATCCTTGAACCAAGCTATTCACTTGCCTGCATTTTTTCCTAACCCACAGAACAAGGGGGAAAAACTTTTGCACACCTTGGATATACACAGACAACTACGCTACTATTTGGACAGAACGAAAACTAGCAGAAAAACGGACCAACTTTTTGTAGCATATGCAACTGGGGTGCAAGGAAGAGCAATTTCCAAACAGACAATTTCAAAATGGATAGGAAATTGCATTCGCTTTTGTTACTCCTTTCATGGAAAGACAGTTCCTGAAAATATCAGGCCTCACTCCACAAGGGCCACAGCCACCACTACAGCTTTCCTACGAGGGGTGGCTACCAAGGACATTTTAGAAGCTGCTACTTGGAGCTCTGTGCATACATTTGCCAAGCATTACAACCTACCTTTATACTCCAGATCCCGAGCAGGGTTTGCAACTGCAGTACTGCAGGGGATCTTAACTACACCATCCTTCCCTTAGTACCTCCTCCCCCAGATTGGCTATGGTATTCTACCCATATGTTATGACTGCAGATGCATCCTTGAAGGACATAGTACAGTTTTGTACCTACCATAAATGTAGATGTCCGATAGGTATGCATCTGCAGTCAGGATTACCCACCCTCCTTCCCCTCTGTGGTATTCCTAGGGTACTTGCCCCTCTTTCAGCCAGCTGGGGGAATCTATTATGGTGTATTTGTTTGTTTATACATGTATATAATTTGCAAATGTTTGGAACTTTTCAGCATTTATCCAAATTTAGCCTTCCTAGAGGGCACCTGGCATCTGGGGCAAGAAAAACTGAGGAAAATGGCATTGGCTGATGCTTTTATACCCCAGACGCCCTGACATCGGGGAAAGTGCGACATCAGCCGAAGCCAGACCCAGACTTTGGAATCCGGCCGACCGAAGGGCTGCCTGAGGCAGGACAACCCATATGTTATGACTGCAGATGCATACCTATCGGACATCTACATTTATGGTAGGTACAAAACTGTACTTTTCAGTGAGGCCTTTCTGTAGGATGTATGTGTCAGCTGGTGTATCGACTATGGCGCCTAGTTTGCAGTCATCTGCGAACTTTGTCAGCCACAACCCCCCCAGGTTTGCTTTCACATCTGAGAAATAAATGCCGAATAAGAGGGGTCCCAGGACAGAGCCCTGTGGGACACTACTTGTGACCGGCTTTGAGTCTGACATGGCTCCAGTGATTTTGACTTTATGGGTTCTATCCTTTAGCCAGTTTGCAACCCATCTTGTGACATATGGATTTACATTTAAGCTGTTGAGCTTGTCTATGATGCCTGAGTGGGGTATTGTGTCGAAAGCTTTAGCCAAGTCCAGGTAGGCTGTATGGACTGCTTTGCCCTCGTCAATGGCTCTAGTGACTGTTTTGAAAAAGTCAACCAGGTTCAAAAGGCAGGATCTCCCCTTTACAAAGCCGAACTGGGTGGAATCAAGTGTCTGTAAGTCCCCAATGTCTCTGTTTATGAGTTCCATAATGATTTCTTCCATAGCTTTGCAGACCAGGCTGGTTAAGCTTATGGGGCGGTAGTTACCAGGGTCTGTAGAGGTGCCTCCTTTGTGGAGTGGGACTACTGTTGCTGTACGCCAGTGTTTAGGTACATATCCTGTAGTAAGGATAAGGTTAAATAGCATTTTTATGTGCAGGTTTAGCTCCTCTTGGAGTTCACGTAGCACGCAACCCGGGATACCGTCAGGTCCCATTGATGCTGTGCTTTTAGCTTTGCTGAGGGCGGTTCTCACCTGGACATCTGAGATGACAGGGAGGTTACATTCAGCTGGGATAAGTATTTCTTCTTTTGGGGGTGAGGGAGGGGAAAATTTGCACTGAACCTGTCTGCCAGAATGTTGGCAATATCTGTGGGTTCAGTGTATTTTTTGTCATTGTGAACTAACTCTGAACATATCTGAGGGTTTCTGCCCAGGTTTCTAACATAGCAGTAGAAGGCCTTGTGATTATCTTTAATGTCCATAGCGATTTTTCTCTCAAAGTTGGCCTTGGATGTTTTTATGAGAGAATGTAGCTTTCTACTAGTGCTGATCAGAGATGCCTTCTCTTTATGGGATTTTGCTCTGTCGTGCAGTAGCTTCCTTCTTTTGTTATACAATTTGTTTATGGCTGGGGTCCACCAGACAGGATGCCTGCCCTTGGTGGAGAGGGTCTTGGTTTTATTTGGGATTGCATGATCCATGCATTCTTGGAGATGTCCATAGAAAGCATTTGTGAAGGATTCTGCATTGTGGGATGTGGTTTCCACTGGCCCAGTGGGCTTAAATGATACCATCTCAGTTTTAAGAAGTGTAAAGTTGGCTTTTGAGAAGTTTTTCACTGTAGTCTTTTGTGTTGGGGGTGGAGGTGGGATATGTATATCCAGGGTGATTAGTTTGCGGTCAGATCTCACTAGTGAGGGGTATACTTCTGGTGTGGAGCACTTTGTCCCCATGTTTGTGATGATCAGGTCTATTATATTATCTCCCTTTGTGGGAGAGATGACTAGCTGTTCCATTGCATTTAAATTTATGAATTCCAGGAACCTTTGGGCTAGGGTGTTTGGGCTAGAATAATGCACCCAGTCTGTTAGGGTCGTTGAAGTCTCCCAATATGATGGTGTTTGGTGAGACATTCATATCCTCCAATGTCTTCAGGAAGGCTGAATGGAGTTCCTGAGATTGGGAGGGTGGTCTGTAACATGCTACCAGTTGTATAGCAGTTTTGCCTACGGTTAGTTGCACCTGGATGGTCTCTGATGCTTCATGTGTTGCCACTAACCTGGAGGTGTGGGTGTCCTTGATGAATATGGACACTCCCCCTCCCTTTTTAGTTTGGCCCGAGTTTTGGGGCCGAAAAGCATGATACGAGGTATAGCCTGGTAGTGCTGGGGTGCTCTCAGAAGCCTTGAACCAGGTTTCAGTTACTGCACAGACATCAATGTTCTCCATACTGAGGAGTGCTTCGAGAGCCTGCATCTTGAGATTTAGACTTCTGGCGTTGAGCAGGATTAACCTTAATTTTTTTCCATTTTTGGTTTCTAAGGAGGTGGGTTTGTCTTTTGAGCCTTGCCTAAAAAAGGCACTATGGGGTGGCAAGTGCCTTAGCCAATATCCAGAAGCCCAGTGGTGACAGATGCAAGCCGTCCCTTGCGAAGCAGCGTGGCTTGTCCAACATGTCATCCTAAGCAGACAGACATTGGATCCCCCTAGAATGACACCAGTATTTGAGCCAATTATTAAAGCTGATCATCTTGTCTTTGTATTGTGGCATCATTCTTGGTGAGGGCAAGATGCTGTTCAGGGTCGGGGTCATACCAGCCTGGGCTACATAATCAGAGAGCTCCTCTATGTCTCTTTTCATGTAGTCCAGGGAGGTACATCTCAGGTCATTCACACCAGCATGGACAATGACGGAGTCATATTTGTACTTGCTTTGGAGTGACCTGAGTGCGTGTGTTATGTGGTGGATCCTAGCTCCCGATAGGCAGCTCACCGTTACCCTCTCCTTGTTCAGCCTGGTAAGCGGAACGTCAGTGTATCTGACTATAGAGTCACCTATTACTAGTGTATCAGGCATGGTGTTTGGCCTTAAGGGCTGTGATTGTTTGACACACTGATTTATTGAAGTATGTGTTGCATGTGTTATGTTTTGAGGTGGTGGATTTTTGGGTGTCTGCTTTGGGAGCCTCTGTTGTTTTGGTAAGTTTTTTGTTAGAGCATCCGAGTATGTCTTTGTGTTATTATGTGTTTGGTTTGCAGTTATGGTAGGTCTATGTGGGACTAGGTTTGGTGTGTGTGTGTGGTTATCTTCTCCTCCTGTCTGGTCTTGCCAGTCCTGAGTTGAGAGAGTTCAGCCTCCAGCTTGGCTATATAGTTGCATCTCTCACATGTATTTGTGTTTGTTGGGAGGAGAAGTGGGTTGTCTGTGTACATGAGACAATTGTAGCATTGTCTCAAGATTCCCAGATTAATGAGCTGAACCGGAGAGGATGCTAGTAATCTACCACTCGACATGCTAGAATATTATAAGGGAATGCTGTGCCTTTAAGGAAAGTGGGTACTCACAGGGGGGTGGTAGGTGGATGTAGTGCTTACTTTAGTTAGCGAGTGCTTACTTAGAAGAGAGGTTTTGAGAACAAGTGCTAGGCTTATAATTAAGCGAGTAGACTGATTATTATAAGAGTAGAACTTTCTTAAGGGAAAATTTGAAGAGCAGACTTGGCGGAGCCAGAAAAAGTTTAACCTTGTTTAACCGGCTATGTGCACAAACGCGCAAAGCGCGCAAATGCGGATTTTAAACAGGGAACTTCAAAAGAGCTAGAAATGGTCCAAAACAACCAATTACTACAAGCTCTTGTGCTGAGGTCACTCCTTCAGGGACAGATGGACTGCTCAAGGCTCCCCACTCCCACTGGTGAGCAAAGAAACTTCCTTCTATCCAAGTAAGGCAATGGACAACACAGGAACTACACCACAGCCCAGAATACAGCAAAGCCTGTATACTGGTCTAAACTAGTCGAGGAGAGGCGGGAAAACAAGGATTGTTTTTGTTTTTTTTGTTTTTGAGATAGAAAGCACACAGAAATGCAGGAAACAGTAATAAATCAGTTACACAGGCTAGCACACTTTAGTGGACAGCCTCAACAGTTAAATTTAACAAACAAACAACTTTCAACCAATTTTCGACTAAATGAAACTTTAAGTGCAGATAATATATAATGCAACAAACAGTTAAAAAAACAGTTTAAGCTTGTTCAAAGTAAGCAAGAGAAGGTATTTCAGATAAAAAAACAGCAAAAAATACTTAAATCAGGAAAGTAGTCCCTTTTCTCAGTTCTCTGCTGCTAGGACCACGAGGAGCTGTATCTGAGTAGTATAGCCAGAAAAAAACGCTCAGAGGTGGATTTTAAACGGGGAACTTTAAAAGAGCTAGAAATGGTCCAAAACAACCAATTACTACAAGCTCTTGTGCTGAGGTCACTCCTTCAGGGACAGATAGGCTGCTCAAGGCTCCCCACTCCCACTGGTGAGCAAAGAAACTTCCTTCTATCCAAGTAAGGCAATGGACAACACAGGAACTACACCACAGCCCAGAATACAGCAATGCCTGTATACTGGTCTAAACTAGTCAAGGAGAGGTGGGAAAACAAGGATATGTTTTTGTTTTTGAGATAGAAAGCACACAGAAATGCAGGAAACAGTAATAAATCAGTTACACAGGCTAGCACACTTTAGTGGGCAGCCTCAACAGTTAAATTTAAAATACAAACAACTTTCAACCAATTTTCGACTAAATGAAACTTTAAGTGCAGATAATATATAATGCAACAAACAGTTAAAAAAACAGTTTAAGCTTGTTCAAAGTAAGCAAGAGAAAGTATTTCAGGTAAAAAACAGAAAAAAATACTTAAATCAGGAAAGTAGTCACTTTTCTCAGTTCTCTGCTGCTAGGACCACGAGGAGCTGTTTCTGAGTAGTATTAAATTTAAATTTAAATTAAATTTTATATTTATGTATTTAAATTTAAATTAAATTTTATATTTATGTATTTAACTGGGTAAGTGAAACCATTTATTTTGGATCCTTTTTTAATCACATATCGGGTCACAAGGACAAGTTAAGTACAGTTTAGAGTGGCTAGTCAACCAGCAGATTTTTGGGAGGTAAGAGGAAACTGGAAAGGACATGCAGATGACACACAGACAGTGACAGAGATCGGGATTGAACCCCTGGCCCAGGAGATGGAATAGGTGGTAACCACTGTGGCACCATGCTGCTTCCACTTAGCCAGGTACAGTACATACTAGTTTATTCCATTCCCCTGTGCATGGATAATCTTTCATCTAGCAGCTGTTATTGGACTTGCCTGTATTCTTGTATGTTGTTTCTCTTTCATGTCTTATGGGTTGTGCTTGTTCAGTGATAGGGGTAAACATGGGAGTACAGGGGCTGGGATTGCTCTCCTGGTCTCAGGTGTGATGCCATAGCTTGTGCTGCAAAGAGGCATATAAGCCCTGACTGTAAGAGTGGTGTGAGGGTAGACATGGAAAAATATAACTAAGCTGAGGATTGCAGGAGAGACAATCCCAATAGTCAGCCCACAACAGAGGACTTCCTCATAGATCCTATAGCCTACGACCGTACTACCCTGAATGCAACTGTCAGGTTGTCTGATATGTTGACTTTATATCTGTCATCTTCATAGGGTATCCAACTTGTTTACGCACGTGTGTGTGTGTGTGTGTGTGTGTGTGTGTGTGTGTGTGTGTGTGTGTGTGTGTGTGTGTGTGTGAGACAGTGAGTGAAACTGAGACTGTGGAGTGGGCGGTGCTTAAAATAGCATGTGATTTTGAGTTGTCATAAGATTTATATTTTAAATGTTATTTTACTATGGATCTGCATCACTGTATGACATGCATGTGTCTTGGGCACTTATGATTTGGTGTTACTGTTACAAAAAATAAGCATTACTTTTGATTTTAAAACTTGGCTTTTTTTTTTGAGGTTAGGTAGACTAAAAAAACAATCTCTATTTCTTAATACAGCACAACGTGGCTAGGCTAATCTATGCCTTCGGGCAGATAGCCCAGTACCAACCTATGAACCTATAAAGTGTCCTCCACTAACTTTTTCATAAAGCTCTGAGAATAAGTATAACGTATTTTCTGTGTGGTTTTCACCTGACAGCTTACAAAAACAACATGGTGCAAGCTGTTCTCACTATCCCAGAAAAGTAACAGACTATAGATGTTCTCATTGTCCCAGACAAGTAACAGGTTATGGATGATGTCCTTCTATATCACTGTTGCCTTAAGAAGTCAAAGGCGGATTCAAGGGCAGACAAGCAGATCAACTGGCAAAAACATCATTTGAACTGGTGGCAGAAGAAGTTCTAGGTAGCTGCGTCTGTATACCCCTATTATGCCCTACATTATGTGCAGGGGAGCATAAATGTGAAATACGGCACATACAAGATCTGTTTTAGGCGTTTTGGGTGGGGCATCCCTTCTATGAAGAGTACTGCAACAGTGAAGAGAAGGACATATACTGTTATGGTAAGATGTTACACAACAGTACTTTCTCATCATCCCAGACAAGTAACAGACCAATGTCCTAATTGTCCCAGACAAGTAACAGACATATGTCCTAATTGTCCCAGACAAGTAACAGACAGATGTCCTAATTGTCCCAGACAAGTAACAGACAGATGTCCTAATTGTCCCAGACAAGTAATAGGTTATGGATATTTTCATCATCCCAGACAAGTACCAGGTTATACATGCTCTAATTGTCCCAGACAAGTAACAGGTTATACATGTTCTAACCATCCCAGACAAGTAACAGGTTACAGATTTTCTCATTGTCCCAGACAAGTAACAGGTTATACATGTTCTAATCGTCCCAGACAAGTAACAGGTTATACCTAATTGTCCCAGACAAGTAACAGGTTGTACATGTTCTAATTGCTCTAGACAAGTAACAGGTTATACATGTTCTAACTGTCCCAGACAAGTAACAGGTTACAAATTTTCTCATTGTCCCAGACAAGTAACAGGTTATACATGTTCTAATTGTCTCAGACAAGTAACAGGTTATACATGTTCTAATTGTCCCAGACAAGTAACAGGTTACAGATTTTCTCATTGTCCCAGACAAGTAACAGGTTATACATGTTCTAATTGTCCCAGACAAGTAACAGGTTATACATGTTCTAATTGTCCCAGACAAGTAACAGGTCAACACAATTACAAGACAGTTCATCAGAACCTACAATCCTTAAAGCTGGCAGCTTGGAGAATTCCATGACTGGAACCCATGACTCCCTCTCCAAAACAGTTCAGGACATTTTGCTGGAGGCACGCAGACCTTCCACCAGAAAAACCTATTCGGCCAAATGGAAGAGATTCATCATCTGGAATGTCAACAAGGGCCAGGATGCATCACTGATGAACATACCTCAGATATTAGAATACTTGGCAGAAATGTTTCACAGTGGCCTCTCATACTCTTCCATCAAAATCCATGCTTCAGCTATCTCTGCACATTACAACTGTGATCCACCTGTGTTTTCGCATCCCTTGCTAAGACAGTTTCTAAGGGGTATAAAGAATATCAAACCTCCAAGGAAACAACCAATTCCTGCATGGGATCTCAACTACGTCTTGGAAAAATTAACTCTTCCTCCTTTTGAACCAGCAGCATCTTCAGAAATGCAATTTCTCTCTTGGAAAACGTTTTTCCTGTTGGCAGTCACCTCAGCAAGAAGAGTCTCAGAGATACAGGCCCTCATGGCAGTTCCTCCTTTTCTCATCTTTCATCAGGACACAGTTTCCCTTAGGACCAATCCTTCCTTCATGCCTAAGGTGATATCCAGAGTGTCACTAAACCAAGCAATTCACCTGCCTACTTTCTTTCCTAACCCCCAAAACAAAGGGGAAAAGCTGTTGCATACTTTAGACATTCACAGACAACTACGGTACTACTTGGACAGAACAAAGTCTACCAGGAAGTCTGACCAACTGTTTGTAGCCTATGCTGCTGGGACACAAGGAAAGGCAGTCACCAAACAAACTATCTCAAAATGGATTGGACACTGCATCAGATTCTGTTACTCTTTCCATGGAAAAAGTGTGCCAGCTAATATTAGACCACACTCCACCAGAGCTATGGCCACATCCACAGCTTTTCTAAGAGGAGTGGCTACAAAAGATATTCTAGAGGCTGCTACATGGAGCTCCGTGCATACATTTACCAAACACTACAACCTGCCATTATACTCCAGATCCCGAGCAGGCTTTGCTTGCAGTCCTGCAGGGCCTTCTAGCTACACCATCTCTTGCTTAGTCCTACCACCCCAGCTTGGCTATGGTATTCAACCCATATGTCAGGACTGCAGTTGCATTCTTGAAGGACATAGTACAGTTTTGTACCTACCATAAATGTAGATGTCCGATAGATATGCAACTGCAGTCAAATTCCTCCGCCTTCCCCTCTGTTTTTTCCCTTGGGTCCATTCCCCCCTTTCCTATAAGCTGGGGTTATCTGTTATGGTGTATCTGTTTATTACTGTTGTGCATGTCTGAATTTTTTGTTTATCCATTCACAAAATTTAGCCTTCCTTGGAGGGCACCTGGCATCTGGGGCAAGATACACTGAAGAAGATGGCGCCAGCTGATCCTTTATACCCCAGCCGCTCTGACGTCGGGGAGGAGGCGACATCAGCCGACGCCAGACCCAGACTTTGGAATCCGGCTGACCGAAGGGCTGCCTGAGGAAGGACAACCCATATGTCAGGACTGCAGTTGCATATCTATCGGACATCTACATTTATGGTAGGTACAAAACTGTACTTTCTAATTGTCCCAGACAAGTAACAGGTTATACATGTTCTAATTGTCCCAGACAAGTAACAGGTTATACATGTTCTAATTGTCCCAGACAAGTAACAGGTTACAGATTTTCTCATTGTCCCAGACAAGTAACAGGTTATACATGTTCTAATTGTCCCAGACAAGTAACAGGTTATACATGCTCTAATCGTCCCATGCAAGTAGGTTATACGTGTTCTAACCATCCCAGACAAGTAATAGGTTATACATGTTCTAATTGTCCCAGACAAGTAACAGGTTATACGTGTTCTAATTGTCCCAGACAAGTAACAGGTTATACATGCTCTAATCGTCCAGTAGGTTATACGTGTTCTAACCATCCCAGACAAGTAATAGGTTATACATGTTCTAATTGTTCCAGACAAGTAACAGGTTATACATGTTCTAATTGTCCCAGACAAGTAACAGGTTATACATGTTCTAATCATCCCAGACAAGTAACAGGTTACAGATTTTCTCATTGTCCCAGACAAGTAACAGGTTATACATGTTCTCATTGTCTCAGACAAATAACAGGTTATACATGTTCTAATTGTCCCAGACATGTAACAGGTTATACATGTTCTAATTTTCCCAGACACGTAACAGGTTATACATGTTCTAATTGTCCCAGACAAGTAACAGGTTATACATGTTCTAATTGTCCCAGACAAGTAACAGGTTACAGATTTTCTCATTGTCCCAGACAAGTAACAGATTATACATGTTCTGATTGTCCCAGACAAGTAACAGGTTACAGATTTTCTCATTGTCCCAGACAAGTAACAGGTAACAGATTTTCTCATTGTCCCAGACAAGTAACAGGTTATACATGTTCTAATTGTCCTAGACAAGTAACAGGTTAGAGATTTTCTTATTATCCCATACAAGTAACAGGTTATACATGTTCTAATTATCCCAGACAAGTAACAGGTTATACATGTTCTAATAAATTTTCTCATTGTCCCAGACAAGTAACAGGTTACAGATTTTCTCATTGTTCCAGACAAGTAACAGGTTATACATGTTCTAATTGTCCCAGACAAGTAACAGGTCATACATGTTCTAATTGTCCCAGACAAGTAACAGGTCATATATGTTCTAATTGTCCCAGACAAGGAACAGATTATACGTGTTCTAATTGTCCCAGACAAGTAACAGGTTATACATGTTCTAATTGCCCTAGACAAGTAACAGGTTAAAGATTTTCTCATTGTCCCAGACAAATAACAGGTTATACATGTTCTAATTGTCCTAGACAAGTAACAGGTTATACATGTTCTAATTGTCCCAGACAAGTAACAGGTTATACATGTTCTAATTGTCCCAGACAAGTAACAGGTTACAGATTTTCTCATTGTCCCAGACAAGTAACAGGTTATACATGCTCTAATCGTCCCAGACAAGTAACAGGTTATACATGTTCTAATCATCCCATACAAGTAACAGGTTATACATGTTCTAATCATCCCAGACAAGTAACAGGTTACAGATTTTCTCATTGTCCCAGACAAGTAGCAGGTTATGGAGGTTCTCATTGTCCCAGGTTACCCAGGTTACATAAGTCTGTTGTGGAAGAGCACTGAAGTCTACTAATGGGTATTCTTATTACATGCCGTTTTGTAGGAGAGTCAAATGTACTTTCTGCATTGCAGTGGGAGATGGTAAGTAATGATCTTTTATTGTATGTCTCTCCTTAGAGTCTATGCAGTTACAATATGTCTTTAAAGGGCACCAAATAGTTAAATTTGTTTGGTATCAACAGGAGGAGGTACGTGTTTGTAATTTTTGGTGCCATAATGTACATCAGAATATCATTACCTTGGGGACTAAGAATGGTTTCAAATAAAACTTTAGTGGATATATGTGAGGCAAAATGAAAATTCTTATGTGAAGGTGATTGTAGTTTTTTAGCCTAGGGCAACCTCAAAGTTATTGTGACCATGAATGCGTGTAATGGAGGTGATCAAAGGGTAAACAGCCAACACTGCCTACACCTTCTGGTTACTAGTCCATGTTATTAAGTACAGGCTCCAGTCCAGAACAACTTGAGAAGTGGATATCTAGTCAGGACGTATAAATACTCCAAAGTACACTGCAGAATTTCAAGTCTTGTACTGTCGCTGTTCTGCTTTGATTTCAGGTACAAGGAGTTTGAAAGTTGTACTAGCAGAAAGTAGAAGCTTGAAATAACGTTAATGCAGGACAGATGTTAAAGTAAAATAACCAAAAAAAAACCTTTACTAGAGCTGCTACAGTTACATTTTAGATTCCTTCCCACATGCCACTTTGAACCCACTAAAAATATATATCACTAAGTTATGAAACAGAAGCAAATTAAGCAGTAAAGAAGATAACTAAAATGCGTGTGAATTGACATATTCAAATATTTAATTAAATGTGCAGAATGTAAATGCTGCTGTTCAGTGCACCTTTCTTTACTCATGGACTTTATTTTTTTTAGTGCATTGTTGTTGACTGTCAGTAGCCACCAGCTGAATTGGTCAGCTTGGATCAACTTTAGCGTCCCCTAGGCTACACTTGGCCCATGTCTGGGATCAATGAGTTGACTGAGAACACTGGTGCAGCATCACAGTGCTGCAGGGGTTCATGTCATATCCCACCACCCTCTGGCAGCCGTCTGAGCTCTGCTAATGCTGCTTTCGGGAAATGCATGAGTAACATCCTGTCCTAGCAGTACACCATCTGCAGAGTGGAGCTTGCCTATGCTGTTCATGCTGGTATTTCAGTGAGCTAGTGTGCCTCCCCCCAAGGTGGGTGAGGTGTCTGCCACTCAGTCCCGTCCTCCCCAGTCAATCTTTCTAGTGACCATGTCACTGTTTGAACATGGGTCATCTGGGGAGCAGTCACGGTTTTATCCCTCTGTGCCTCAGGACAAAGTTTTGTATTCTTTGACTTCTTTTTTTGTTCAAAATTTTTTATTTAATTTTCCAATAACAATAGAGAAAAAAAAATTTACAATTTAAATGACAAATTGTAATAAACTATGTACAAAATTTACAAAGGCCTCAAAAGCAGAAGAAAGGGGAACAGCAAGAAAATATAAACATATAAAGAAGGTTATACAATGTTCAACAATTCTTACTTCTTATTTGATTAATTAGATGAAAGTGTATTTGGATTCATTGTCTTAATAAGAGAGAAAACTTTCTCCCAAGGATTTTTTGTCCATTTTCTAGGAAAAGTTCTGAATTCTATAGCTTTTATTTCCGTTGATGCTACTTCGTCCAATTGAATCATGAAGTCTTCGAAAACTGGAATGGAGGCTGATTTCCATCTTCTTGTAATGCATTTTTTGGCTACTGCCAAAATTGTCCAAAGAAGATATGTATCTATTACAATGAATAGCAAAAGTAAATATTCTTTGACTTCTTTTATTCAAGTGGTATGCAGTGCTGGTATTCATACTGTGCATATGTTAACTGTACTTACAGTGCACTATTACACTCCTCTCGTTTTACATTATACCTAGGGAGAAAAGAACAGTACAGATGTAAATGATCAAATTACTTATTAGTACAGTTTAATAATACAGATCTCAGGTAGTTAGGATCGTCATTGCTGTTTCTGTGCCAATATCCTTGAAGTGCAGTGATTAAGTTAGTTATTTTCTGTTTGATAACCAGGTGGGTGAGCTGGCCCAGAGACCTTTTTCATTCATGACCCAGGCCACAATGCAGAAACAGCTACAATCAGAGGTATAATACACAGATAATGTAATTTTGTTTAGTGATGACATGCACAAAAGTAAATGCAGCATAAGTGTGCAAACCTTGTTATGCAGGGACACTTTTGGACAGTTGATACAAAGAATGAGCCTTTAACCTGATATGAAACACAAAACAGAGAAATCTCTATCAAAATTATACTTGGTGAGAAGTGGGTAGATCAGGTTACCCTTTGTTAGTAAAGCATGTGTATTTGCACTGCTTTTGAAGATGACGCTTAAGCTATTTCAGAGCATTACAAATCGAAGGGGAGGCCTTTTGAAAAGGATTTTTCTGCAATGAATAGTTGATAGGGGGATCTGATAAGATGAAGGACTTTGATGCCATAATGAGTAGTCTGTGGACTGTGGTAGTAGATGAAGGGGGTGAGCAGTATGAGTAGTAGCGTGCGTGTACAGTAACTAAGAAGAGCAGTGGACATTGCAGTTGCATGTAGCCAGCTGGCTTGTCAGATGGAAGTACAGTGCTGCTGTTGGCAAGGTTTATGAATCTAAGAATTTTATTTTTGGTGTTCTGGATTATTGTGGTGTTAAGTGAGGAGCCAAGGGAGACAATAAGCAAGGCATATTCTAATCAGAACCAAGGGAGACAATAAGCAAGGCATATTCTAATCAGAACCAACATGTTTAGTTCTATAGCCATACTTCTCAACCTCTTAGCACAAGAAGTCAAGACAAAGCCTAAAATAATAGGGGATCAAAGGCTCAAAATAGGGATAGATTTTAAATGTTACTCCTATTAACTTAAAAGGTTGCTAGAATAATTGGATTTGTCTTGGCATGTATTTTCTGAAGCTTATGAAGTCTGAAACTCAAACATATGTTATTATTTAGAGACATCAGTCCTTAGTGAGTTGCCAGAAAACCAAAAATTTTATGAGGAACAAACCAAAAATATGAGGCAGAAACGTGGAGTTACTGTAAACATCTGGACAGCTGAGATGTATGATTTGGCTTCAGTAGTTTGGTGGTAGAAGATTTTATAGACTGTTTTAAATTGGTTTAGTTCCTTTTGATACTTAGCTTCTGCATGTTGGTGGATAGTATTTGGTCTAGCAGAACCCCAATATAGTTTTACCCTTTCCCAGAGTTATCTTGCTGATATTATGAATAGTATTTTACTGTTCCACAGAATTATCATATAGCATTGCTGTCCAATGACTGGCTGTAGCAGTGGATAAAGGTAGAATTTGAAACTGGATGAAGGACGAGGAACACCTGTCATAAATACCAGCTGTATACAATGGACAGGTTGCAACTTATCTCTGAAGGAGCAGTAATGCTTAGCGCTAGGCTGAAAGGCACATTTCAACAAACATAGAAGATAAACAAACAATGGTCACTTGCATCATGGCTGGCTAGAGTTCATCTTGATTTGCAAAGTGTCTGAGTAAGTAGATGGGGGAGTTTCAAGCAGGGAAGGGTGGGCATTACTGTTACAGAAACATGGGCGAGTGACAAGAGGAGGAGGGACATGGAGGTACCTGGGTATACGTTATTATGGAATGATGAAGTAGGGAGATGGTGCAGAACAGAAAGCCTTGTAAAGGAGGTCATCTTATGTGAGGCCAGAGAGGAGGAAGATCACTAAACCAGGAATGGGTCAAGGGTGCATCCAGGGTCAGGAACTAGATAATGTGCCCTGGAAATTAAGGTAGAAAGCTGGTGGATTGATATGATGTATCATCCTCCTCCAAGCACAGCAAGTGAGGAGGGTGACCTGGCTCGGTGACATAGAAGGATGAAGCCCTGACTACAACCCAGATGATCTGAGGTCATTTAGCAGCTTTGGTGCAAGAAGAACTGGAGCAATGAGGATGGAAGTGAGCAACCACTTCTGGCTTGATCTTTCCAGAGGGAGGAAAGTGGCTGCAGCTTGAGCCTGTGTGACACCTAGAGGGTGCACTAGGTGTTACACCTACAGATTAAGGGCATCCTGAGCACACTCTGTGCACTTGAATTGGCTGGAGAAGTTACTGTTTAGAGGCATGCTTCCTGCAGTCGACAGCAGTCAATGGAGCTTGAAAGACCCATGGAGGGGGACTTCAAAGTAGCAGGGTAGGCTACTTCCTTGGATCTAAAAGCTGTCCCATTTCCTACCGCCTGACTGTCAGCATAAGGGGAGAAAACAGGCTGATTATGCATCCTCGGGTGGAAGGAATAGGTCATAGGAGGATGTCTGGATGTTAACCCTGACAAAATAAATAAGCCAGATGTGGAAAAGAGTAAAAAAGAGAGAGACTGGAGAGAATACAAGAGTGGCTAGAAGGAATAGTGGTCTGACTGGAATAGGAGGAATAGGGATCTGATTGGTAGACTGGAATAGGAGGAATAGGGATCTGATTGGTAGACTGGAATAGGAGGAATAGGGATCTGATTGGTAGACTGGAATAGGAGGAATAGGGATCTGATTGGTAGACTGGAATAGGAGGAATAGGGATCTGACTGGAATAGGAGGAATAGGGATCTGATTGATAGACTGGGAAGTTCCGAGCTTTAAGGGAGCAAGCATTGATTGAGGTCTTGGGCCACAAGGGGTAAGTTATTTGATATAGTACTGTATCAGAAAGGGTACAATCCTGGATGCGCTGTCATGGTTATCAAGGTTAAGCAATTAATGTGAGATACAAGTGTATTACATCATTGCCATCAAAATAAAAGTAAAGTAATACTTTTTTGCAAATGCACAGAAATTACAGTATAGTTACATATGACTTAATTAACAGCCAGTTTTGCATGTGTGCTTTACATTTGTTCATAAAAATAGTTTCAAAACAGTTTGACATTGTTGGCTTTTTTAAAATTTTGTCTTTCTTTTCCTGTGTATTGACTTTCTTAACGAATATTTGTCCCTGTCCTTCCAGATGCACATTTTTGTAGGCAGCACTATTTTAGACTTAAAAATGAATCCTATTTATTTTTTTGCTGTACTGTCATTCCTACAAAACTCTCGCTAACAGAACATCATCTGTCATGTAAGATGTGCAGCTTCCCTGATTAAATAGTTAAAACACTATTGGCTAACAGGCAGTGATTATACTCCTTTGTGGTTTAGAGTGCAGAGAAGGTTAAGAATAAAAAAGTAAAGACAGTGGCATGATATTTTAGAAGAGCAGTTTATGCTGTGATGGAGTAGGTGGCCATGGATGATTTAGGTGAGTGAAAGCAAGTAACTGGAGTAAGCAACATGATAGGGGCTGTGGACAGTGGTGTGAGGAAGAGTCAGGACGGCAAAACAAGAAAGCCAAAATGGCGAAGTAGGACAAAGGATAGGGCTTACAAAAAGTGAAAGGGAAGAGGTGGAGAAAGTACAGTACATAAAGGGTAGCAAAATATCTAAAAAGATACACAGGAGTAATTCATCTGCACTGAGTGCAAGTCTTTTGGAATCACTTGTATAAATTCATCCACCCATTACTTCACAGCCTCCAATTTTCTCCGAGTCCCTAAACTCTCTGAATTCATTCTATTTATGCACTTCAGTAAAGCATTACTTTTGAGTTTAGTCTTTAAAACAAGTCCTGCATTTTCTTATCTCCCATCTTAATGTTCCCTCATTTTAATTTGTAAAATTGAAATGAAATTCATTCCTAAATGGCTGATGCATTCAGACCAGTGTATGCCTTCAGCCTTCAATACTTTAAAATTAAAAGCACAAAACAAGTGCCTTTAATTTGAGGGCATTCAGCCTGACAACCTTATTTGAGTCTGTGCTATGTCAAATCAGTTTGCTTCCCCTCTACGTATTGCCACTAAATATTAGTTCTGATAACATAGTAGAATACAGTACAGTGTGACAACTTTTCTTTATTTTTTAGGTTTCTTTATGCTCAGAAGAGACGGCAGGGTTCTGCTAGCTCTGCAGTATATATTGAGTTTACATGAAGACTTACATGAAAACTCTGGTGACTATAGTCATCCTTGAGTTATCTACCTAGATGTTGCAGAGGAATTAGGTTATTACTAAGTCTTAGGAACACAAAGTTGCAGAATATAAACCACAGTACATCTTATGGCTAAAATTCTTTTGTTTGCTAGTCTGTGTGATGGTTTGCAGGTGTGCTTATGTCAATATCACCTGCGTAAGTACTGCAGTAGGTGTTGTCAGATATCTATGTATTTAAGTGCATGTATTTATGTGTAGATGTAATCTGTTTATCTTTCTCACTGTGTCACTGTACAGACATAAAGACAAACACACACGCGTACATATATGACTCATGAGGGTTGTTTCTTCTAAACACACACGCACACACACACACTACACACACACACACACACACACACACACACACACACACACACACACACACACACACACACACACACACACGCACTACAAATATGACTCCTGAGGGATGCATCCATGTATGACTCTTGACTGGTGCCTCTTCTAATCACACAAACTCACACACATATGCGAATATACACACACACATACACACACATGCACATAGCATGACTCCTGAGGGATGCCTGTTCTAATAAAGATCCATTCTCCTGCTGAACTGTAGTAGGTACCTTTCCCTTTCCTGCTCAGTCATTGTCCCTCTGTCCCCATCAGGTCTGCACTTGAATATAATGCCCCCTTTGTACAGACCCAACCAGAACAGTTTCAGTGTCCTTTCAAACATAATCTCTGGTATGAGCTCCCTAAGCTACTTGGAAATTGTAAAAGATCCATGTTCCCACTCTGTCTGTTACAGTCTTCTGCTTGGCAGTGTCATATACTGGCTTATAAGGCAGCAAAAGACTGTCCTGCTTGAGCTTTTACACATTCATAAAACTGATAACACCACACATACCCATTCTAGGGACCTAAATCTACACTGTAACATAAACTGAGCCTGTCAACAGGATCAGTATCTTTCCCAGAGAATTCCTTATGTCTAGAATAAGCTTCTTCTCCTTATCAACCAAAGCAACTCCCTAACTCTTTTTTCAAAAATGACCTCAATGAGTGGATGCGGAATCTGTAAATTATCCAAGGTCTCAACCCCCCCATCCCATGTGGATGGGGTGCAAGTATTGAGAATTGCAGTGGCAGTCTGCAAATGGCCTCGTGGCCTGATTGGCTAGTGTATGTATGGCTGTGAACCACTCCTGCGCAGAATCATAAGACAGCCGGAAAAGACAGTGGTCTCACTTATTTGTCAATATGTTGCAGTGAACGTTTCACAATGTTAAAATCAAAGTACACTACTGCCATTCCTAAACACTTCTGTCTAGCCATTGTTCTTTGATCACTTCTGATCACAAAAACCCAATTTTATATACAAGAACTTCCCCTTTGAAAAATTTTTTTTATATACTAGATATGTAAAACATTCATCTGTCGCCATGCTACAGGGTATACCTTATATATTTTATTTTTGATTTGGGTATAAAGTATGTAGCTGGATAAGATTTTTTTTTCATTCTGTTAATTGTATTAATTGCATGAAGGCAGAATTTTAGTATAAATTCATGCAGTTCTAACCAAAGATTGTTTGCTGCTTAGTGTCATACCTGGGCATTTTTCCTATTTGTTCTCGCTAACTTTTACTAGTTTTTGGTAGAAAATGGGCTGTATTGGTGCAGTCCATCTATGTAACAAAAGTAAATTAAAAATATTTCTTCCTTTATGCTGCTACTTGAACTAATATAACTGTACGATTTATTCATTTGTTGTCATATCCTGCTGCTGCCTTCATGTTATAGGTTTAATCTCCCATCTTCTCCATCTCCTTAAAGCAGTTCATGTATTTCTAAAACAATTTTGCTCTCCTCTGTCCTGTAAGTTGTTTTCCACAATCCTTTAAGCTAATTCATACTCACAGGTATTCATTTCTGCTTTAATCTTTGCTAATGTCACACTTCCATTTATCATCTTTTGTCCTTAACATTTTCTTGATCCAACCACAACCTTCTTTATGTACCTCCTTCCCTCTGTACCTTAACAATTATTTTTTTTCTTTCTATAACAGGTAGGTGACTGTTTCATAAATCAGTTTGTTAAAATACCTCTCTACCTTACCTTAGCCTGTTCACTTGAGATGATGTTAGTATGTTTACTGTAAGTTATTCTTCAGTGTTTCCCGGTAGTTATCCATGTTTTTCTTCCTCAGTTGTGGCTTAGAAAAGTACAGTGTTTTATTAAGTCATGGACAGTAGCCCAGAGGATGTTATGTACAAGTGGATATTGAGCACAATTTCATTTAAAAAAGTGCTGAGAATTTTACAGCTTGTTGCCGTCTCAGTATTGCTGCAGGACAGCCCAGTTGTTTTATAGGGGGTGCTGGATATTTTTGCTAAATGTCATCAGCCTAACAATTAAGATGCAGTGTTTGTGTATTAGTAAGCAGTGTCCATACTGATTTTAAATCAAAAAGGCATGGGCTTTGCATCTCAGAGAAAATCTGTCCTATTTTTACCAGGGACCTGTCCATGTTAGGTAACCAAGTTTTCATTTTCTGACAATGACACTGATAAAATGATGGTGAACCAAAAGTATTATGACAGTGTTGTTCATTGTGATCAAACTCTTATACTGTGTTATTAAAAAAGATCACACTGGCAGTGAGAACATTGATGTTTTTTACTGATTTACAAGAATTATACACCCCTCACTCCCCACCCCCATAGCTATAGTACTTTGTTTAGCGTATGTCATTTTTCCTCACTGGGGAGCTGCCATATTGCTCAGGTCACTTCATCTTATAATATTTTTCACATTGGAAGAGCAGGAAGGGCAGACTTGCCTTTTAGGGTTAAGTGCTACTCAGAGACTGAGCTTTGTCAGAACTCCAGTAATAGTGGTAACTGCCTGTGAAACAAGATCTGTTCATAAATCAGTTGTACTAGGAACACCTGTGGGACAGATTCATTAACCAGAATGTCACTTGAGGAGCAAGTATTGCTCTACAATGCCATGTGAAATGAACACAGGAAGCTGGCCTGAGCCGGTAAGCAGTAAATATACAACAAAGAAACCATGGAAATGTGTGCTGTAACATGTAACAAATATACAGCGAGTCCGCATTCTGTATTGTACAGCTGATGCACTATAACAGAGAAACGATGAATGTGTGACATGCGACTGACACAGTGTAACACAGAAAGAGTGAAGATGTGTACAGTAACATGCAGGTGGCACATCATAATATGGAAACAGTAAAGGTGTGCGCAGTAATGGTAAAATGCAGGTAGCACATCATAATATGGAAACAGTAAAGGTGTGTGCAGTAACAGTAACATGCAGGTGGCATATCATAATATGGAAACAGTAAATGTGTGTGCAGTAACAGTAATATGCAGGTGGCACATCATAATATGGAAACAGTAAAGGTGTGTGCAGTAACAGTAACATGCAGGTGGCACATCATAGTATGATCATAATATGGAAACAGTAAAGGTGTGTGTAGTAACAGTAACATGCAGGTGGCTTATAATGCAGAAATAGTAAAGGTGTGAGCAGTAACATGCAGGTGGCACATCATAACATGGAAACAGTAAAGGTGTGCGCAGTAATAGTAACACGCAGGTGGCACATCATAATATGGAAACAGTAAAGGTGTGTACAGTAACATGCAGGTGACACAATCAAACACTGAAAAACTGAAGATGTGTACATTAAGGTACAGCTGACCCACTGTAATGCAAAGAGTGAATCTACAGTAATATGCACCTGACACAATGCAACAGTGAAGATGTGTACAGTGTCACGCAGCTAACCTACTGTAACACAGAAAGAGTGAAGCTGGGTAGAGTAACATGCACCTAACACAATGTAACACAGAAGCAGTGACGATGTGTACAGTGTCATTCACTTTATACAATGTAACACAGAAAGAGTGAAGATGTGTACAATAACATGCAGTCTGATGCATTGTAACACAGAAACAGTGAAGATATTTACAGTAACATGCAGTTGATACATTGTAACACAGAAACAGAAACAGTGAAGATGTGTACAGTTACATGCAGTTGATATACTGTAACACAAACAGTGAAGATGGGTATAGTAACATGCACTTGACACAATGCAATACAGAAATAGTGAAGATGTGTACAGTAACATGCAGTTGATACACTGTAACACAAGAAAGTGAAGATGTATAGAGCAACATGCACCTGACACAATGTAACACAGAAAAAGTGACAATGTGTACAGTGTTATGCACCTTATACAATGTAACACAGAAAGAGTGAAGATGTGTACAGTAACATGCAGTTGATATATTGTAACACAGAAACAGTGAATATGGGCAGAGTAACTGCACCTGGCACAGTGTAACACAGAAACAGTGACAATGTGTACAGTGTTATGCACCTTACACAATGTGACCCAGAAAGAGTGAAGATTTGTACAGTAACATGCAGCTGATATGTTGTAACACAGAAACAGTGAAGGTGGGTAGAGTAACATGCAGTTGAAACAGTGAAGATGTTTACAGTGTTATGCACCTTTACAATGTAACACAGAAAGAGTGAAGATGTGTACAATAACATGCAGTTGATATATTGTAACACATAAACAGTGATGATGTCTAGAGTAACATTGACCTGATACACCGTACCACAGAAAGTGTGAAGTTGAATATTGTAACATGCAGCTGGTACTGTAATGCAGAAGTAGTGAAGATAGATAATGTAATGTGCAGCTGACACACTATATACACATACTAGCACTATAATTTAAAAAGAAGTTATTTTACATACATACTGCATTACAATCAACAGAAGCCGCGGTGGTGCAGCGGTACTGTTGTCGCCTCACATCAAGAGGTTCTCCCATTCGATTCTCAGC
Organism: Protopterus annectens; assembly: GCF_019279795.1. NCBI lineage: Eukaryota > Metazoa > Chordata > Ceratodontiformes > Protopteridae > Protopterus > Protopterus annectens. The sequence goes on along the minus strand of NC_056743.1, from coordinate 1,287,135,276 downwards.
TGGAGTGCCTTTTGTGTGGAGTCTGCATGTCCTCCCTGTGGTCGAGTGGCATTTGAAAGACATGCATGAATGGGTGTGCCTTCGTTGAAGGTTGGGTGTCGGGCTGGCACCTTGGCACCATAAAAATCGACTGCCAATCGTTAGCGGACCGGAGTTCCGCTGTGGCGACCCCTAACCGGGAAAAGCCAAAAGAAAAACAAACTGCATTACAATCAACCAAAATACAATGTAAGCAGAGGGTAGGAAAGGTGTGGAAGAGCTATAGTTCCAACAGATGGCATGCAAAGGACAGCACCTTAAATGTGATTTAGGAGAGCTGCAGCTGTAAGGAAAAGCTAGTTTGTATAATGGCTAATCGGTTAAGATTGCTGGTCACAATGTGGAATTTGCATGTTTTGCCTCGTCTAGTTGGGTTTTCAGCAGGTGTTGTGGCTTCCTTTCATATCATTAAAAACATGCTGGTTGATTGGCAGCACTAAACTATTTCTCTTTCTCTGTATATATACATATCTATATATATATATATATATATATATATATATATATATATATATAGGTGTGTGTGTATATGTGCATGTGTATTGTATTTTCCATTGCTCTTGTTGTGCCCTGAAATGTGGCTGAAAGAGGTCTGAGGAACAGTTTGTTTACCAAGCTAATAAATTAAGTTCAAGCTAGTAAGTGCTTGGCACACAGAGTGTGACAGTGAGGATAAGTGATAAGAGAAGGACATGCTACGTTGTCTCGAGGATGACAGATGGATGTGGCAGTGTTGAGAAGGAAGTACTGTGGAAGGGCCACAAGTGACAGTTGCAATGAGGAAGAGTTCAGCACTGATTTAAGAAAATAGATATTGGGAGTGTATTGTGTGCACAACCAGCGGTGGTGATGGATTGTAGATCTGTGAAAGGTTCAAGGTTCTCAAGAAACATGAAAGGAGGACTCATGGGAAGGGGAAGACCTGCAACTTAATGAGCCATCTTTTGTCAGTGTTTGTAACATTGCTGTGGGAGAGGGGGTCATAGAAAGGAATGGAAAACAAAGATCAGACAGGTGAAAGAATCACAGGTAATGATGCCAGACATAGAAAGTCCCTTGCTGAACATTGGATATTTACAGCAGATATAGTAAGTGTGCAAAATAAGAATAAATGTATGCTATGTTGAGCAATAACTCAAACATACAAAGGCAGCTGTGTGGAGGAAGTGATTCTGTAGCAATGTGCAACAACTTCTGATTAGCTGAATCTTGTATAAAAAGAGTGTACAAGTTGTTTTATTAACTATGCAAAAGCCATGACAGCATCATTTCAGTGCACAGAGAAACAAAAGTGTTCATTTGTAGATTCTATGGTGACAAAGTGAATAACTACCAGCAGGACTGTACTGGTATATCATTAAAAGTTGCACATTCGCAACCATTGAAGAACTTACTAGTAGGCTACGGCATGTGCTGTATCATCTGCATTATCCTTTTTGTAGTGTGTGCAGAGCTTTCAAGCACACTGCTGACACCTGCAAAAAACTCAGGCTAGTTTAAACAGTAGCTTTGTAAGTAAGTTTGGTTTGCACTGTTGGTTACTTCCTTGTTTGCAAGACTTCACCTTTCATCTGTGTAAGTCGCAGCTTTAGTGCTGTGGACATTGTAGTGCATGCAGAACAGTTTTGTCCGTGTGTGAGTCACTGAGCAGCAATCGACAAAAACCCAGAGACTGACAAATGCTGCTAAGGAGCCCCCTTGAGTGGTAACAAATAGCTAGAATGTTTTACTTAATGCCTTGTGTATGCCTTGCCCATGCAGGAACTGCAGTGCAAAGTTGACAGTTAGTTGCTATAAATAGCTCTTGAGTATTTGCATTTTCCAGATCATCATGAGCTACTTAGATCAGCTTGGAAGCTGGTGTCAGAAATAACTGACAAGTAAAGAAGTGCCTATTTTTTTTTTAACTTTTAACTTTAGAGCAGCTACTGGTAACAGTCTTGCACAGTTCATGCTGCTGAGGCACAACATAATAATTAAAAATTCACCTTCTTGACTAATAAAATTTGCACTTTGTCTCAATCAAGTTCCTTTTGGCATCTAGACTTTTAGGTTGAACTCCATTATGGCACGTCACCAGGTTAGGCAGATCAAAAATACTTCCCTGTGTGGTTAAAAAGCAGCAGCTTTCAGCTGGATGCATCTTTGTTCACAAATATTTTCTTCTGCTTATTTTTTTGCTTATCCTCTGGTGATAGCTGGAAAGCACCCTGTAGGGTCATTTCACTTCCCCATTGCAAGCAGCTAAGTAAATATGTAAGCAAGAGAATGATGGCCACTTCCATTGTGTCATTCAGCCGCATACTGATGATAGTACTGAGAGCATACTGTTGTGTTAAGAGTGTTTGCATTACAAGAAGCAGCACACTCTGTTTATATTGTTTTTCCAAGAGGAGAAACATACTTAAACATAAACTGACAAATTAACACCAGCTTGTTCACTGTTTACCATGTTCTGATTTTACGGTTCCTTCACTAACTGGCCACATTTTGCGTATAGACTCTGTTTTCCTCTTTGTAACCTTGGCTGCTTTCCACTTCAGTTTTTTAACTCATCACACTTCCACATGTACTTGCTCACTCAGTTATATGACTCACACTCATACAAACATGATATGCAGTTGAGGTTTGTACATTCTGTTTTTCATTTGTTCTCACTGCAGAACAGATTCACATACTTCTCAACTGTCCAGATTTTCAATGAATGCCCAGATTTTTGCCTCATAATCTTAGTCTGTTCCTGATAAAATTGGTGGTTTTCTGGCAAATTAGGAAGGATTGAAGTCACTAAATAATGAAATACATCTGAGTTTCAGATTTCATATCCTTCCAAAAGTGCATGCAAATACAAATCCTGTTATTCTTGCAACTTTCTCAGTTTATAAGAACAATATTTAAAGTCTGTCCTTATTTTTGGGCCTTTGTCCCCCCCATTATTTTAGGCTTTGTCCAGATTTCTTACTCTAAGATGCTGATAGCTATGGTCATATACCTTCACAGAGAGGAACCTAGCACTTGCTTTGTTATATTCACTCTTCCCGTGTCATACTGCAGAGGTCCCTTCCTGACATAAGCATTCTGTGGACATCCTCTTTCATCTATTCAATGCATAATATTTATTGTAATGCACACCTACTCTGTCTTCTGCCCTGTATAATATCTGCTTGACTGCCGTCTTAGAGTTGCTCTAATATTTTGGGACATTTTTCAGTAAATGGCTTAATAAGCTTTTTTACTAAACCACATTCCCAAAACTTTTATGGAATCCATAGTGACATAGGAGTAGATTTAGTGTGGGATGCATCCATAAACTTTATTGGAGGTACCCTGCACATGTGCAGAGATATGTACATTAAAGTCTATAGACGCATCTTCAAACTAGATTTACCTTGACCACTGATCAGAAAGGATAGCAGATGTTGAGGTAGGAAAAAATGTAAATTGATGATGAGTGCTGTAAATAAGGTGGATAAACATAAAAAGAAGAAATGTGGAAATGTATGACAGCACTAGACACTGTGTGCCATGGTGCAGAAGGCAAGTGCTCAATCTATAACAAAATATTATAAGAAGTAAAATATCTGTAACTGTTACTTAGCTTTTGTCAGGGAATCAGGGCAGTGTACAACATTATTGAGAAATCTGGCTAGTTAGAAGAGCTGTTACGACAGACGTGCTGAATTTTTATCAGATTTTAAGAAAAGGAGCTGGAGAGAGAAAGCTCAATTGCCAAGAAACTGAATGAAGATTCTTGTCAAACTAAAGCTGTGAACATAAGTGTCAAAACTGTAGATCTTCTTATGTTCATGGTGCAGAAAAGCATGCTTATGGAGCAACATATGATATCTGTATAAGAAGTGAGATTTCCAAGTTTCCTTTTTATGTAGTACTCTCACTGAACAATGAATCAGAGTGCTACTAGTAACAGTAAAGGAACTTTAAAGGCATATATAGTTACTGACAGAAAGATTACAAAAGTATTCATATAGATTTTATCAGAGGAGCTAGATGTTTCAAAGACTAAATTTCATATACATAATGAATCCATAACAGAATCTGTGTAGTTTCCTAAGACTAGTGGAGTAGCAGAGGTTTTTCCTGTATTCTGATTTGGAATACATTTGAGAAACCATTTCAGTTTACTGCCTGTGTGTATTAAATGTACAGATAGCAGAAGAAACTCTGATCACTGAAAAGTGTTAAATGGGTTGTTGTCATAAGAGTTTTGACTTTCGTTCAGTGTCTGTGACAGCTATTGAAGTGTGATACAGCGATAATGTTTAGATATTGTGCAATAACTGCCTTGTGTGGTATTTATTAGACTTTATAGTACTGTAACATTACATATTTTCTGGAAAAACGGGGTTATAGACTGTATGTGCAATGTATGTGAAAAGTGTGCAAGTTTAAAAAAGATGCATGTCACATGGTCTTGCATCCATCTTGTACTATTTGTAGTACATGGCTTGAACAGATCTGTTTTTTTTAGTTTCTTCATTTGGGTAACTTGACAGACTCTTAACATGGACATAGAGAATGAACTATGAATATGCAGGTATATGTCAGCATTCAACATTACCATATTTCATTTTCTGCTATGTTGTGCTTTTGTATTTTCTCTAGAAAAGTGTCATGAATTGTGTACTTGGGATATTTTTGTCTTTTGAAAGGTGCTGTAACAGGTTTGCTGTTCTTCCCATTCCAGACCTTTCCTTTAAGGAGAAAGTAGACAGCTCCAAGTTTCTTAAAATGACAAGGAAGCAGGGATGCTTACCTGATAGTAATTTTCAGTGCAACTATTCCTGATCACAGCCCTTTACTATCAAGACTGACTGCCCTGACATACCTGCAGTTGCCATAGGCAGTGTCCATCATTGTCACATTGAATGGTTTGTTGATGCCTTAGTCTTGTTCTTTTCTTTCAAAATGGAATCACATTTAGCAATTATCGCCCTCATGGCTGTCCAACCATGTCAAAAAGTGTTACCCGAGCTGATTCCAGGAATGTCTTTGGCTGAGTTGTTCTGCAAAGTTTCATCAGGAATTAACATTCAAAAGAGAAACCGAGGAAGGTTGTGCTGTGCATGTCTTCTTTTCCTTGCAAATTCTGCAACCCCCTGGATTAACTTGTACACAAAACTCTCTTGCTTTCTGAAAACTTGTCACTGGTTGCTACAGTTCTAAGAAGTACTTCTGGAGTACATTCATTTGAATTTAGCAGTAGGAGATTTTAAGGAGAGCAGACTCTGAAGAAGTACATTTTCAGATAGTAGAGTGTTAATTTGCCTGTTGAACTTGTCATCAAGAGAGAGAAAAACATCTTGATGTTCATCGTGTTTCACTGTTGCAGTCATTACTCTTGGATTATCCTGCTGGCAGGCTACCCGCAGTCGGCCAGAATTTCAAAGTCTAGGTCTGGCGTTGCTGTCACCTCTTCCCTGACGTCAGTGCGCCAGGGGTATAAAAGATGCAGCCGACGCCATTTTCTTCAGTCTTTCTTGCCGTGCGGTGCCCGAAGCAAAAGCAGTTCACAAGTGCCGGTTGGCCGACTCCTGAGATTTTCAAATCTGAATTTCAGAACCGAAGTCTTCATTAAAGCTAAGTACCCTGTTGGGGAAACTTTTTTCTTGCTCCAGACCGATGTCAGAAAAAGTTAACAATTGTATTTCTTGTGGGAAGCAAATACCTCATAAGGATTTTCACTCTTACTGTATTCCTTGCCTAGGCCCTGATCACAAAGTTGCTAGCTGTCAGTTTTGTGCTAGATTCAACCAACGCACTATCAAGCGTCAGTTTGATTTTGTATTTCATTACTTTGGCCGAAGATTTAATTATATAATGCCGGCAGAACAGCCGACAACCGGAGTTTACAAAAAACGCAAGGACAAGGATTGGCATCCGAGGTCCAAAACCGACGTGAAGCCTCTTCTAGGCCAGTCACCGGTTCTCAGTGAGGCGCTTTCGCAGCCCCTGGCGCCCACTACTTCAGAGCCACAGGCTGCTACCGACTCCCACGTGGAGCCGACTGGACCTCTGGAAACTCAAGGTATTGGACACTCGGAAATCAATCCCTCAGATGGGTCCGGAGCCGCTGAGCAGGCAACGACTTCTGAGGGTGTCTTCAGACCTACACAACTATATGTTAAGCCATCTTCAGCTTCAAAGACAAAGACTAAAGCAGCTGTAAAGACAAAGAAACAAGTACAGCATTCTCCTATTCAGACTTCCATGCCTAAAAAACAGATGCTCAAAATGGCCGAAGACCTAATTACTTTGATCAGGGGCTCCCATCCCCCTCCTGATAAGAGGCCTAGGCAAGAGACAGAGTATGATTCTTCTGATCAGGTATCCATTTCCTCTGATTCCTCTTCTGAACAGGATTACTCCATGCTTCCCTTTGAGGATTCTGATGCTGAAGAATCCATTCCTTCAGTCTCTCCTCCTGAGGACTATTCTTTTGGGGAAACACTGCATACTATGAAGGAGCATTTCCAGTGGGAGAGCCAAGATTATTCTGAGTCTAAGAAAAGGCTCAGAGACTTCCTGCTTCTTCCTCAGCACAGACCCCTTGTTATTCCACCTGTCCTAGACATTGTAGATGATGTATTTTCAGAGTCCGGACTGTCCCCTGACTCTTTACCCCCTGCACCTGCTAAGCCAGACAGATACTACAGGGTCCCGGATTCTTATAAATTCCTATATAAAAACCTCGCTGCTGACCCAGAAACTATATCTCAGGATCCCAAGGGGGTTAAAGCTTCCACTGCAAAAAACCCTGTCCCCTCTGATAGGGATTCTAGGGTTCTAGACAGATGGGGGAAAAAAGTTTACACTTCTGCCACCCTGGCTGTAAGGGCTTTAAATTGTCAATTTCATATGCTTAAATATCAGCAATATTTAATGTTACTACTTAAACAGAAAATGTTGACAAAAACTGATGTTCAGAGAAGGAATTGCAGGATTTATTGCATGCAACTGAACAAGTGGGAAAGCATACTTTGCAAAGTGGTTATGATTCACTGGAGGCCTCTTGCAGGGCCACTGTTACAGGTTCTGTTATTAGAAGGCATGCTTGGTTAAAGGAACAAAATCTGCCTCATCATGTTAAAGCAAAATTATTAGATGCACCATTACAGCATGATACTTTGTTTGGTACTAAAGCAGAAGAGGTGTTGAAAAAAATGGAGGAAAAAGCAAAATCCATGCAGACAGTCAAGGATTTCTTACAGGTACAGCCACCCAGGTTTAGCAGGAACTGGCCTTCTAAAAATTGGTCCTTTCCAGTCTCAGACAGACCACAAAGATGCAGATACAGGCGTCCCAGAGGCAAATCTCAGCCCCAAGGATCATACAGGCCTAAACAATGGGGTGCTCCTACCTACAAAAGCGGAGAAGACAAATCACAGCCTTACAGGAAACAGTCCCAATGACTCTCCTCCACCAGTTCCAAGCAGTTTTCTTTTGACAGCCCCCTTAGGGGGAAAACTAGCACTTTTTTCATCAAATTGGCAAATGGTTACCCAAGACAAATGGGTTCTGAACATAGTGTCCCAAGGCTACAGGTTCCATTTTCACACTCTACCAAGGTCAAAGGGCATGCCAGACCTGCCACACAATCAATGGGCAGAGGCACAAAAACAAATTACAGCCCTCATGGACATGAGGGCCATTCAGCAAGTACCACAACAAGAGCAGGGGCAAGGATTTTACTCCAGACTTTTCCTAGTACCCAGGAAGGACAAAACCTGGAGACCAATTCTGGACCTGTCTATGCTAAATACGTTTCTGGAAGTTCCAAAATTCAAGATGTTGACTCTTCAGCAGCTACTGCCCATGCTGGGCAAGAGGGCTTGGCTCGTAACTTTGGACCTAAAAGAGGCATACCTGAATGTCCCAATCAGACAATCTTGCAGAAGATACCTCACATTCATAGCTGGCTCAATGCATTACCAGTTCTCTGCACTGCCCTTTGGCTTATCTACTGCGCCCAGGGTCTTTACAAAATGCCTGGCACCAGTAATTGCATTTTGCAGACAAACATAAATTCAAATATATCCCTACTTGGACGACTGCCTAATTCAAGCAGAGAACAATGACACTCTTCTAAAGCATCTGGCGTTTGTAAAAAGATTACTAATTTGCCTAGGGTACACAGTAAACTAAAAGAAATCAAAACTAGTGCCCTCTCATAGGTTCATAGGTTCATACTAGGCTATCTGCCCTAGGGCATTTATAAGCCTAGCCAGAATGTGTTTGGCTTTCGCCACCCATTTTAAATTTATTTTGCTATGCCCTTTTTCGAGGTTAGTATACTGTGCCTCTGTCTAACAGTGACACAGAAGTGATACCCGGAGTAAACCTACGATCTCCCATCCACTCATCAAGATTCCTCTTGAAGAGAGTCAATGAGGGATTCTGCCTAACCTGGACTGGGATTTTATTCCAGAGTGAAGGGAGCCTCTGGGTTATGAATCTGTCCCTCCAGCATGTCCTATTTATTTCAGTGCTGAGGTTCAAGTCTCTCAAGCGCGTAGCTCGATGGGATTTGGATTTTCTGAGGTGCAGCATATCCATTAATTCCGGGTTGGACATGGCTTTATACATCAGGCACAGATCGCCTCTGAACAGGCGGTATGCCACTGAGTAGAGCTGGAGTTTCTTTAACCGGGCAGCATATGGCATCTGTTTGAGCCCTTTGATCCTCTTGGTGAGGTACTTTTGGGGTCTTTCCAGTTGCTGCAGGTGTCTGGTAAGGTACATCCCAAAAGGGGCATTGTACTCAATTATGGGCCAGATGAGGCATGAGTAAAGAGGCACGATGATGTCCCCTGATCTAGATGTGAATCCCTTCATGATTAGGTGGGCTATATAAAATGTTTTTCTAACCACTTTGGCCACGTGGCTGTCAAATGAGAGATTGCTATCAACTTGGGTCCCCAGGTCCCTAATTACTTCTTCTCTACTTAATGGATTACCACCTATGTGGTAATTTGTGGGCACTTTGTTTTTGCCAAAGGGGATGACTATACACTTTTTGGCATTTAGCTTGAGGCCATGGCTCTGGCACCAGTTGTCTGTTTCTATGAGGCCCTTTTGGAGGATGCTTGTGTCAACTGGAGAGTCGATTATGGCGCCCAGTTTGCAGTCATCTGCAAACTTGGTCAGCCACAGTCCTTCTGTGTTGGCCTGTACCTCCAAGAAACATATACCGAACAAGAGAGGTCCCAGGACTATGCCTTGTGGGACACCACTTGTAACTGGTTTGGAGTCTGACATGGCTCCAGCAATTCTAACCATGTAGGTTCTGTCCTTGAGCCAGTTTGCAATCCATCTAGTGACATAGGGGTTTATATTTAAGCTGGTGAGCTTATCTATAATGCCCGAGTGGGGTATTGTATCGAAAGCTTTTGTGAGGTCCAGGTAGGCTGTGTGGACCACCTTCCCCTCGTCAATGGCCTTCGTGACTGTTTCAAAGAAATCAACCAGATTTAAGAGGCAGGATCTGCCCTTAACAAAGCCGAACTGGGTAGGATCCAGTGTTTGTAGGTCCCCAATATCTTTATTTATGAGGTCCATGATGATCCTTTCCATAGCTTTGCAGACCAAGCTAGTCAGGCTTATGGGGCGATAGTTTCCAGGATCCGTTGAGGCACCACCTTTATGGAGTGGGACCACTGTTGCTGTTCGCCAGTCTTTGGGCACATATCCTGTAGTAAGGCTGAGACTGAACAGTAGTTTTATGTTTGGGTTTAGCTCTTCTTTGAGTTCATGTAGGACACAGCCCGGGACACCATCTGGTCCCATTGATGCTGTGTTTTTTGCTTTGGAGAGGGCGGCTCTTACCTGAGCATCTGAGATGTCAGGGGGGCAGCACTCTGCTGGGATAGATATTTGCCCTTTTGGTGGGGGGGGGGAGTTTGCGCTGAACCTGTCAGCTAGGATGTTGGCAATGTCTGTGGGTTCGGTGTATTTTTTGTCATTTTGGACTAATTCTAAGCATATCTGGGAATTACCACCCAGGTTCCTAACATAACTAAAGAAAGCCTTGTGATTATCCTTAGTGTCCTGTGCAGTTTTTCTCTCGAAGCTGGCCTTAGACAATTTTATGTGTGCCCGTAGTTTTTTGCTAATACTGATCAGTGATGCCTTCCCTTTTTGGGATTTTGCTCTATCATTTAGTAGCTTCCTCCTTCTATTGTATAGTTTGTTTATGGCTGGGGTTCACCAGACAGGACGTCTGCCTTTGGAGGATTGGGTCTTGGTTTTATTTGGGATCACATGATCCATGCATTCCTAAAGGTGTTCATAGAATGCGTTTATAAAGGATTCTGCGGTCTGGGCCATATTTTCCACAGGCCCGGGGGCTTTGAAAGATTCCACCTCAGTTTTGAGGAGTGTGAAATTTGCTTTAGAGAAGTTTTTCACTGTGGTTTTCTGGGCAGGGGGTGGGGTCGGGATCTGAATATCCAGTGAGATTAGTTTATGGTCTGATCTTACCAGTGAGGGATACACTTCTGGTCTGGAGAGATAATATTCCTGGGTACAAGCTTAAATACAACTGCCCAGATGGCTTATCTCACGCCAGACAAGCAAAAACAACTGACTACTTACTTCAAGAAATTGGCAACAAAAAAACACTTATCTGCAAGGAAAATCCTGCAGGCCTTAGGTTTCATGGCATCCTGCATTCTACTAATTCCATATACCAGACTGCATATGAGGAAACTACAATGGTGTCTGAAAAGTGTTTGGACTCAGCATTGCCACAGCCTGGAGACAGTAATTGCACTCATTCCCTGCCTACAACAGGAGTTTCAATGGTGGGCAGAAGCCTGTCACCACAACAAGGGTCTGCCATTCAGTTTACCCACAGCCAGACAGACACTGACAACGGATGCATCAGATTATGCCTGGGGGGCCCATATGGCAGGAAAATGTATTCAGGGCACATGGCCTGCAAACCAGATGCATCTTCACATCAATCAAAAAGAGATGCTAGCTGTTCAAAATGCCCAGACAGCTTTCAAGGACCTGCTTCATCCAGGACAATTACTGATAAAGACAGACAACACTACGGTCATGTGGTACATAAACAAGCAGGGAGGTACTCATTCTTACCCCCTCTGCAGACAAGCAATGACCTTATGGGACACAGCATTGGCTTTTCAAGTTCACCTGCAAGCACAATTCCTGCCAGGAAAAGCAAATACTCTGGCAGACGAACTAAGCAGAAACCTCATGGATCCCCACGAATGGAAACTGGATCCACAAGTCTTCAGGATGATAATAAATAAATGGGGATGCCCAGACATAGATCTATGTGCCTCCCCTCACAACTGCCAATTGCAGAGATTTTGCACAAGGATTTACCACAAGCAAGCATGGAAAGTGGACGCTCTATCATTCAGCTGGAAAATTCTAACAGTATATGCTTTTCCCCCACTGCCTCTCCTTCTCAGAGTACTCCTAAAGGTCAGACAAGAGAAGCCAAAAATAATTCTGATTGCACCAGACTGGCCACGCCAGCACTGGTACCCATTCCTAAAGAGCTTGTCTCAAGGTCCAGCATGGATATTGCCTCAAACTTCTCACTTGCTGACCCAACAAAACAATCAGATCCTGCACAGCCAGCTCAGGACCATAAATATGGCAGCATGGCGGATAATGTAGCCATTCAAAAAACTCATCTTTCAAAAGCTGTTATGAATGTTATCTTGGAGGCCAGGAGGCCCAGTACCAGAAAATCTTATGCAGAAAAATGGAAGAGATTCTGTGCTTGGAACCAGGAACAAGGCATTGACACGTCTGTACCAAATATTCCTCAGATTTTACAATACCTAACTGAGATGCTGAACAAAGGCCTTTCTTTCTCATCAATTAAGATTCATGCCTCTGCCATTTCTGCACATTACAATATGGAACCATCTATCTTTTCTCATCCTTTAATAAGGCAGTACCTCAGAGGGGCCAAAAACATTAGGCCTCCAAGGAGAGCGCCAATTCCGGCCTGGGACCTCAATTATGTTTTGGAAAAACTCACACTGCCTCCTTTCGAGCCAGCATCAACAGCGGATATTAAATTCTTATCCTGGAAAACAGCTCTGCTCCTAGCCATAACCTCTGCAATGCGACTCTTGGAGTTACAAGCACTCATGGCTGTGGAACCTTTCATCATTTTTCATCCAGACAGGGTTCCTCTGAGGACAAACCCTACATTTATGCCTAAGGTGGTGTCCAGTGTGGCCCTCAATCAAACCATTCACTTGCCTACCTTTTACCCAAATCCACAGAACAAGGGTCAGAAAATTCTGCATTCTTTGGACATACACAGGTAGTTACGCTTCTACTTGGACAGAACTAAAGCTTTCAGAAAGACTGAGCAACTTTTAGTGTCATATGCTGCAGGATCACAAGGAAAGGCTATCTCAGAACAGACTATTTCTAAATGGATAGGCCATTGCATCCGTTTCTGGTATTCTCAACATGGCAAATCAGTGCCTAAGAGCATTAGGCCTCATTCCACCAGAGCAGCAGCCACTTCAGCAGCCTTCCTCAGAGGAGTACCAACCAAAGAAATCTTAGAGGCTGCAACTTGGAGTTCAGTGCACACCTTTACAAAGCACTACCACTTGCCTCTCTACTCTAAGTCCAGAGCAGGCTTTGCCTCTGCAGTTCTGCAGGGCCTCATAGCCTCTCCTAATCCTATTTAGCCCAGCCACCCATCCTCAGCTTTGGGATTCTACCCAAGAGTAATGACTGCAACAGTGAAACACGAACATAGTACAGTTGTGTTGTTGTGTCTTTCGGCTTATCCCGGTTAGGGGTCGCCACAGCGGAACTCCGGTCCGCTAATGTTTGGTAGTGGATTTTTACGTGCCGAGTTACCAGCCCTGACGCACAATCTTCAACGAAGGCACGCTCATTCACGCATGCCTCCACACAGAAGACGTTCTAGCTGAGAATCGAATGGGACAACGTCTTGCTGTGAGGCGACAACGCTACCGCAGCACCACTACTGCGGACTAGTACAGTTGTGTACCTACCATAAATGTAGATGTTCGAGTGTATTCACTGTTGCAGTCCAGGTTACCCACCCACCATCCCCCTTCTCTTTGCTGGGACTTATCTGCACTTCTCTATCCTATACAACCTTTTTGGTGTATTTGCTTGTAGATGAAGGAAATGTTATTTTTGTGCATGCATTTTTTATTGCTATATTTTTCAGCCTACCTATTTGGGGCACCTGACATCTGGGGCAAGGAAAACTGAAGAAAATGGCTTCAGCTGCATCTTTTATACCCCTGGCGCATTGACGTCAGGGAAGAGGCAACAGCAACCGACGCTGGACCTAGACTTTGGAATTCTGGCTGACTGCGGGTAGCCTGCCAGCAGGATAACCCAAGAGTAATGACTGCAACAGTGAATACACTCGAACATCTACATTTATGATTGGTACACAACTGTACTTTGTCATTTGGGGGGGGGCTTTACTTCAGAAAGGTGAGGCCTACCTGTTGGTATGACTGCTTTGTCCTACTACAAGTCTTCAGTTATTCCACAAAACAAGATCAAATGAACTGCAGGTCCCCAAATCAGCAAATAATAACACAGACTTCACAGCTCTTTATGTAGGAACAAGTACAACCGAAAACAATTTGTTGTAAATATACTGAGCATTTTCTTCTGAGTGGTAGCTAAATCCTTTATTTTTCTTTTAATCTGCGCAAAATCTTTTAAGCCTGCACATTAAATGAGCATACAAAATTGCGTTGTTACAGAACTGTCCAGGAACATTGTATGTCATGGAATCCCATTATGCTAATGAGTTCAAGGGAATGTTTTCTAAACAGTTCTTGGAATTATCTAATCGTCTCTGTGCCAACTGCTTTTATTTCTCTTTGTCATTTCATGGACTTGGAGCTAAAAAAATGTGAATGCCAGGTCTGATGCTAGATTCCCTTCATTGCCTTAAAAGTTATTAGTTTTGATCTTTGGGAATGAGATGTCATAGCAGTTAAGAGCTGAAGAATCAAGCACCCCTGTGACCTCTTAGTGGCTCCAGACCAAAGCCTGTATTTCTTACTGCACATTTATTTACCCAGTTTTGTTTTAAAATACTGCATTTGTACTGCTCGTAACTATATATAGTAAGGAATTTCAGAACCTAGCTTCTCCCTATGCAAACCAATGAAATATGTCCTTTCAAAAGTGTGGTTCTATCATGCACTTCCCCTGTGGTTATTACCAGATAAAGGCTAGTTCTTTCTTTTAGTAAAAGCATTATCCATTGATTTATAGACCACATCTATATCTCTTACATAGGGAGTATTTATTCTTTGTTTATATGTCAGTCCATCCAGTCCTTTTGTTTTTTTATTTTTAAGTCTTTGCTCTTATGACAGTCTATCCATTTTTTTTCGCTTCTCTTTAATCAGTTCCCATTAATGCTTTCTTGTTAGGACTCATGAACTAGTTGCAAAACTGTTTAGGATACTCGTAAGAGATGTATAATTGCAACATAACCTCCCTTTCCTTTGATATTGTACTTCTCACTATTCATTCAGTCACAATGTGCATTTTGCTTTATTTACCAATATCAAATCGCAACATTTGTCATTTCAGTACCTATCAATATACATACGTGTAGCTTATTTGCTTGCCCTTTTCTGTGCAGTTCTTCAGGTGTGTGTACAATTTCTGCTATGTATTTTGTATAAATTGCATTACTGCATATTTCTTTATATCAGTATTTAGCCCATTGTTATCTAACCTGTTTTCATTCAGTTTGTGATATTCACCAGAGTACCATCTCTCTAAACAAAGTTTTTGTATTCTGGAGTTATAGTATCGGTAAAATGTATGTTAAGCATTCAGACTTCCAGCTTGACCACACCAGACTGTGCAATCCTAACTGGAAGATCAAAAGAATAAAGCACGGTTATAAATGTAATCCCCACTGGTGTATAAGTAAATAGACTCGGGCAGAACAATGGAAGTGTACTAAGTACCTACTGTAGAGACAGACTACTGAAAGACCAGCTGTTCTGTAAAGTATTCAGTATATCTGTAATATCTCAGTTTGATTGCCCTCTGCAATGGGCAGTGTTTGGATGTTTGGGAAGAATGACAGTAACAATATTAAAAAAAAAAACCTCTCAGGACAGCAGGAGCTAGAGAGAGACTGACACAACAAAGGTTCAGAAGGCAGAGGCACCGAGGTACCAGCGAAGACCCAAGTCCTGGAATCATGGTCCAAGCAGTGGTGCTTTATAAAACTGTAAACTCTCAAGAAAGTGGCTGTAGCCCAAATATCTGCCAGGGGCACATTTTTGAAATCGACACTGAAGAGGCTACACTTTTGGTGGAGTGGTCTTTGACCAAATTGGCCAGGATTTGTTGGCTGCCTTATGGCAAAAAATGCAGTTTGTAAACTGTTTATATAGGGATTGTATAGAGAGTGCCAAGCATTCTTTACCCAGGGCCAAGCATTCTGTACTGATAGTGAAGGAGATAAGAGTGTCCCTTCTCTGTGAACTTGTGCAGTATCTCCAGGTAAAACGTGAGTCAGTGAACAATATCAAGGCTAGGTAAACCCCTCTCATTTTTAAATTCTGTTTGCAGGTAACATCTGTTCAGTCTTCAGCCTTCTTAGAGACAGTGAGAGCAATACTTGGCAGGGTATCTCCTGCTAACTCTCTGGAAATACTGGATGGCAATACTGACATGGCGAATGACAGAGATAGTGGTTGGAGTGTGATTAGAAGGTGTGGTTTGCTTGATGTGGATATGAGTGACCTGCTGCTGGACTTCTGTAGGAATTGTTAGTGTTTTAATAAAAACACTATGTTTGAACATAAGGAGGTTCATGTATTTGGTACCAGAGTACCACTGCTCTGCAGTTAAAATCTCAGTTTTGTGCCATTACACCTAAGACTGTATCTTCTCTACACATGGGTCAAAATGTCCTGAGCTGTCACCTGATTATTACTTGGTGTTGAGTCAAATCACATGGCTGAGACACTGATTGGACAGATGTAGGAAAAAGAGACATATCATAATAGTATCACAGGAGTTAAAAAGCAAGTCAGTCTAGAGGCTGTTAACACCTTACCAATATCCATCCTCGTGATGTACCTCCCGTTTCCAGAAGGGAAAAACAGGTCAGAACAGGAATACATTTGCAACCATTAATTCTGCTGTCAGGGTTCATTTTAAAGGATGTGAAGGTGTTATTTTGTTTTACACATAAAGGCAGTTTGGCCCAGAGATGGAGTAAATGTTGGGTAATATGTCTGTCCCATGCTTATTTATATGTTGCTGGAGATTTAAATTCTTGGCTTGAGTCTTGTAGTGCTGTTTGTCTTGCAGACGTACAAGAGATCTAGGAGGTTTGGGTCCTTAATGGCACATAATGCAAGACTTGGATCTGCATGCTGGAGTCTACAAGAGACAGGGTATAGGGAAAGGGCTTCAAGCCTGTGTTAGTAGCTAAGGATCAGTAGACCAGTAATCTTTTTAGTTGGGAACTTCTGGCGCCTCTGTAGCTGCATTATGGGTTAGGATAGATACATGCCAAAAGGGGCATTTATATCATAACCATTTGAAATGTTAGGACCCACTAGATAGCAAGTTCTGAAACATGGAGACTGAATGGCCAAAAAGCAGACTTAGATGTACTAAGCCCAAGGTGGACATTTCTCAGAATATTCTCTTTTCTCAGAGGTATGGCAATCTTAGAGTTAGTATATTCAAGTCCCCTCACAGCCCCCGCACAAAAACGATGTTTAAAACTCATTCTCTCCAGTGCAGCTCTTTTGAATGTGTACCTTTAACTCCCAGTGTGTGTGGCTTGAGCCTTTAAAACAATGAAGTTATCACCTTACAGTTCTTCTAAGCAGGTAAAAGCTGCACTCTCTAAAGCCAAAAACACAGCATCCATGGGACCGGACAACATCCCAGGCTGCATTTTACACAAGCTTCAGAATGAACTGGCTCCCCACCTAAGCACCATGTTCAATAATAGCCTTGCATCAGACTTTGTGCCCACTGAATGGCGCACAGCAGCAGTTATCCCAATCCACAAAGGGGGAGCCACCACTGATCCCAGGAACTATCTCCCTATTAGCCTGACGAGCCTGGTCTGCAAGCCATGGAATGTATCATCATGGAACTCATAAACAAAGACACTGGTAACCTCCAAACTTTGGATGCCTTCCAGTTCGGGTTTGTGAAAGGCAAATCATGCCTCCTGAATCTGATTGACTTCTTTGAGGCAGTCACCAAAGGGTAAGGTGGTTCACACAGCCTATCTTGACCTCGCCAAGGCTTTCGACACCATCCCCCATTTTGGAATTATAGCTAAACTCACTAAACTAGGTATAAATCCCTATGTCACAAGATGGGTTGCCAACTGTTTCACTGACAGAACCCACACTGTAAAAGTTGCAGACTCCAAATCTGACCTCAAACCAGTGACAAGTGGAGTACCACAGGGTTCAGTCCTGGGACCTCTCCTGTTTGGTATCTACTTCTCTGAAGTACAGGCTATCACAGAAGGCCTCTGGCTAACGAACTTCGCAGATGACTCCAAACTAGGAGCCATAGTCAAGTCCCCAAATGATGTGGACATCCTGCAGAAGGGCCACGCTGAGACAGATGCCTGGTGTCAGAGCCATGGCCTCAAGCTCAATGCCAAAATGTGCAGTGTCATCCCCTTTGGTAAAAACTCTGTACCCGTGAACTACCACATAGGCAGCAATCTGCTTGACTCTGAATGTGTGATAAGAGACCTTGGGACCTAGATGGACAGTAGTCTCTCCTTTGATAGTCACATCGCCACAGTAGTCAGGAAGTCCTTCTACGTGGCACACCTCATCATGAAAGGGTTCTCATCCAGGAAAAAAGAGGTCATTGTTACCCTCTACTCGACACTCATTAGACCCATTATAGAGTACAACGCCCCTTTTGGAATGTACCTCACAAGACATCTGCAGCAGTTGGAAGGGCCACAGAAGTACCTCACAAAGAGTATTACTGGGCTCAAGCAAATGCCCTACACTGACCGTCTCAGAAAACTCCAGCTTTACTCCGTAGCATATCGCCTGCTCCGAGGTGATCCCTGCCTAACATGTAAAGCTATGTCAAACCCAGAGCTGTTGGACATACTACACCTAAAGAAATCCCAATCCCTCTGAGCTACACGCTCTAGGGACCTAAACCTTGTCACCACAATAAACAGGACATGCTGGAGGGATAGATTTCTGTCCCAGAGACTTCCCATACTCTGGAACAGGCTACCCATCTATGTCAAGCAAAATTCTTCATTTGCACTCTTCAAGAGAAATTTTGATGAGTGGATAGGAAATACACCCCGGGGATCACTTCTGTGTCTCTGCTTGACAGTGGCACAGGAAAATAACTTTCTTGGGTGGCGCAAGCCAGGGAACCTTGTTGGCCAGGCTTACGTAGGCCCTTGGGCCGATAGCATAGTACCTACCTATGAACCTATAACAAATACTCATTGACGGAGGTCAAATAACAATACAGTTTTGTTTGCCATCATGTATGCTTCAATATAAAATATTCTGATACCTTGTATGTAGCATGATTTTTGGAATTATTAATGCAAGCATGAACAACCAATATATGATGCCTAGAGGTGCAGCAGAAGGTAACTGCAGAAACACCTGGAGGTGCACACAGCTGTAAGTAGAAGAGCAGTTTTCCTGATTCACTCTTTTCAAGGGTTTTCAGTCTTTTTTTTTTTGGCTTGTTGGCACTCGCCATTTCGAGTGCCAACATTTTAGTATGGAGATCCATATATATTCTATATTTGGTCTAATTAGGGCTCAGTACAGAGCATGATAACTTCTTTTGACCTAGTTGAGATTGCCTGGTGATCAACTGGGCTAGACAGAAGGATTTTCTGACTACTGATTTTACAAGCTGATCAAAGTCAAGGGAGCTGTCTACCAAGGTGCTAGGATTCATGACTTCTAGGCAGTTGGGTATTGGCTGTACTATAAGCTGTATGCAGGGGCTGTGTGACAAATGAGACAATACTGCACTTTTTGCATTTAATTTTAGACCTTTTATTGTACACCATTTGTTTAAGAATGAGTTCTTGTTGCAGTGATTTCATACCAGGGGCTATTTTAATGGTAACACTCAGTTTGCAGTCTTCAGCAGATTTAACTAGCTGTAGGTTTGGGGTTTATTGTTTGGATGTCAAAGTGTATACCAAAAATGAGGGGTCCTAGTACTGAGCCCTGGCATACACAGTTAGTTACTTTCTTGGTGTTTTAAGTGACAGGTTCCAACTTAACTCTGTGGTTCTAGCTTTTGGTTATGTGTAGTATCCATCTTATCACAGAATTGAATGTACTTAGGTCTTTTAGCTTATTTATAACACCAGCATGGGTGGGGTAGCATCACATGCCTTGTCTAGTTCCAGGTAAGCTGCATGGACTTTGGAAGATCACTTTGGATTCATAGGTAGTCGCTAGGGATGAGGTCCAGGTGACCACTGAGTAGCTTAGACCAGTTTCCCAAAAGCCCCAGAACACTGTCTGGTTAAGTTCCTTGCTGTGAATCACAGAGTAGGTAAATGGAGGCTGAGGGAATCAAACACTGGAATATTTTGAATTGGGGGCCAAGGGGCTTCATAAGCATGGCAACTGGGAGAACAGCTACTGACATTCGATGGCAACTCCAGTCAGACTTAGATGAACTCCAGCGGTGGCTCATAAATTGTAAACTACCACTTAAGCCCACCAAGACCAAAACTATGCTTTTTGGAATACCACAGAAAATTCACTAAGCACCTAATCATTTAACTATCTTTGACCTACACAGCCATTCCACAGAGACAACCTGCACCTTCAGACACCTAGGACTATGGCTTGATTGATCACTAAACTTTAATTTTTACACAAAGTGAGAGCCAAAATAAACTCCCTCCTGATGTTCATCATGTTTCACTGTTGCAGTCATTACACTTGGGTTATCCTGCTGGCAGGCTACCTGCAGTCGGCCTGAATTCCAAAGTCTAGGTCCAGCGTCGGTTGCTGTCACCTCTTCCCTGACGTCAGTGCACCAGGGGTATAAAAGATGCAGCCGACACCATTATCTTCAGTCTTTCTTGCCGCGCGATGCCTGAAGCAAAAGCAGTTCACAAGTGCCGGTCGGCTGACTCCTGAGATTTTCAAAAACTAATTTCAGATCCGAAGTCTTCATTAAAGCTAAGTACCCTATTGGGGAAACTTTTTTCTTGCTCCAGTCCGATGTCAGAAAAAGTTAACAATTGTATTTCTTGTGGGAAGCAAATACCTCATAATGATTTTCATTCTTACTGTATTCCTTGCCTAGGCCCTGATCACAACGTTGCTATCTGTTGGTTTTGTGCTAGATTTAAACAACGCACTATTAAGCGTCGGTACGATTTTGCCTTTCATTACTTTGGCCGAAGATTCAATTATATAATGCTGTTGGAACAGCTGATGACTGGAGTTTATAAAAAGCGCAAGGAAAAAGAAAAGGACAGGCATCCGAGGTCCAAAACCGACGACGAGGCTTCTGCCAAGCCAGTCGCCGGTTCGCCGGTTCTCAATGAGGCGCTTTCACAGCCCCTGGCGCCCGCTACCTCAGAGCCACAGGCCGCTGATGACTCCCACGTGGAGCCAGCTAGGCCTCTGGATACTCAAGGTATTGGACACTTGGAAACTATTCCCTCAGATGGGTCCGGAGCTGCTGAGCAGGCATCGGCTTCTGAGGGTGTTTTCAGACCTACACAGTTATATGTAAAGCCTACTATAGCTTCCAAAGCAAAGATTAAAGCAATTCTAAAGACAAAGAAACAAGTACAGCATTCTCCTGGACAGACTACCATGCCTAAAAAGCAGATGCTCAAAATGGCCAAAGACCTAATTACCTTGATCAGGAGTTCCCATCCCCCTCCTGACAAGAGGCCTTGGCAAGAGACAGAATATGAATGTTCAGGTCAGGTTTCCATTTTCTCTGACTCCTCTTCTGAACAGGAATACTCTTCCTCCTTGCGAGGATTCTGATGCTGAAGAGTCTATCCCTTCAGCCTTTCCACCTGAGGATTATTCTTTTGGGGAAACCCTGCATACCATGTGGGAGCACTTCCACTGGGAGAGCCAAGACTACTCAGAATCTAAGAAAAGGCGTAGAGATTTCCTTTAACTCCCTCAGCACAGGCCTTTGGCTATTCCTCCTGTGTTAGACATTGTAGATGATATATTTTCTGAGTCTGGCCTTTCTCCTGACTCTTTACCTCCTGCCCCTGTTAAGCCAGACAGATACTACACGGTTCCAGATTCACATACATTTCTTTATAAAAACCCTGCTGCTGACCCAGAAACTATTTCTCAGGGTCCCAAAGGGGTCAAGGCTGCTACTGCAAAAAATCCTATCCCTTCTGATAGAGATTCAAGGGCACTAGACAGATGGGGAAAAAATGTTTACACTTCTGCTACTTTGGCTGTGAGGGCTTTAAATTGTCAATTTCATATGCTTAAATATCAGCAATATTTAATGTCACTGCTAAAACAGAAAATGTTGTCAAATTCTGATTGTGCAGAAAATAAGGAAATACAGGATTTATTACATGCAACTGAACAAGGGGGAAAGCATACATTGCAATGTGGTTTTGATTCTCTGGAGGCCTCTTGTAGGGCTGCAGTTATGGGTTCTGTCATTAGGAGTCTTGCTTGGTTAAAGGAACAGAATCTGCCTGATCATGTTAAAGCAAAATTATTAGATGCTCCATTACAGCATGATACCTTATTTGGTGTTAAAGCAGAGGAGGTCTTGAAGAAAATGGAGGACAAAGCAAAATCTATGCCAGTAAAGGATTTCTTACAGGTACAGCCACCCAGATTTAGCAGGAACTGGCCTACAAAGAATTGGTTCTTTCCAGTGTCAGACAGGCCACAAAGAGGCAGATACAGACGCCCTAGAGGCAGATCCCAGCCCTAGGGCTCATACAGGCCTAAATAGTGGGGTGATTCTACCTCCAAAAGCGGAGAAGACAAATCACAGCCATACAGGAAACAGTCCCAATGACTTTCCTCTGCCAGCACCAAGCACTTATCTTTTGGCAGGCCCCTTGGGGGGAAAACTAGCACTTTTCCTCAAAATTGGCACATGATCACCCAAGACAAATGGGTTTTGAATATAGTGTCCCGGGGCTACAGGTTCCACTTTCACACCCTGCCAAGGGCAAAAGGTATGCCAGACCTGCCACACAATCAACGGGCAGAGGCACAAAAACAAGTTTCATCCCTTATGGACATGAGGGCCATTCAGCAAGTACCACAGCAAGAGCAGGGACAAGGATTTTACTCAAAACTTTTCTTGGTACCCAGAAAAGACAAAGCCTGGAGACCAATACTGGACCTGTCTAAAAAATTCAAAATGTTGACTCTGCAGCAGCTTCTGCCCACGCTGGGCAAGAAGGCTTGGCTTGTAACTTTGGACCTAAAAGAGGCATACCTGCATATTCCAATCAGACAATCTTGCAGAAGATACCTCAGATTCATAGCTGGCTCAATGCACTACCAGTTCTCTGCACTGCCCTTTGGCTTATCTACTGTGCCCAGGGTCTTCACAAAATGCCTGGCACCAGTAATTGCATTTTGCAGACAAAGAGGAATTCAAATATGTCGTTACTTGGACGATTGCCTTATTCAAGCAGAGAACAAGGACATTCTACTAAAGCATCTGGCGTTTGTAAAAGATTACTAATTTGCCTAGGGTACACAGTAAACGAAACAAAATCAAAACTAATACCCTCTCAAGAGATAATATTCCTGGGTGCAAGCTTAAATACAACTGCCCAGATGGTTTATCTCATGCCAGACAAACAAAGGCAACTGACTTCTTACTTCAAAATGTTAGCAACAAAGACCCAGTTATCTGCAAGAAAAATTCACAGGCTTTGGGCTTCATGGCATCCTGCACTCTGCTAAGTCCATATGCCAGACTGCATATGAGGAAACTACAATGGTATCTAAAAAGTGTTTGGACTTAACATTGTCACAGCCTGGAAACATTAATTTCCCACATTCCTTGCCTGCAACAGGAGTTTCGATGGTGGGCACAGGCCTGTCACCACAACAAGGGGCAGCCATTCACCCTGCCCACAGCCAGGCAGTCAATAACAACGGATGCTTCAGATTATGCCTGGGGGGGCCCACATGGCAGGAAAATATATTCGAGGCACATGGCCCACATGCTAAAAGCATCTTCATATCAATCAAAAAGAGATGCTAGCTGTTCAGAATGCCCTGACAGCTTTCAAGGATCTGCTCCATCCAGGACAACTACTGATAAGGACGGACAATACTACAGTTATGTGGTACATAAACAAACAAGGAGGCACTCATTCCTACCCCCTCTGCAGACAAGCCATGACTTTGTGGGACACAGCATTGACTTATCAAGTACACCTGCAAGCACAATTCCTGCCAGGAAAGAAAAATACTCTGGCAGACGAACTAAGCAGAAACCTCACAGATCCCCACAAGTGGAAACTGGATCCACAAGTCTTCAGCATGATAATAAAGAAATGGGGATGACCAGACATGGATCTATTTGCCTCCCCTCACAATTGCCAACTACAGAGATTCTGCACAAGGACTTACCACAAGCAAGCATGGAAAGTGGATGCTCTATCATTCAGCTGGAAAACCCTAACAGTATATGCCTTTCCTCCTCTGCCTCTCCTCCCCAAGGTACTCCTAAAGGTCAGACAAGAGAAGCCAAAAATGATTCTGATTGCTCCAGACTGGCCCCACCAGCACTGGTACCCAATCCTAAAGAGCTTGTCTCAAGGCCCAGCCTGGACATTGCCTCTAATTCCTCATTTACTGACCCAGTGAAACAATCAGATCCTGCACAGCCAACTCAGAACCAGAAATCTGGCAGCATGGCAGATAATGTAGCCATTCAGAATGCACCTCTCTCTAAAGCAGTGATGGATGTTATTTTACAGGCCAGGAGGCCCAGTACCAGAAAATCTTATGCAGAAAAATGGAAAAGATTCTGTGCTTGGAACCAGGCACAAGGAATTGACACGTTTGTACCAAATATTCCTCAGAATTAACAATACCTAACTGAGATGCTGAACAAAGGCCTATCCTTTTCATCAATTAAAATTCATGCTGCTGCCATTTCAGCTCATTACAATACGGAACCACCAATTTTTTCACATCCATTGCTAAGACAGTACCTCAGAGGGGCCAAAAACATAAGACCTCCAAGGAGAGTACCAATACCTGCATGGGACCTCAATTATGTCTTGGAAAAACTCACACTGCCACCTTTTGAGCCAGCCAATACAGCTGAAATAAAGTTCTTATCTTGGAAAACAGCTCAAGACAAGTCTCATAGTTACAGGCACTCATGGCTGTGGGACCTTTTATCATTTTTCCATCCAGACAGGGTTTCTCTGAGGACAAACCCGACATTTATGCCTAAGGTAATGTCCAGTGTGGCCCTTAACCAAACCATTCATTTGCCTACCTTTTATCCAAACCCAAAGAATAAGGGTGAGAGACTCCTGCATTCTTTGGACATACACAGACAGCTACGCTTCTACTTGGACAGAACTAAAGCTTTCAGAAAGACTGAGCATCTCTTAGTAGCATATGTTGCAGGATCACAAGAAAAGGCCATCTCAAAACAGACTATTTCAAAATGGATAGGCCACTGCATTCGTTTCTGCTGTTCACAACATGGCAAATCAGTGCCTAAGGGCATTAGGCCACACTCAACCAGAGCAGCAGCCACTTCATCAGCCTTCCTCAGAGGAGTACCAACCAAAGACATTTTAGAGGCTGCAACTTGGAGTTCAGTGCACACTTTTACCAAGCACTGCCACTTACCTCTCTACTCTAAATCCAGAGCAGGCTTTGCCACTGCAGTTCTGCAGGGTCTTATAACCTCTCCTAATCCTATTTAGACCCAGCCACCCAACCTCAGCTTTGGGATTCAACCCAAGTGTAATGACTGCAACAGTTAAACAAGATGAACATAGTACAGTTGTGTACCTACCATAAATGTAGATGTTCGAGTGTATTCACTGTTGCAGTCCAGGTTACCCACCCACCATCCCCATTTTATTTGCTGGGACTTATCTGTACTTCTCTATCTTATACAACCTATGTGGTGTATTTGCTTGTAGATGAAGGAAATGTTTATTTTTGTGCATGCATATTTATTGGCATAATTTTCAGCCTTCCAATTTGGGGGCACCTGACATCTGGGGCAAGAAAAACTGAAGAAAATGGCGTCGGCTGCATCTTTTATACCCCTGGCGCACTGATGTCAGGGAAGAGGTGACAGCAACTGATGCCGGACCTAGACTTTGGAATTCAGGCCGACTGCGGGTAGCCTGCCAGCAGAATAACCCAAGTGTAATGACTGCAACAGTGAATACACTCGAACATCTACATTTATGGTAGGTACACAACTGTACTTTCTGGGCCAAAAATATCTCACCCTTTGTATCCCATCCACCCAGAGCTGTTATTGGCAAAGGAGTTCTCCTTTCTCAACTTGAATATGGGCTCACAATTTTTGTTTCTGCCTCCAAGAAAAAACATTGCCAAACTCCAGACTATCCCTAACAGCATCTGCTGATTCATTACAATTACTATATCACCCTAGAAAAAGCCAAATGGCTACCCATGAAACAAAGATCTAACCTACATTTTGGATCCCAATTCTACAGACTACTCCAGCTCCACACATTTACTCCTCTTGCAGCTAGACTTCAAGGTCATCAGTTGGAAAGGGTAAGTTTCCTTCTCTACTCTGTGATCCATAGGGTATTAGACATGTACTGGCATTGATTACTGTCTAAGATGATAAAATACCTTACCATCTTATGTACTGTCTTCTTTCCATTCACTTACAATGACATCACTCAAAATTGTAGCTTACTTTCAGAATATCTTAACTTTTTGTAGTAGCCCTTTTGCAGTAGCACTCTGTGGTTTGTGTTCCCTTATTTGATACTTGTGGCTAGCCCTTTCATCTGCAGCTAAAAGTAGTGCTTAAGTTAGATTTTTTTTTCTAAGGATAAATTTTTTTTTTTTGGTTGTGCTGATGGTACAGAAGGATAAAACCTTGACTACGGTCAAGGCAACCTGAATTCATTTAGTGGCATAGGCAGTTGACAGCTCAGGCAGGGAGGTTGGGAGCATTCCTATCCTGAAAGAGGCAGGAGTATGTTAGGGAGAGATCTTACTGAAATCTGGTAGAGGCTAGAGCTGATAGTGAGAGAGAGACAGCCAGGCTGGGCATCTTGGAGGTTATGGAAGTCGGTAACTGTATGGTACTGGGGCATGTAACTCTCAGGCTAGTCTTGATTGCCTACCCAAATGAACAGTAGTCGTCAGCATGGTGCGAGGGGCAATAAAGCTAGGCAGTGTTGACTAGATATTGTGTACATGATGGCTGCCAGTGCTGTTTGTTTTGCCCTTTATGGTGTCCCTTGCTCCACATTTACTACAAGTCTGCTTATTAAGGTTGACTCAGTGAGATATTGGGGGGGGAGCATCTGGTGCTAGATTCACAGGGGGAATAACCTTGTAGGACTAATTAGGAGATCCAGGGGCCATGGGAGTATGGCATCTGGGAAAAGAGCAGGAGGGTGAAGCAGTGCTGTAGAGAAGGGGGAATGCTAGGAATCAGTTAATTACAAAAATTAATCGTAATTTTCTGGATTTTTTTCATTTGTTCAAGTTTCTTGACATTTCATCTTCAACCACTGTCTTACACTACATAGTAAAAGAGCTGTGAATCCCTAAAAATTCTGTAGGATTATGGTCCCAGTGGGAATGAAGGAGGGCAGCAGTTAAAAAGAGAACACTATGAAAGTGTTCTGAATCTACAGACATTCAGTAGGTTTATGACTGAAGTCGGAGGGAAACAAAGAAGGACCACCAAGATGTTGCTGTGGAGCCTTTTTCTGTGCCAAAAAATGTAAAATATGTTGACTAATGTGCAGATAGGAGCTGGGAGGACACATTCCTGAGGAAAGTATTGAGGTATTTCATTAAGTACAACATATCGCACACTGAGGAAGTTGAATATATAAAAATGCAACAGAAAGGGAAAAAGTTACTTCATTTTGTGTTGAGGAAATATAGTGTGGAAAGTAGAAATGTAGTCCTTAGGGTGTAGCTGTCAGCATTTACCAAGTGCTGTCAGACAGTTTAGGTGTAACGTAGTAGATATGTCTTTCTGTTTGTCAAGCTGACTTGCTAGTATTTTGACATTTTGTTCTTTGGTGCGTTTGTAATGGTTTGTTGAAATGTATGATGTAATATATTTACACTTCACAAATTTGGCCATCTTACAGTTCTGATTAGAACATTACTTAACTCATAAATGTGTGCTGGCATGCACATATGTTGACTAGTATGGATTAATATTATGTATGCTACTTTGTTGTCTTCCTAGTATAATGCAGTCATCTCTTGTAAACGGCTTTTGCAACATTTTCTAACCGATCTTTTGTTCAAGTTTGATCCCTACCTGTTTGTGTCTTGTATTTTTAATAATTTTGTGTCTATGGGCACTGGTTATGGTTTAACAAATATCTTCAGGCCTGTCATTTACTCATATAAATAATTTACGTGGTACTGTCTTTCAGTTATTTTAAGTGATTGTTACACAAACAATAATTCAAAGTCTTGGAGTGGATAAAATAAACCTGTTAGTTATTCAGAACTAATATCCCGAACTTTTTGTATAAAGGAAAATTATTTACTTTGAATTAGGTGTCTTGGAGCAGTTCTGTGCTACCTTAATAGCTGAAACATACAAGATTCACAAAAATGGAAAATTCTGTTTCAGATTAAACTAAGTGTTCAAAATAGCAGTTGAAAATTTGAAAAAAAAATTGTTAAATGGGGGCAAAGACTCCTGCTGCCCACTGCACACACAGCTTGCTGCTCCTTGGGGAAAAGAGACATTTACCCCAGTGCGTTGGTACCTTTAGCAAGCATGAGTTAGTGATCCTGACAGTGAAACCAGCACTCACATGTTCTGTTTTGCAAATCTGACATAATTTTTGGCTGTGCAGGAAAGTGCACCTCATAAATGTGGTGTAGGTGGTTTGCCTTAAAAGCAGGCTGCACTGGACTTGGCTGTTGGAATTTTTCCTTTCACGTCATGTTTAGCTTAATGTGAAGCCATAGCTCAGTGTTACCAAACTGCATCAAAGGTTTGGAACCCAAGACTGTTTTACTTACAGTATGCAAGAACTCTGTTGGTTCTCTACTCTGAGCTTTTCACAAGTTTTTTTTTCTGGGAGATACCCGACTCGGTAGATGTAATAATGTCAGCTTTTCTCATTTCTAATTTCAATTCAAAATGTCAGAAGCTTATTAGTCCTTTTTTGTATTTGAAACTAAGAGCCTTTTTTTCATTGGTCAAGTTTTAATGGCACCTTAGAGTAAAAGGAATCCTGATTGACTGAGCTCTGAGCTCTGGTTGTAAATTAAACTAAGTATGAATTAAAATGCAAGACTTTAACAGCGGTTGCTTTTCAGGGAGGGACCTAATTCAAGTGGTTAAATCTCTTGTTCTTTTATTTAGTTCTGGTTTAAATTTAAAATGTTGGAAGCTCATTGTTTTCCTCTGAATTTGAAACTGTCTGTTCATTGGTTTAGGTTTGTAGGCACAATTTGCTGGAAGAGGTACTGCTTTTATTTGCGTATTACCTGAGTACTGATTGATGGTCCCTGCTAATAAGAGCTGGTGAATTTTGTTTTTCTGCTAAAATGCTCTGAGAAAGTAAGTTTTGCTTAAGTTGAAAACATTCCAACCACCCTCCATTATTTAGAAGGAGACCAAGAAAGTTTCAGCTAGGAATACACTGTGGTTACTTAGTAATATAGACCTCCTTTATTTGTTAGAGACCTTTCTGGCCATTCTTATCTCCATATTCAATAGTCGTCTTCCTCTACACTTTAGATTACACACACTGTCTCTTCTCTCTCTCTGTCTGTCAGCCATCCTCCGGATTCAACTTCCTTGGCAATTGCCATCACCCAATAGGAATCTCCTAAGTCTTCTGCCAGTAGTATTACCTTTGCATCTCACTCTATTTTGGTCAGTGCAGACCCCCCCCCCCCCTGTCTTACCCATCCCCTACTCCCACCTCATATTTCTTATCTTCCTTTCTGTCATCTTATCACCTCCTTGACCTTTGCCTTGACTTTCCAACCTCCCCAAATTCCCCATCAATCCACTAAATGCTTGTGCACCCTTCTGTTGTAACTGTTTCAGGAGAACAGTACCATATCTGGAGTTTTTACACAGATTGCCTGTCACATCTCTGCATCTCGGTTTCGTGCGTGCTTTGACACATTCTCCTCATTCTCCTGGTATCAGTTGCTGTGAAGCTTAGATATTTCTTATCTGCATCCCGCCCAGTTCTCTTTAAGTCTTCCCTAATCCAACATTTCCCCCTCTTCTCATACTTGTTAATCCAACCCCTTTTCCTGTCTTGGTCAGTATACCAAAGAGTGGTTGTGCTGAATCCTGATATAATCTGTTTTAAAAAAGGACTTTAATCCCAGCAGTGTTAACCTGACTGCTTTCATTTCTGTCAAGCTGATACAAATGATTCTGTTCAACTGACCAACAGTCTTGTGTACTGTGGTTGACAAGATGTTCTCTTTATTATTCTCAGAAGTGTCCATTATAATGAGATTGGAAGCTTTTGAAGAATGGAAAGGAGAAACCTGACTGTGGCTAGTTACCACTTCTGAATTGTTTTCAGGTTTGTGTTGGATGACTACTGACTGTCACATTCTAGGAGGTCCGGGACAGTACTTGAATTACCATTGTAAATGTCCTCATGTGAAACTATGCCAGGGACACAGCAGAAGTTGGCGCTTTCGTAAGACTCCAGACCTACTGTATCTGTTCTGAAATCACATAGCTGTTAAATGCTATGATGTTCTTCGTGTTTCACTGTTGCAGTCACTACATTTGCGTTATCTGCCTGCAGGTAGCCCTCAGCCGGCCTGAATATCAAAGTCTTGGATTCCTTCATTGGATGTTGTCTCTTCTTCCATGACGTCAGGTCATCAGAGGTATAAAACATGCAGCCGATGCCATTATATCAGTTTTTCTTGCTGCTCAGTGCCCGAAGCAGAAGCAGTTTGCAAGTGCCGGTTGGCCAACTCCTGAAATTTTTGTTTTCGAGTTTCAGAACCGAAGTCTTCAAAAAAGCTAAGTACCCCGTTGGGGATCCTTTTTCTTGCTCTTAACCGATGTCAGTAAAAGTTAACAATTGTATTACCTGTGGAAAGCAAATACCGCATAAAGAATTTAATTCGTACTGCATTCCTTGCTTAGGCCCAGACACACGACGTCCCTTGCTGTCGTTTTGCGTCTTATTCAACCCCTGGACGATTTGTCGTCTGTTTATTTTTGCAGCAAATTACTTTGGTACTCGGTTTAACTATCCAGAAATGGCTATGATAAGCCATCCGACTACCGACATTCCGAAAAAACGTAAAGATAAAGGCAGAGATAGACCGCATAGGTCCAAAGCTGCCAATGATGCTTCCGTTAAACTAGTCACCAGTTCGCTGGTACTCAGTGAGGTGCTTTTGCAGCCCCTGATACCCGCTACTTCAGATTCGCAGACCTCTACTGAGACCCATTCGGAGTCTGGTATGCCGCGAGATGCTTCTTCGACTATGGAACCTGCAGATGTCTCTGCCTTGGATGGATCCGGAGCCGCTGTGCAGGGACTGGCTTCTGAGGGTGTATTCAGGCCTACTGACTTGCATTTCGAACTGACGCCATCTTCTTCTTTAAGGCCTAAAACTCGACCCACGCCTAGAAAACCGATGTCCAAACTGCATGGTCAGGCCCATATGGCTAAAAAACAAATGATAAGAATGGCTGAAGCCCTTATTACTTTAATTAGGGGAAGCCAGCCTTCACCCTCTAAGATACCTAGAACTGATTTTCCTTCTGATTCTTCTGATCAGGAATCTGAAATGTCTATTTCTTCTGATTACCAGGATTTGCCCTTCTCTACCTATGAGGATTCTGATGCAGAGGATTCCATTCCCTCTGCTTCCCCTCCAGAAGATTTTTCTTTTGGTGAAACCTTGCACACTCTTAGGGAGCATTTTTGCTGGGAAAGCCAGGATTACTCTGACTCCAAAAAGAGGCTTAGGGAATTCTTACTTCTCCCTCAACACAGGCCTTTAGTTATCCCTCCTGTCCTGGATATTGTAGTTGATGCCTTCTTGGAATCTAGCCTGGCTCCAGACACTTTACCTCCAGCTCCCAGGAAGCCTGACAGGTATTACAGACTACCTGATCCTCACAAGTTCCTCTTCAAGAATCTTACTGTGGACCCAGTGAACATTTCCCAAGGACCTAAAGGCATTAAGGCTACTATTGTCAAAAACCCTCCCTCCTCTGATAGAGATTCCAGGGCCTTGGACAGATGGGATAAGAAGGTATTCACTTCTGCTACTTTGGCCATTAGAGCATTAAAGTATCAACAGCATATTATGGTTTCCTTAAACAGAAAATGATGTTGATTCCTGACTGTGCTGAAAGTAAAGAATTACAGGATTTAATGCATTCTGCTGAACAAGTTGGTAAACATACATTGCAATGTGGTTTTGACTCTTTAGAAGCATCTTGCAGGGCTGCTGTCACTGGGTCTGTACTCAGAAGGCATGCTTGGCTTAAGGAGCAAAATTTGCCAGATCATGTTAAAGCTAAA
This sequence comes from Protopterus annectens, assembly GCF_019279795.1. NCBI lineage: Eukaryota > Metazoa > Chordata > Ceratodontiformes > Protopteridae > Protopterus > Protopterus annectens. The sequence continues at coordinate 1,287,103,439 of NC_056743.1, read as the reverse complement.
TTACTGGATGCTCCCTTAAACCAAGACCGTCTGTTTGGCAACAAAGCAGAAGAAGTCCTTAAAAAGATGGAGGAATAAGCTAAATTTATGCAAACAGTTAAAGGTTTTCTGCAAGTACAGCCTCCCAGATTTAGTAGGCATTGGCCTTCTAAGAATTGGTCCTTTCCTGTCTCTCCCAGGCCTTCTCAGTCCAAACCCAGGAACAGCGGACCAACTAGGCTATAGTCTCAAGGTACTCACAGGACTAAGCAGTGGGGGGCTCCCACTTCCAAAGCTGAAAGTAGTAAGACACCCCCCTATGGAAAAATGTCACAATGACTTAACCTTAAACCTTCCAAGCCCTGCTCAACTGCCTGCTCCCTTAGGGGGAAGGATCGCCCTGCATGCAAAAAACTGGGAACTCATTACCCAGGACAAATGGGTTTTAAATATAGTTTTCCAAGGCTACAGATTCCACTTCCACACCTTACCAACCCCAAACGGTTGGCCAGACCTACCCCCAAATCTATGGGCAGAGGCTCAACAGCAGTTTCTCTCTCTTCTAAGTATCAGGGCTATTCAACCTGTCGCAGCAGAAGAAAGGGGACAAGGTTTTACTCAAGACTTTTCCTGGTACCCAGAAAAGACAGCTCCTGGCTTCCTATCCTGGACCTCTCTATTCTAAACACCTTTTTGGTAATCCCAAAATTCAAAATGCTAACACTTCAACAGCTGCTTCCTATGCTAGGCAAAGATGCCTGGTTGGCAACCTTAGACTTAAAGGAAGCTTACCTACATATTCCAATAAGGGAATCTTGCAGGAAATACCTACGCTTCAGAGCAGGCTCCATGCACTATCAGTTCTCTGCACTTTCCTTTGGCTTATCTACTGCCCAGGGTATTCACAAAGTGTCTAGCTCCAGTCATTGCATTTTTCAGGCAAAGTAATATTCAAATGTATCCATACCTGAACGATTGTCTAATTCAGGCAGAAAGCCAGGGTATGCTACTAAAACATCTGGCATTTGTAAAAAAAACTTCTAACCTCACTGGGGTACACCTTAAATGAAAAAAAATCTCATCTAGTACTCTACCAACAAACTGTAGTCCTGGGAGCAAGTTTGAACACAACTTCCCAGATGGCTTACCTCACGCCAGAGAAACAAGTTTATTTGACAGCCTACTTCAAACTACTGGTCACAAAGACCCAGCTATCTGCAAGGAAAATCCTGCAAGCTCTGGGGTTCATGGCCTCTTGCATCCTACTAATTCCATATGCAAGACTGCATATAAGGAAACTACAATGGTATCAACATTCTCAGGACCTGAAATCAATGATTCCTATCATTCCTTGTATAAAGACAGAGTTCCTTTGGTGGGCAGAGGCCTGCTACCACAACAAGGGGCTCCCATTCACTCTACCCCCTGCCGCCCAAACCCTAACAACAGATGCATCAGTCTACGCATGGGGGTCTCACTTGGCAGGGCAGTGCATTCAGGGCAAATGGAACCCGAGTCAGATGCACCTGCATATCAGTCAAAAAGAAATGTTAGCTGTACAGAATTCCCTGACAGCCTTCAAGGACCACATTCTTCCAGGACAATTATTGGTAAAAACAGGCAACACCATGGTTATGTGGTACATAAACAAGCAGGGGGGAACCCACTCGTATCCTCTCTGCAGACTAGCCATGGCTCTGTGGAACACAGCCTTGAGCTACCAAGTTCACCTACAAGCTCAGTTCCTGCCAGGCAAGCTAAATTCACTGGCAGATGACCTAAGCAGAAATGTCATGCACCCTCATGAGTGGAAACTGGAACCAAAGATACTCAATCTTTTGAGAAACAAATGGGGGATCCAGAGATAGGCCTGTTTGCCTCCCCTCAGAACTACCAATTGGACAAATTCTGCACAAGGACTTCCCACAGTTGCAGCCTGGCTAATTCCTTGAGCTCTCCAATAGCATCCCTCAGTAAGCAGGTGCTAGATGTCATTCTGGAGGCAAGGATGCCTAGTACTAGAAAATCCTATGCTGAAAAGTGGAAAAGATACTGTTCCTGGAGCCATACTCAGGGGATGGGCACAACAGTGCCCAGCTTGCTGCATATTCTTCAGTACCTAACAGAGATGCTCCACAAGGACCTTTCCTTCTCGTCAATTAAAAGTCATGCCTCTGCCATTTCAGCACATTATAATACTGAACCTCTCCTCTCTCACCCTCTGTTAAAGCAATTCTTCAGAGGGGCCAAAAATTTAAGACCTCCCAGGAGGGCCCCTACTCCAGCCTGGGACCTTAACTTTGTATTGGAAAAGCTCACTCTTAACTCCTTTTGAGCCAGCTGTAACTGTAGAGTTGAAATTCCTTTCTTGGAAAACAGCCTTACTTCTAGCCATCACTTCAGCAAGAAGAGTGTCTGAATTACAGGCCCTCATAGCAGTGGAGTTCTTTGTCGTCTTCCATGCAGACAGGGTGTCCCTCAGGACCAATCCTTCCTTTATGCTCAAGGTGGTGTCTAGTGTGGCCCTTAATCAGTCCATTCATTTTCCTACTTTTTTTCCAAATTCACAAAATAAAGGAGAACAAATACTGAACTCTTTGGATGTGCACAGACAACATAGATTTTATTTGGACAGGACTAAGCCTCTCAAAAAATCTGAACAGCTGCTAGTTGGCTTTGCTGCACGGGCAGAGGGAAGGCCATTTCAAAGCAAACCATTTCTAAGTGGATATCCCATTGCATTAATTTCTGCTATAAGCACCATGGAAAACCTACCCCACAGGGACTAAGATCACATTCCATCAGGGCTGCATCTACCTCTACAGCCTTTCTTAGAGGTGTCCCTACCAGGGACATCCTAGAAGCTGCTACCTGGAGCTCTGTGCATACCTTCACCAAGCATTACCACATGCCTATCTTTTCTAATTCCAGAGCTGGTTTTGCCACTGCAGTTTTTGCAGGGCTTAATAGCTGGTCCTAATGCTCTCTAACTTCCTCCTCCCTTCCTTAGCTTTGGAAATCTACCCAAATGTAATGACTGCAACAGTGAAACAAGAAGAACATAGTACAGTTGTGTACACTTACCGTAAATGTAGCTGTTTGAGTGTATTCACTGTTTCAGTCCTGGTTACCCTCCCTCCAGCCCCCTAACTTCTCTTGGCTGTACTTTTCTTCTTGTTTAGTGTATTTCAGCTTTTTGGTGTATTTGCTTTTTGTTGAAGGTGTATCCTAACATATAATTGCTTTCCATTATGGGGGCACCTGACATCTGGGGCAAGACAAGCTGATGTAATGGTGTTGGCTGCATGTTTTATACCCCTGACGACCTGACGTCATGGAAGAAGAGACAGCATGCGATGCAGGAATCCAAGACTTTGACATTCAGGGCAGCTGAGGGCTACATGCAGGCAGATAACCCAAATGTAATGACTGCAACAGTGAATACACTCGAACATCTACATTTATGGTAAGTGTACACAACTGTACTTTTCCACTGTCACCAGTCTGCCTTGTCCTTTAAGGAATCCATCCTAGCAAGCTTCAGAACTTGTGGTAAAGTAGGCAAAGATTATTTTCTAGATTTAATACGGTTGTGTTGTCATGCAGATGGCAAAGTTTACACTTGCTGCTTGTTGTATACTCTGAGATGTGATGACAAAAGTTAGTCACCTATCTGCGAGAAAACATATAACTTGACAGTGAAGAAAATGGCTTATGACTGCTTGACACCACATGAAGACTCTGGGGATGACAAAAGACAAAGCTGGAGAGCTTGGATCTGGCAACATGCCACATAACTGAGACATGTTTTTAAATAAGAACAATTTAGCTACTCCTTAATTGCTCTTTTATGCTTTTATGTAAGAACAGTTCAGTTATGTCTTTCTGTTTACGTCTGGTTTTATCTATGGGTGGTAAACTCTTTTCAGCTGGTAAACCTTGTAGGCCTGTGAGATCTCCATTTCCCACCACCCACAAGGTGGAGCAAAAGGTTGAAGTTATCACCATGTCCGAGTTTACTAAATTGGGAAAACCAGTTTTCCAAGTCCATACCAAAGTGTAACTTAAATGCTTAAAAATATAAAACAAATAAATACATAAGTTTTACAGGGGGAGGTCCCCTGCATCTTTCCATGTGGAGGGCTTGGCTCTCACACCCCTTCATTTGCATGCAACAATCCCACAGTCACATGACAGTGGAGAAAAGTGCACCTCCAACTGCAGTAAATTTCTGGCTCACTGAACATAACTGCATGCACTTTCAACAAACCAGAGTGAAACAAATTTGAAGAAAACTTGCTTGATGAACCTACCCGTGCCAGAGTCTAGGTATACCGTTCTAAATGTACTTTATGGTGGAATATGTATGTGTGCTTTTTAGCTAGTTAAGCCATTAAGTGCATCAGCTGTGTTCTGCCTTACATAGGGGACAGCAGCTTTATGCAACATCTGCTGAGAATACACTTGATGCTTTACAATACTTCATCTTTTATTCAACAGTTGATGCTTGTATGACTGTATGGGGTACATGGGACCAAAAACACAAAATCCTAGCAGTTCTTGATACAGTCTAGCCAACCATACCCAGGAGAATGGCATTGTACCTGCATACACTAACATATTTGTAAGACCTCCATGTCTGTCTATCCATTGGTGTATATGTATTTAGACACTGATAAATGGGTGTGATAAAATATTAGTCTGAGCTGGTGTACAGCAGATGTTTGTAAGCCCAGCCCATGTCATTAAGCATTTATCTTCATTCTGTCATGCCACAGAGCATTCATCCTGTGCCATTAATTACTATAACTCAGATTCTTGCACTAAAAGAGGGAAAAATGAAACTGCACACACGATAAATACATACACTGACTTTACATAAACTACCATACACAAAAATTAAACACCTGTGCATACAATATCAGATTTACAATATGAAAACTTAGAAAGAAGAAATAAAAAAAATCATGACAGCAACAGCCAGTTGAAAACATTGTTAGAAAGAGCAAAATGTAAACATTTACACTAAACATTAACTTATCTAAAATACATAAGTAAACTAACTATAATACTTCGGTGGTGGTGCTGCGGTAGCACTGTCGCCTCACAGTTAGACGTTGCCCATTCGATTCTCAGTTATAGCGTCTTCTGTGTGGCGACACGTGAATGGGCGTTCCTTCGTTGAAGGTTGTGCGTTAAGCCCGGCAAGCCAGTACGTAAAAATCTACTGCCAATCATTAGCGGAGCGGAGTTCCGCTGTGGCGACCCCTAACCGGGAAAAGCCGAAAGACATAAGTAAACTATAAAGTTCTTACAAAAAAAAAAAAAAACAAACTATAAACCTGACAGTTATTAACGTTACATTCACTACACTACTAAAACAGTATCTCAAAGTTAAATATTACCTTAACTACACTAATAAAACAATACCTCGGAACTGAACATTTCACTACACTGCTAAAATAATACCATAAAATGCATATAACTGTTTTCATAACTACAGCAGAAAGTCACCCACTTCATAAGAAGACATAGTACGCAGTTATTGTATTAAAATGAAATGAAAGCAGTAATTTATGCTAAAGTACAGAAAAAATTTAAAAATGACTAAGTAGAAAAAGTGGGAGTATGCTTGCATGAAAAATGAATTGTACTATAGGACTGAGAAGATCATTTCACAACTCACGGCTTTGCCATTAATTACAAATTTTATACTGTAAGTGTACAGTATATTTTGTTTATAGCATAGCAGATCACCCCTTACATACAAAAACACATGCACATAATATACACAGCAGGTCTGTGTAAATGTCTTTCCTCATGTGTACAGTTGCTGTGGGTCAGATTCATGTCTGTATACCAGACTGACAGTACAGACTCTGAGCAACTTCACGAGAATTTGGTGTTTAGTTTTTGATGCCATGCATGCTACCCGCTGATATTGTGACTGCTGCCATTATCTAAAGCACTAGTCACAGTGGGTGTGTGTGTGTTGGGGGGGCATAATGATTGGCTCCTCTACTCCTGCAACTTAATCATCTCCAAGGCCAGTTCATCTGTGAGAAAAGAGAAAACCCCTTGAACGGTTTGGCCATCTACCATATTTTTGACTAGTGTAGCAGTTCAGCTGGGTTGTTTTTATTCCAGTAACCTACTTCATGTGCCATGCTGCAGAGAGTTTGGTGGATCTACAAGGGGGCTAAATGTATATAAGATCATCCATTGACCAATAAGTGACTAGAGCCAGAGTTAATGATTTGTCAACCAACACTAACATACTAAAACAGACCAAGCAGTTGAAGGTCAGCAGTTGATTGCAGGTTGGAGAAGAAACCCACGGAGATTGTTGTAGATGAGAAAGGTTGTCCGGTAATAAGCCAGGTTTTTTTTTTTTTTGCTTCTTCTTTTTTTGTCTGTCTTTGGAAGGCTGCAGTGCCGTAAAGTGCAGTGACAAAGATGAACACCTGCAGACATCCACATATGCATTAACGATGAATATTTACTTCACTGAAGAGCTCTTTAAGAACTTGCTATTCCAGTAAATGTGAGAAACATTATACTTAGGGCATATGAGATGACACAGTGGATATGTAAAAGGCCTCAGACGGCAGTCATAAACATTGTGAGTGTTACGAATTTTCACAGTAGCAGTGACAGAAAGGGGAAACAATAGCAAGTTTGCAGACATAAAAAAGGAAAGACAAATCTGCAAACTGTCTTGTTGGTTAACTGAACAATGAGGCCGTAGTGGAGAATCCTGCACGTGAATGACAGTGGTAAGAAAAGCAAGTCTCTGCAAAACCTTCTGCACCTATGCAACGTTTCTGAAAGTGGTGTGTTGACAGTTTAGCTAGTCCAAAAAACTGTTACAGAGCAATCTTTTACTTTTCAAGAACCTGGCAGTTTTCAGTCACTAATATTTCTTTGAAGTTCAAACAGAAATCATAAATAAACCAAATTGTATAGGACCAGAACTTGTATAGGGTTAAGACAAGGCCTGAAGTGACAAAATCTATCTAATGCTCCACACATTAAAATGTAAAAAATTATGCAGCAAAAAAGGACAGCTGCATCCAATAAAGAAATAGGTTCATAGGTTCATACTAGGCTATCTGCCCGAGGGCATTTATAAGCCTAGCCCATAGTTTTGTGGCTTAAGCCACCCCTTTTGTATGGGGAACTATACCCATTATTTTGCTGTGCCTCTGTCTAGCAGTGACACTGAGGTAATCCCTGGAGTATATCTGCGATCTCCCATCCATTGGTCAAGATTTCTCTTGAACAAGGTCAGCGAGGTGCTCTGCCTCACATATACCGGGATTTTGTTCCACAGCATACGGAGTCTTTGGGTGATGAATCTATCCCTCCAGCACGTCCTATTAATAGCCGTGTCGAGGTTTAAGTCTCCGCCCTTGTGGCTCTGGCGGATCTAGATTTTTGAGGTGAAGCATATTCATCAACTCTGGGTTTGACATGGCCTTGTATGTCAGGCAAAGGTCACCTCTGAGCAAGCGGTGGCGACTGAATAGAGCTGGAGTTCTTTCAGTCGGGCAGCATAGGACAGATTTTTGAGACCCTTTATCCTTTTGGTGAGGAACTTTTGTGGCCTCTCTAGCTGCTGAAAGTGTCGGGTCAGATACATTCTGAATGGGGCATTGTACTCAATCATTGGTCTGATGAGTGATGAGTATAGGGAGACTATGACCTCCCTTGATCTAGATGTGAATCCCTTCATGATGAGGTGGGCAATGTAGAAGGTCTTCCTAACTACTTTAGCTACATGGGTGTCGAATGACAGGCTACTGTCAACCTGGGTCCCCAGGTCCCTGATAACTTCTTCTGTGCTCAGAGGATTACCACCTATATGGTAGCTAGGGGTAACCTTGTTTTTCCCGAAGGGTATGACTATGCATTTTTTGGCATTTAACTTTAGGCCATGGCTCTGGCACCAGTCATCCGTTTCTGTGAGACCCTTCTGAAGGATATCTGTGTCAGATGTGTTTTCGACTACAGCGCCCAGTTTGCAGTCATCTGCAAACTTTGTCAGCCATAACCCTCCTGTGTTTGCTTGCACTTCAGAAAAGTAGATGCCAAACAAGAGTGGGCCCAGGACTGAGCCCTGTGGGACACCACTTGTGACAGGCTTTGAGTCTGACATGGCGCCAGCAACTCTGACCCTGTGGGTTCTGTCACTCAGCCAGTTTGTAACCCATCTTGTGATGTATGGGTTAACATTTAAGCTGATGAGTTTTCAATGATACCAGTGGGGTATTGTTATCGAAGGCCTTTGCCAGATCGAGGTAGGCTGTATGGACTGCCTTTCCCTCATCAATGGCTTTGGTGACTGTTTTGAAAAAGTCAACCAAGTTTAAGAGGCATGATCTGCCTTTGACAAAGCCAAACTGGGTTGGATCCAAAGTCTGCAAATTCCCTATGTCTTTATTTATGAGGTCCATTATGATCCTCTCCATAGCTTTGCAGATAAGGCTTGTCAAGCTAATGGGCCGGTAATTTCCAGGGTCTGTGGAGGCACCGCCTTTGTGAAGTGGGACCACAGTCGCAGTGCGCCACTCCTGGAGTGCGTATCCAGAGGTGAGACTATGATTAAACAGCTGTCCTAGCTGTGGGTTTAATTCCTCTTTGAGTTCGTGGAGCACACAGCCTGGGACACCATCAGGTCCCATGGATGCTGTGTTTTTGCTTTGGAGAGAGCAGTTCTCACTTGGGCGTTTGAGATGTTTGGGGGGCTGCAACCATTTGGTATAGATATCTCTCCTTTTGGGGGGGAGAAGTTTGCACTGAACCTGTCAGCCAGTATGTTGGCAATGTCTGTAGGATCAGTAATCTTCACATCATTTTGAACTAGTTCTGAGCATATCTGGGAGTTTCCTCCCAGGTTTCTAACATAGCTAAAGAAGGCCTTATGATTGTCCTTTGAGTCTTTAGCTATTTTTCTCTCAAAATTTGCTTTGGATGATTTTATGAGAGCTCTTAGTTTTTTACTTATAGTGATCAAGGGTGTCTTACCTTTTAAGGATTTTGCTCTATCTTGTAGTAGCTTCCTCCTTTTGTTGTAGAGTTTGTTTATGGCTGGGGTCCACTAAAAGAATCAATTCCTGAATGACCATGTTGCCTAAAACACCAGGGCCATTGCCAGTACTTGACAAAGTCTTCTTTTTCTTTTTACCACAGTACATTTTTGGAATTGGGTAGGTAGTACTCCAGGTCACATTGAAATGTTCATGTCAGACAAGAGGTTACCTAACAGCACAGTGCCATGATTAAGGTAGCACAATACCATACCTTATTAGAGCACCTGTAATGGGCAGGAGATCAGCCCTACATTACTACATTATAGGTTCATAGGTTAGTACTAAGCTAACTGCCCTTGCGAGCCATTTTAAGCCTAGCCAGTTATCCCTTGTGAGACTCAAACCATGCACCTTGTGTTTGTAAGGCAAACACCTTAACCATTAGGCCACCGTCAAGTGGTTTGGGCATTTCATTGTCTCATAACCCAGTAGAGTATATGCACTGTGAGTAAAAGAATGGATTACATTTGCACCACCAGGAGATGACTGAAATTGTCAGTAAAATATTGTAAAACCAGTAGTCAGTACGGCCAGTATGGCCAATATTCATGCTTGTGTAAAACGTTTTCACTGTGCAACAAGTAGAAATGGACAACATTTCAACAAAACAGACAAGTTTTCTTACCTTTCCTGTAAGCATGCACTTTTATTTCCCTGCTGTATTAAGTTACTCTCTAAAGACACAGTAGTTACGGGTGGCACCAGCCTTCCTTACAGGCACTATCAGGGAAAAAAAATGCTTGTAGAAACGAAATTGCATCCATTTAATTTTTAGACTCTGTTTCTGATTGTTGCATACTAAAAAAACAGTTGTACTTACTTTTATTAAACACTGCACATTGTAATTTCATTTAGTTGTAGATTATTTTCATCACTGGAATTTGTTTAAGCTATTCCATTCTGACAATACATTGTGTAACTCTCCTAAGCAAACCAACTTATTATAGGATCTGTACCAATTATCAGCACCATTGCGACACTACAGGTTCAATGCTTGGTATGTTGTTTCCCTTACTATACATTATTGCATGTAATAATATACTGCAGATTTACTGGGGAATGTGAGACCCACTGCACATGTTGGACATGAGCCTTCTTCCCCATTGTTGCAGTACATATGAATTACTAGTGTAAAAACATAGTGAGTTGTCGTATAGGTCACCTCATATATTACACTAAGTAACCAAGCCATTATATTATACTGCAGTGCTAGTGCTGGATTTATACTCTCTGTATGTGACAAGCGTACTGCACCTTTGATGGTATTAATGTTACTTTTACAACACACTGAAGTATCATTGTTAGGTGAACTACCCTGTACCACCTCATGTAAAGAATATAAGCCTCTGTTCTGCATTGCAGATAGTCTGTAAACTCTGCAACAGAAGGAAGAAACTGCTGCAAAAAAAGGTGAAGTCCCAAGACTGGAAAAACTCCCTTATTAGCCTCAACAAAAAGTTGAGATCCCTCATCAAATCCTCTAAAGCCAGCTATGAAGGCAGAATTAAGGCAGACACTAAAAACAATCACAAAGCCTTCTATAGTTATTTCAAGAACCTCCACGGCAATACCCAGATGTTCTTCGTGTTTCACTGTTGCAGTCATCACATTTGGGGTTATCCCTGCCAGGGTAGCCCTTAGCCAGCCCGAATACCAGAGGCTTAGTATTTCTGCGTTGGTTGCTGTCACTTCAGGACTGACGTCCGGTCATCAGCAGTATAAAGTAAGGCAGCCAATGCCATTACATCAGTCTTTCTTGCTGAGGAGCCCGAAGTAGAAGCAGTTCGCATGAGTGCCGATTGGCTGCTACCTGAGTTTTGTCATACGAACTGAAGCTGAAGTCTTTTAATGCTAAGTACCCCGTTGGGGATCCATTTTTCTTGCTCTTACTAATGTTAGAAAAAGTTAGCAGTTGTCTCTCCTGTGGAAAGCAAATGCCACACTGAGACTTTCATTCTTACTGTGTCACTTGCTTAGGGCCAGACCACGACGTCCCTTGCTGTCGCTTTTGTGCTTTGTTCAATGCCAGAACTGTATGTCATCAGGCCCATATTGTAGCTAGATATTTTCGCCCTCAGTCCTCGAATTCCAATATGGCTTCAGTAAGCCATCCAACAGCAAATCTTCCGAAAAAAGTAAGGATAAAGACAAAGACAGACTGAACAGGTCCAAACCTACCGACGATGCTTCCGTTAAACTAGTCTTCAGTTCTTCTGTCCTCAGTGAAGCACTTTTGCAACCCCTGATGCCCACTTCTGTGGATTCGCAGGCTGCTACCGAGACCCTTTCAGAGTCCGGTATGCTGCGAAACTCTTCTTCAACTAGGAACCTGCGATTGTCTCTACCTTGGATGGGTCTGGAGCCACTGAGCAGGCACCAGCTTCCGAGGAAGTTCTTCGCACTACCAATTATCGACACAAACCGATGACTTCTTTCGCATCCACCGTTCTTTCAAAAACTACCAAGTTTCTAAGGTCCAGGATACGAACCACTCCCAAGAAACTGATGACCCGATCTCAGACACCTGCTTCCTTGCCTCAGTCACAAATGCCTAAAATAGCAGAAGACCTTATAATGCTGATCAGGGGGAGCCAAGCTACCCCTTCCAAAAGAAAAAGAGATCTGTCCCCAGTAGTTTTATTTGAACAGGAGTCTGATGACTCTGATCATCTGAATATGAAGACATGCAACCCCTCTCTGCTTATGAGGATTCTGATGCAGAGGAATCCATTCCTTCAGCCTCTACACCCAAGGATTTTTCCTTTGGGGAAACCCTTCATACTTTAAGGGAGCATTTCCAATGGGAATGTCAGGACTACCCTCAGTCTAAACAGAGACTCAGAGAATTATTATTATTATTAGTGCAAAGCCACCTCCTCATGGTAAGAGCTCACAATGACTCTCCACTTCCACCCCCTCCCTCTGCCCGTCTGCATTTGCCCCTGGGAGGAAAACTCTCCTTCCACGCAAGCACCTGGGCCAACATTACCAATGACTGCTGGGTCCTCAACATAGTGTCCTAGGGATACAAATTTTCTTTCCACACTCTACCAACCCCAAAAGGGTTCCCAGATCTTCCTCCAAACCGGGTGGCAGAGGTGAAGAAGCACGTCCTTTCCCTGCTCTCTATGAGGGCAATAGAGCATGTTCCTGCAAAACAGATAGGCCAAGGTTTCTACTCCAGACTTTTTCTGGTACCCAGAAAAGAGGGCACCTGGCTCCCCATCCTTGATCTATTCATTCTAAACACCTTCCTGGTGATACCAAAATTCAAAATGCTCACCCTCCAGCAACTACTACCTATGCTGTCCAAGAATGCATGGCTAGCCACCCTAGAACTAAAAGAGGCCTACCTCCATATCCCAATCAGGGAATCATGCAGGAAATATCTACGTTTCAGGGCAGGATCTCTGCACTTTCAGTTCTGTGTGCTTCCATTTTGCTTATCTACTGTTGCCAGAGTTTTCACCAAATGTCTGGCTACCGCCATTGTTTTATGCAGACAAAGAAATATGCAAATGTACCCATACTTAGACGACTGCCTGATTCAGGCAGACAGTCAGGAAAAGCTGCTCAAGCACCTGGCCTTTGTAAAGTCCTTACTGTCATCCCTGGGGTGCACTATCAACAAAAAGAAATCCAAACTAGTGCCCACCCAAAGGATTATATTCCTGGGAGCAAGCCTGGACACACCATCCCAGATGGCATTCCTTACTCCAGAAAAGCAAACTTACCTGACAGCCTACTTCTCTCAACTAGCCACCAGAACCCAGTTATCCACAAGGGAAATCCTGCAAGCTCTGGTGTTCACGGCATCTTGCATCCCACTCATTCCATATGCCAGACTGCTTATGAGGAAACTTCAGTGGTACCTAAAAAGCCTTTAGTGTCAACACTCTCAAGACCTGGAAACTCTTTACCTTGCCTAAGGACAGATTTTCTTTGGTGGGCAGCAGCATGCTCCCACAACAAGGGACTACCTTTTTCACCACCCTCAGCCACCCAGAGCCTCACCACAGATTCATCAGACTATGCCTGGGGTGCACACCTGGATGGCAGGTGCATACAGGGCCAATGGATCCCACAGCAAATACATTTGCATATCAACCAAAAATAGATGTAAGCTGTCCAGCATGCACTGACAGTTTTCAGGCCCCTTCTCTCCCCAGGGGCTCTCCTGATCAAAACAGACAACACCACTGTGATGTAGTATATCAACAAGCAGGGAGGGACTCACTCCTACCCTCCATACAGGCTCGCCATGACTCTTTCGCACACAGCCTCAGCCATGCAACTTCACCTGTTAGCACAATTCCTGCCAGGCTCACTAAACTCTCTGGCAGACAACTTAAGCAGAAATCTTCTGGACCCACATGAGTGGCAGCTAGACCAAAGAACCTTCACCCTAATAAATCAGAAATGGGGCACCCCGAAGGTCGACCTCTTTGCTTCCCACTCCAACCATCAGCTCAGAAGGTTCTGCACCAGGTAGCTTCACCAAAGGGCCTGGAAAGTGGATGCCCTATCCTTCCCCTGGGTCAACCTCTTGGTCTTTGCATTTCCCCCTCTACCTCTCATTACCAGGGTACTGTTCAAAATAAGGGAGGAAAAACCAAGGACAATAACAATTGTTCCAGAATGGCCTCGCCAGCACTGGTACCCACTGCTGTACAGCCTGTCCCCATTGCCACCATGGCATTTCCCTCAGACCCCAACCCTCCTGACCCAGAGCGAAGGAGAATTCATGCATTCTCAATTGCAGACCCTGAATTTGGCAGCCTGGCTTGTCCCCTCACGACTGATCAAGCTGCCAATCTCAGTAAACAGGTTCTAAATGTTATACGTGACACTAGATGCCCTAGCACTAGAATGTCTTATGGTGACAAATGGAAAAGGTTTTGCACCTGGATTCAGGCTAAGGGAGCCGATATGGTACAGCCCTCCCTACCTCTAATCCTGGATTACCTAGCTGACCTGCTTCACAGTGGTCTTTCCTTTTCCTCTATTAAAATTCATGCCTCTGCTATCTAAGCCCATTTCAACACTGAGCACCCTCTTTTCTTGCACCCCCTGATCAAACAGTTCCTAAGAGGGGCTAGCAACTTGAGACCAGCCAGAAAAGCACCTATACCAGCTTGGGACCTAAACTTTGCATTGGAAAGGCTCACCCTGCCCTCCTTTATACCAGCATCCTCAGCAGAGTTAAAGTTTCTCTCCTGGAAGACAGCCTCGCTACTGGCCATCACTTCAGCCAGAAGAGTAACCGAGCTACAAGTTCTCATGGCTGTAGAGCCCTTCATCATCTTCCATGCTGATAGGGTGTCCCTCAGGACTAACCCATCCTTCATGCCCAAAGTGGTGTCCAGTGTGGCTCAACCAATCCATTCATTTGCCCTCTTTTTCCCCCCTAACCCACAAAACAAGGGGGAAAGGATCCTACACTCTCTAGATGTACACAGGCAGCTCAGATTCTACCTAGACAGGACTAAATCATTCAGAAAGACTGATCAATTGCTAGTCAGCTTTGTTGCAGGGGCAGAGTGCAAAGCCATATCCAAATAAACCATTTCCAAATGGATGGCACACTGCATCCATTTCTGTTACAAGCAGCATGGGAAACCTCCCCCTAAGGGGGTCAGGACTCACTCTACCAGAGTAGCCTCCACCTCTGCAGCTTTCCTCAGAGGCATCCCCACCAGGGACATCCTGGAGGCTACCACATGGACATCTGTCTACACCGTCACCAAGCATTACCACCTGCCTATCTTCTCCAAATCCAGGGCAGGCTTTGCCACTGCAGTCTTGCAGGGCATCCTATCCAGCCCCTAGCCTTCTTATCTGCCTCCACCCTTCTCCTCAGCTTTGGGAGTCAACCCAAATGTGATGACTGCAACAGTGAAACATGAAGAACATAGTACAGTTGTGTACACTTACCACAAATGTAGATGTTCAAGTGTATTCACTGTTGCAGGCCTGGTTTCCCTCCCTCCATTCCCCTTTTTCTCTCTCTCTCTCTCACCTTACAAGGAATATTTGGTATTTACTTTCTACTGGTGGGGTTCTTCCACCATATCCTGGCTCCCACTTGGGGGCTCCTGACAATTAGGGCAAGAAAAACTGATGTAATGGCGTTGGCTGCCTTACTTTATACTACTGATGACCTGACATCCGTCCTGAAGCAACAGCAACTGACACAGAAGTACTAAGCCTCTGGTATTCGGGCCGGCCGAGGGGTACCCTGGCAGGGATAACCCCAAATGTGATGACTGCAACAGTGAGTACACTCGAACATCTACATTTATGGAAAGTGTACACAACTGTACTTTTTGTTCTGAGATACTGCACAGTGGTACCTCCTATACTGAGCCAACAGATATTGCCAATATATTGGATGACAGATTCAGTGCCAACTTTACTCCCCCCCCCCCCAAAGGACCAATCATAATACCAGAAGAATGCCAGGCACCAGCCATTACTGCAGCACATGTTATAGATGTATTGTCCAAGGCCAAGAATACAGCTTCCATGTGACCCGATAATATCCCTGGCTGTGTTCTACATGAACTACATAGCGAACTGGCACCATATATGTTTGCCCTGTTCAGTCACAGCTTCACCTCAGGCTTTTCCCCTACTGAATGGTGCACTGTTAGCAGCCACAGTCATCCCTCTCCATAAAGGGGATGCAACTACATACCCTGGGAATTATTGCCCCATTAGCCTGACGAGTCTGATATGTAAAGCTACGGAGTGCATCATCATGGACACGGGTAACAAAGATACAGGAAGTCTCCAAATTCTAGACCCCATGCAATTTGGCTTTGTGAAAGGGAGATCACGCCTGCTCAATCTGGTTGACTTCTTTGAGTCAGTCGCCAGGGCTGTGGATGAAGGTAAGGCAGTGCATGCAACCTACCTTGATCTGGCCAAGGCCTTTGATACCATTCCTCACACGGGAATTATTGATAAACTCACCAAACTAGGCATCAACCCCTATATCACTAGATAGGTTGCAAATTGGCTCACAGAACACACAGTGTGAAAGTAGCGGACTCCAAGTCAGACTGCTGACCACTCATGAGTGGAGTCCTACAGGGTTCGGTCCTGGTCCTCTCCTGTTCGGCATCTACTTCCTAGAAGTCCAGGCCAACACAAAGGAACTCTGGCTGACCAAGTTCGCAGATGACTGCAAGCTGGGAGCCATTGTTAACTCCCCAAGTGATGCAGACATCCTACAGAAAGGCCTCACTAAGACCAATGACTGGTGTCAAAACCATGGCCTTAAGCTTAATGCCAAAAATGCTTTGTCATCCCTGTGACTCCTGTGCACTCGCCCAGTAATCAAGGAGCCTAAATCCTCACCACTAACACCAGTGAGAGATGTCCAGATTGGGAGGATAACAAGTACACACACAGTAAAGTACAATTTCACTTAAGAGCACAGAGAGATCACAGTCAGTCTGGGGGTGGTTTCTCCCTTTCTCTCCAGATCCCCAGTAAGACTCCCCACTGGCCGAGCTATAGGGTACAGATCTCAGCTGAATGGTCAAGCCAAAACCTCCAGCACCCTCTCTGTCCAACCAGTGCTTTGTGTCCCTGCCCAAGTAGCTGACACACAGACACAGACACACAGACACACACACACACACACACACACACACACACACACACACACACACACACACACACACACACACACACACACACACACACTTTGAGGTATGAATTATATACAAACACACATACACTCCTGGGAAACACTGGCACAGGTTCTCCAGCTATGCCCCCTCCTGCCCAGACTATAAGGTAGAAATCACTGCCACCAACCACTACTTTATCAGCTACTATAAGGCCCTTCCCAAAAGGTGACCAGTTCCACTGTGTGCTATTACTGTTATCCAAATAGTATTGTAACCCAGGGCTAAGGCTATTGGAGTGGCTTATACAGTATCACTAAATACATGCAAGTATTCTAAGAGCTTAAATTATCTCTACAAAAAACACAGCTGAAAGGTTTAAAAATATTTAATAATAAATAATAAAAACACAAGACAATACTCATCAATTCAACACAATGCTAATAGAGAGTTCAGAAACCACAGGAAAATACTTTAAAACAATATTGTAGGATAGTCTGACATAAATATAGAAAACAGCTAGACTAATTTGGCTATATTCCTATCTGTCTCTAAGAGAAACGATGTTCTAAATTCTACTTACAAAGCAAAGGCAAGTGCTGGTGAGCTGATTTGTTCAGGCTCGGACAGAATACAAAATGCTATTCTTTCTTTCTGTCCTTAAATTGATAATACACAGTACTGCTGAGTCATTTCAGATTGCATCATTCTTGTCTCTTTTCTGATTTAGTTCCCAGGGTAACAGAACTCATACTTTAACATTTCTTTGATCTGCACCTGCCAGGATGAGACAGCAATAAATTACACTTTACATGTGAAACCTATTAATTTATCTCTGTCTTGGCACAATAGAAAGAATTTCTTGCAGAGACATCCTGTCTCTGAGCTTGAGATCAAACAAAGTCATAAAATCCTTTACTTATCAGCTTTCTTCCAGCAGGGTGCACTGTGAGTACATTTTTGGAAGCTTCAGAACATAACACAGTTTTCTTACATTTGTTACAGAAACCTGTGGATCATATTAATATTTACAATAATATAGAATTATTTACAAAATTCTATCTTGCTAGGCTGGCAGCCTTCACAATTCCCTTTGGTAAAAACTAAGTTCCCACTAATTTACCACATTGATGGGAGCCCACTGAACACTGAAGGCATTATAAGAGATCTTGGGGTACAGGTTGACAGCAACCTCTCCTTTGACCATCACATTGCCACTGTGGTCAGAAAGTCCTTCTGTGTGGCATATCTCATTACCAAGGATTTTGCATCCAGAAAGAAAGAGGTCATTGTCTCTACTCTTCCCTCATTAGAATATTCATCGAGTATAATGCCCCATTTGGCATGTAGCAACAGCTGGAGAGGCCACAGGAGTACCTCACAAAGAGGATCCTAAGCATTAAACACATGCCCTACACAGATAGACTCAAAAGACTCCAGCTATTCTCTGTCTCATATCGCCTACTTAGAGATGATCTCTGCTTGACTTACAAAGTCATGTCTGACCCAGCTCTGTTAGAAATGCTACATCTAAAGAAATCCCAATCCCTCCGCACCACACACTCCATAGACCTCAACCTCATTACCACAATCAAGAGAACATGCTGGAGGGACAGGTTCCTCACCCAGAGACTGTCCATGCACTGGAATAGACTTCCCATACATGTCAATCAGAGCACCTTGCTGACCCTCTTCAAGAGAAATCTTGATGAGTGGATAGGTAATATTCACCCCGGGGATCACCCTAGTGGTTCTACTTGATAGAGGCACTGGGAACTAATGTCGGGCAGCACGATGCCAGGGCACATCTATGAGGTAGGCTTGTAAAGGCTCCAGGGCCATTAGCCGAGTACACACCTATGAAGCTATGCAGCATCAGAGATGAATAGGATCATCTTAACATTTCCTACACTGCAGTTTTAGTGCTGGTTTTCAGCCTTTCATACTGAATTTCAATACATGTGCTGGGTAGTAAGCCCCCTCATCTTTTTACCACAGTGCAAGTACTTGAGTAGATATAAAGCTTTGTGCCATACATTGTTTGTTGGTCTATACTAAACTGAAAATGAGTGAGCTGGTATGTTTTAGTGGCTGCATGCTGTAATGCAGTATCACTGGTGAGTGAGTTTAGAGTACCCCACTGTGATAGCGACAAAAGCAAGACCTGTGCTCATACTGGTTAGGAATTCTGCACTGCACCATAAGTGGAAGATATAGCCTTCCCCTTTACTGTGCAGCAATATAAATGCCAAATATGAACTCTTCCATACCAACTACAATATCAGTATAGGCCTTGAGCCTCCTGTACCATGCCACAGTGTTGATGCCAGATAAAGTGCTCCTACAATGCACTGAATTGTCAGTACTGGGTACATACCTCCTACTGTGTACTGCAGTATCAATGTTATTGGGGAAATATACCCTACACCCCTAAAAGAGGGTTATTTCCCCAATAACATACACCCTGATGGGCATTATTGTGCTTAGATATTCATCTTTCTTTTAAATTGTTTTGTATTGTTATTGTTATTATTACTGTGGTCTCTGTAGTAAGCTTGTTTACAGACAGGCCTTACACTGAAGTAAATCACTTGCAATGAGAGCAGATCTTTCAGGATCAGGGCAGACTTACACTGAGAGCAACTCTTTTGTAACTGGCCCTGTATGTTTTTTTATATCACACACACACACACACACACAAGCCCAGCAGTGCTCCACTTTAAGTGAATGCATTACGGATAACTCATTGTGAGCAAATGGATGGGGGAAAAGTAGAATGCAAGGCATTGCAGCTGTACCCCGTGCCCATCTAGTGTACCTGATTTTGTCAGGTAGTGCTGCTCTGTCCACATAGAATATTCAATTTGGTGATAAATCAGTGAGGATTAAAGTCAGTCAATAATGTCAGAAATTAGTTTCTTCTTATTGTGCAAGGAAAGCCTGCCTTTGTTAATATGTGCTTGTCTCTCTCTCTCTATCATGCTTACACTTTCTGTCTCTCACACATGCGCACAGATGCACACTTATGCATACACAGACACGCGATTCTTTTTTTTAATGATTTACTTTTTAATTTTATGCTTGCTAAACAGCAAACCACTGTTTAATGAGCATAAAACAGTGGCAGCCATTTGTTTTTTTTTTTGTATATTCAAACTTTGGGGCACCTTAATATGCTGCCATGAAATGGCAGACTTTTTTCAGCAGGCACCATGTACATTAACACCCTGCCGGAGAATTTCTCATTGTCCAATCAGGGTGACGATGTAGAAGTCATCCATGCTGTAAAGTGAAGTACCGGTTCTGACAGTGGGCATGAGCCCTGTAGGACTGCAGCAGTGGCGCATGTTATAACACTAGTGAGAGCACTGTATGCCAGATTGCAGAGTATGTGTGAAATCAACAGCAGTAGTTACTCTTTTCTTGTTTATGACATGAAGCAGTGCAGCTGTAATGCCACCAGGAGCTCTTAGCATTCCCAGTTTTAATCCTGGGTACTAATCTAGTCCTACCACACTTCAGTATTTGGTGGGAGTCCTTCTCCATCTTTGCATGACATGGCACTTTTTCATCTGAAAATGATTCCTCATTCTACATTACCTTAACTGAGGTCGTGGGAAGCATATCTCTCAACTGTCCAGATTTCTGCAGAATGCCTAGATTTTTGCCTCATATTTTTAATTTGTGTTTTTTTCTAGCTAATTGCAGAGGATTGAAGTAACTAAATAATGACATACATTTGAGTTTCAGAATTCATATCTCTGAGAAAATTCAAGCTAACTTAAAACATTATTCTAACAACATTCTAAGTTTTTTATAAGAGCAATATTTAAAATCTGTCCCTGTTTTGGAGGTCTTTGTACCCCCCATTATTTAAGGCTTTGTCTGGATTTTTTATGTTAGGATGTCGTCTGGATTTTTTATGTTGGGATGCCAAGAGGTATGGTGGGAAGTAATGATTTCCTCTGCTACATTAATCTGCATTGAAATTAAATCCTCACCTAACTCCTACCACCACCACCACCACCACCACCACCACCTGATAAACTTCAATACAAGAACACAATGTGCAGTACAACAGCCAAAGTGGGTAAGCATCCCTCCCCACTAACACATATGTACAGTGTAGTAACAGCAGTCAAGTATGTGACCTGATAACTCTTGGTTTTCTTTGCACCAGGGGAAAAGGAGTTTATACTCTGTGAACAGAGCTGTACATGTACACACACCAATTCTCTCTCTCTCTCTCTCTCGCTCTCTCTGTCACTCACTCACTCACTCACTCACTCACTCACTCACTCACTCACTCACTCACGCATGCGATTCTTACTTCATCTACTTTTGTCTACGACTAATACAAGGAACAATTTTGGTGTGGCTTGTTTCTTGGAGAAACCACTGAACATTTTGTTCTGCAGTGTGAGTAGTAAGGTGGGGGAGGGACATTTTGGAAATCTGCTGCCTGATCTCATTTTCAAGCCATAAAGCTGTGTATGCCTAACTGACAAAAAGAGCATATTGCACAACAGTCAGGTAGCCATGTTGCAGAAGTTATTTCTAACGTTAGTGGCATCCATCCCATTGCGGGTTAATTTCAGTGTGGGCAGTTCCTTTTCTTTTTGGATGGACTTGTTTTCCTTCTCTTAGGGCAGTACGCCAAGTTCTCACTAACTATTCAGCGCAGTCCGTAGTGTAGCGACCTCAGTGCAGCTATGTTAAAAGTTTATATCCAGACTGACAAGATTGCATTAAGGCACAAGAAACCTGGTTTCAGAACAGTAAATGGCTTTCATAAACCTTAATTGACAATATTATTGCATTAATAGAGAGAGCAGTAAAGTAAATGGCTTTCAAAAATGTTGAGCGATAAAGAGTTAATTTATACAAAAGTTTTAGTTTCACAGACCACATAACCTTGCTGGAGGCATTTTTTATTTATTTTTTTTTGCATCTACAGAAAATTCGTATTGAAGGTACAACAGAAAATAATCAAATTTGTGGAATGCCAGTAAGGTGGAGACAGAGATTTAGAATACAAAACCCTATGTTCTTATCATTGCATGGCATATGCAGTTATGAAATGCTAACCATTCTTTATATGTAGTGAACTGTTAATGCCTGTGTATCTAACAGTAGAGGCTTTCATAGTGTAAGCCAGGTCTTGTCTGACGGTCATGTCTGCACTCAGCATCATATGTGACTTGTCTTATATTCCAGGATCCATGTACCAGGTGGCATTTGTTCTTGTCTTTCTGATTTATTCCTCCAGAGGGGCTTTTTGCTTTGTTTGCAGTCGAGCAACTTCTCTGAGTATTATCTTACAGATACAAAGCTAGTAGAATGTCTGTGGTAAGCTTCTGTATCAAGACTTAACGTTTTTTTTTTTTTTTAGTTACAAAAATGTTTAAGCAATCCTAGCCCTTGAGTTCTAACTTTTATGTTTTTTTCTGTATAAATCAGTGCAGCTGGGTTTTGAGGGTTTTTGCTAGGCAGCTGAAACGTTCGCTCAAGCATTAGAATGTGTATGTTTATATAATCAAGTCCAATTGCTACCAATGGGGAATTTCTTTGTAAGAGTGGTAAACTGAATTTTTAAGAGTATGTAAATTGTATGTTTTGCTTTTTTTTTTTTTTTTTTTGTGTAGTGCAGTGACAGACTGGAAAATACCAAAATTACTTAAGAAAAAATTACCAAACTTAAACCCAAGATATGTTAGATTATTTTGTATAGTGTAGAATGTGTCTGTGGGTAAGTAATTCTAATTTAGTATTTCTTACTGATGCTGCGGGCTAGACATATGCATCAATAAAAAAAACCTTAGGATCTATTGTTGGGGTCCTGACTAGGTTTTAGGATGCAGTGAAATATTTAGTAATGACTGGGAGATATATATGTAACGTTTACATTTGGCAACCTCAGTCTTATCACTTCGTAAAGAAAGAAGGTAATTTGGTAAGACCTTGTATCAGGTTTTGGGCAGTAACAGTTGTTTAGGTTAATATTCCTTTTGTGTGTTTTTGCACCCAAAGAAAGACGATTGATTGCATGCAAGATTTTCTATAACAGAGTTGTAGGGTTTCCAGTACAAAACATTATAGGAGAGCACATATCCCAAGATGCATCCAACAGCCTGGACTAGTTCCCAGTTAAACTTCATACAGGGGGGAAAGGACCTTGGATAAGTGTTTATTTTAGGTTGTAGTTTTCCATGATCTTAAAGTATGATGGGCTCTATACATTTTAGAATTCTGCAGTTGTGGATTGATATGGCTCACTCTAGTATTAGTATGTTTGAGTAAGATCTGTGGTACCACAGTTATGGAAATGGAGCCAGTACTGTCCACCATAACCAACAGCCACATTAGAGTAAGATCTGTGGTACCACACAGTTGTAGAAATGGAGCCAGTACTGTCCACCATAACCAACAGCAATTTCTGCCCTGAAGTTAACACCATATTTTTCTTTGCAAAAAGCTGAACACAAGATGAAGATTAGGCAGATGAAGGCAAGGCTTTATGGCATTCTCCTTTAAGTAGTCTGTAGCAGAAATGTTACCGAGTCAAGGAAGTAATTTCTGGAATAATTGCAATAATGTTCATTTGTTTATTTAGGTATTTATGTTTAATTTGTTCATTCTGTAGTTATCAGTGTAATCCAATTCAGGGTTGCAGGAGAATTGGGGACTGTCTTAACACTCATAATACAAGGTAGAAAAAATAATCCTGGATAGGATGCCAGTCTGTTACATCACACACACACACACACACACACACACACACACACACACACACACACACACACACGTCCGCGCGCACACATGCACACATACCCACATACCCCCTCAGTAGTTTGGTTTGTGGTAGGGGGAAAGTAGAGCAGCTGGAGAATACTCACATAGATACAGGAAAGACATGGATACTCTCCAAAAAATGTACCCTTGCTGAGAACTGAACGGG
Source organism: Protopterus annectens (assembly GCF_019279795.1). Lineage (NCBI taxonomy): Eukaryota > Metazoa > Chordata > Ceratodontiformes > Protopteridae > Protopterus > Protopterus annectens. The sequence continues at coordinate 1,287,079,773 of NC_056743.1, read as the reverse complement.
AGAAATAAGGTCTATGAGGCAACAGTTTCGACTAGTGCACCACTGTTTATTTTTTTCATATGCTTCCCTTCTGACCTCAGACATTAACTTCTCTAGTCACCCCTTTTGCATCCATTCATTCCTGTTATGACCATCATCACTCTACGAGGAAAACACTTTCATGCAACAGTACACAATTTCCTGTCTCCCAAGGGGTGGACATGCAGTGGCATCAATAGTAGGCCAGTTCACATTTTCCACAAATGTGTGCTCCTCCTTTCTGGAGCCTGCTTCTTCAACATTTCTTAGCAGCCTGTCACAGTTCTTCTGACATTCACTGTGGTTGGGGGAAGTGAGGGGGTTGCAGGATTGGAGGATTCTTCCATGCAAGGAATTTAAACTGGTCAATGCTACTATGCCCCCCCCCACCCCAAATTAGTCCTCTGAGTTCTGGATCAGTACTCCAGTATGGGGCAGAAAAATTAAGCATTTCTCATATTCTATTGGATAAAGACAGAATTTTAGATAACAGGAGAATTGTGGCAGGATATTAAGTGGTTATAGGGTAAGGAAGCATTGCTGACTACCGAAGTCATACTTTGAAAGGCACCTAACCTGGCTCGGAGTCAGACATGATTTGATCTGTTGCTGACTGCTGTTGTCAGTTTGAAGACATGATATCTTGTTGAAATTCTGGTTAACTGTGGTAGTAATGTAAGTACCAAGTATAACACCTGGTAAACAGCAAGCCTCATTTCCTATTTCCACCTGTACTAAAGCAGAGTGCAGCTTGCTCAGGCACTCTTAAATACAGTAGAGCTTTATACTTAGCTGCAGTACAGGAGCAGTGTACAAGGTGTCATCAAAGGTTCTTAGGCTGTTACTAGGCACACAGTCTGGGAGAGAATTGAGGAGTCCAGCCCAATTTCTAAATTACCACATAGTATTGTCTGGTAAAATGAGCTGCAGTGGTGCAGCAGTAGCGTTGTCGCCTCACAGCAAGAGGTTCTCCTGTATGATTCACAGCTGGAGCGCCTTCTGTGTGGAGTCTGCATGTCCTCCCTGTGGTCAAGTGACGTTTAAAGACATACAGGTAGGTGCATGCATGAGTGGGTGTGCCTTCTTTGAAGGTGGGCTTCAGGCTGGCAACTCAGCACCGTAAAATTCCACTGCCAGTCATGAGCGGACCGGAGTTCCACTGTGGCGACCCCTAACCAGGAAAAGCTGAAAGACGTTAGTTTTTATTGTCTGGTAAAATGACTTACTTAAAGTCCAACAGTAGGCCAATGGAGGCTGAGGAGTTCAAACAGCTATGGGAAGCAGCTCATTAGCAGCTTAATCCTCTGTGCTAACTGGTGGACAAAGCTTCATGGCACCTGCATAGCAGAGGATGGTTTTCATCCACTGACTTCTGGCCCAAACAGCATCTGCTGCACCACTGTGCTTCCTTTTAGCCATTAGTAGAGTAAAATAAAAAAGTCATCTAGCCCGTACAACACATCATGCAATTCAGAGTTACTCTGCAGTAAAATAATATTCAGACACAAAGCCTAGTAGATTGTGATGTGTTTAACCCATACAGTTTATAGGTACCTAATTTAGCCTTTAGTAACAGGGAGTGCAGTTATCTAGTTCAATATCCAAAATAAAATAAAGCAAACCCTAATTTAGTCTCTTGTAAAATGTGCTGTTAACTACCTGTACACTACTAGTTTCTGTGTAGTTTAAGCAGCTGTCTTTGGTACAGTATGATCTAGACAACTACATATAGTATAGTACATTGTTGTTGTATACGTGTAGTGTACAGTGGGACCACATGCCTTTAATACAGTGCGTCACAGACACCTACCTGATTATAGTACTGTAAAATGTGATCAGTTGTTTCTAGTATTGTAATGTAGATACATGCTTGCAGTGCAGTACATCCTGTGCACCTGTCTGTTGCACTTTATAGTGCTGCATCTGCCTGTATCCCAGAGTGAGACTTGATGTTCATCGTGTTACACTGCTGCAGTCATTACACTTGGGTTATCCTGCCGTCAGGCGGTTCCCCAGTCAGCCTGAGTTCCAAAGTCTTGGTCCGGCGTCGGTTGCTCTCGCCTTCTCCCTGACGTCAGTGCGACAGGGGTATATAAGATGCAGCCGACGCCATTTTCTTCAGTCTTTCTTGCCGCGCAGTGCCCGAAACAAAAGTAGTTCGCAAGTGCCGGTCGGCCATCTCTTGAGATTTTCATTCCAAATCCAGAACCAAAGTCTTCTACAAAGCTAAGTACCCCATTGGGGAACCTTTTTCTTGCCTCAGACCGATGTCAGTAAAAGCTAATAACTGTATTTCTTGTGGGAAGCAAATACCTCATAAGGATTTCCATTCCTATTGTATCCCATGCCTAGGCACAGACCACAACGTCACTGGTTGTCGGTTTTGTGCTAGGTTTAACAAGCGCACTATTAAACGTCGGTTTGATTTTGCCCGACATTATTTTGGTAGATAATTCAATTATACCATGCCGTCAGAACTTCAGACGACTGGAATACACAAAAAGCGCAAAGACAAGGATGGGCATCCGAGGCCCAAAACTGACGACGAAGTCTCTTCTAGGCCAGTCGTCGGTTCTCCGGTTTTCAGCGAGGAGCCTTCGCAGCCCCTGACGACCACTTCTGTAGAACCACAGGCTGCCTCTGACTCCCACGTGGAGATGGCTGGGCCTTCGGACACACAAGTTATTCAGCTTACCGAGAGCAGTTACAGGCTCTGTCATTAGAAGACATGCTTGGTTAAAGGAACATATGTTACCAGATCATGTTAAAGCAAAATTATTGGATGCACCTTTGCAGCAGGATGTGTTATTTGGAGTTAAGGCAGAAGAGGTATTAAAGAAAATGGAGGATAAGGCAAAATCTATGCAAACGGTGAAGGAAACAAATCCTGGGAGAAAAGCCCAGCTGAGAAAACTGGCATTGGCAACAATTGGCGCAAACCAATCTCAAAAACAAATGGGTTTATCATATTGTATTTCAAGGTTACACACTTTTCCTCTGCCAGGTTAAAAAGGAATGCAAAATCTGCCACAAAATCAATGGGCAAAGGCAAACAAAACTCATGCATGCTCACATATGAGGAGAGCTATTCCAATATCCCAGGACAAACAAAAGAGGAGGATTTTACTCAAAACACTCCACTGGTAACCCAGAGGACAAAGCCTGGAGCCCATTCTGATCTTTCTCTCTAAACACACTTACCTGGATGTTCGAAATTCAAAATGTTGACACTACAGCAGCTTCTTCCCATGCTGGGGGTCTTCACAACAGTAATTGCATTTTGCAGACAGAAAGGAATTCAGATTTATCCGCACCTGGATGACTGCCTGATTCAGAGAGAGCAAGGACATTCTTCTAATCTCAAGCAGCATTAAAAAAATGTAATTAAGTTGCCTGGGGGGGGTATTAAAAAAAGAAAAAAAAATCAAAACTACCTCTGAGATTATATTTATATTCCTGGGTGCCAGCTTGAACACACCCAGATGGCTTATCATGCTAGACAAGCAAGGACAACTGACAATACTTTCAATTGATGGCAATGAGAAGAGACAACTCTGCAGAAAAAACATTCTGGCCTTAGGGGTTACATGGCATCCTGCATACTAAATTCCATATATGCCAAGCATATGAGGAAACTACAATGGTACCTAAGCATAAACCAAGCAAAAACAAACACTTCAACAGATGATTACACACCTGGGAGCACACAGCATGGGCAGCAAATATATTCAGGGGCGGTGGCCCGCAGAACAAAGGCATCTTCACATCAATCAAAAAGAGATGCTAGTTGTACAAAATGCCCTTATAGCTTTCAAGGACCTGCTGCATCCAGGACAACTACTACTAAAGACAGACAACACCACAGTTATGTGGTACATAAACAAGCAAGGGGGCACTCACTCCTACCCCCTATGCAGACAAGCCATGACCTTGTAGAACACAGCTATAAACCTTCGAGTTCATCTACAAGCACAATTCCTGCCAGGAGAGAAAAATACACTGACAGACGACTTAAGCAGAAAGATCATGGATCCCCACGAATGGGAATTGAATCCACAAATATTCAGAATGATAACATAGAAATGGAGGAGCCCAGACATAGATCTGTTTGCATCCCCAATAAACTGCCAGCTACAAAAATTATACACAAGGAGTTACCATCCACAAGCATGGAAAGTGGATGCCCTCTCATTCAGCTGGGAGAACCTACAAGTATACGCTTTCCCACCACTACCTCTTCTGCCAAAGGTACTCATAAAAGCCAGGCAAGAAGAGCCAAAGATGATCCTGATTGCACCAGACTGGCCACGCCAGCACTGGTACCCAATCTTAAGGAGCTTAGCACAAGAACCACCCTGAATTTTGCCTCAAATCCCATATCTGTTGACTCAGCACAACAATCAAATTCTACACAGCCAGCTAAAGACCTTAAACCTAGCTGCATGGAAGATTCCTTAGTCAAGCAAGCAATGCCTCTCTCCAAAGCTGTTATGGATGTCATTCTGGAGGCCAGAAGGCCTAGTACCAGGAAAGCCTCCTCGGATAAATGGAAGAGATTCTGTGCCTGGAACCAAGCTCACAGCCTTGACCCTCTTGTTCCAAACATTCTTCAAATACTACAATACTTAACTGAGATGCTGGACAAAGGCCTCTCCTTCTCATCCATCAAGATCCACACCTCTGCCATCTCTGCTCATTACAACACGGATCCACCAATTTTCTCTAATCCTCTGTTAAAACAGTACCTCAGAAGGGCTAAAAACATAAGACCACCCCGTAGAGCACCTACTCCAACTTGGGACCTCAACTTTGTTTTGGAAAAACTAACTTTACCTCCTTTTGAGCCAGCTAACACAGCATAATTAAAATATATCTCTTGGAAAACTGCTCTGCTCCTGGCAATAACATCAGCACAAAGAGTTTCAGAATTACAGGCACTACTGGCAGTGGAAACTTTCCTCATTTTCCACCAGGGCAGGGTGTCTTTAAGAACTAACCCTACGTTTATGCCAAAGGTAGTATCCAGTGTGGCTCTAAACCAAGCTATTCACCTGCCAACTTTTTATCCTAAACCACAGAATAAAGGTGAGAGACTACTGCACTCTTTGGACAATCACAGGCAGTTATGCTTCTACTTGGACAAAACCAAAGCTTTCAGAAAATCTGAGCAATTATTGGTAGCATATGCTGCAGTAGCAGAGGGAAAAGCCATTTCAAAACAGACTATTTCAAAATGGATAGGACATTGTATACATTTCTGCTACACATACCATGGAAAACCTGTGCCTAGCAGCATTAGATCTCACTCCACCAGAGCAACAGCCACTTCAACTGCCTACCTCAGGGGAGTACCTACCAAGGATATTTTGGAAGCAGCAACTTGGAGTTCTGTACATACCTTCACCAAGCATTACCATCTGCCTCTATACTCTAAATCCAGAGCTGGCTTCACCACTGCAGTGCTGCAGGGCCTTATAGCCAGCCCGAATGCCTTATAGAACCAGTCACCCTACCTCAGCTTTGGGATTCTACCCAAGTGTAATGACTGCAGCAGTGTAACACGATGAACATAGTACAGTTTTGTACCTACCATAAATGTAGATGTTCGAGTGTATACACTGCTGCAGTCCAGGTTACTCTCCCTCCTTCCCCTCTTACTGGCTGGTACGTATCTATGTCTTCTACCCTTACTACCTATGGGGAGTATTTGCTGGTAGCTGTAAGTTGTTTTTTGCTTTTCTTATGTATGTTTTATTAGCAATTGGAATTGCCTACTATTTAGAGGCACCTGACATCTGGGCCAAGAAAAACTGAAGAAAATGGTGTCGGCTGCATCTTATATACCCCTGTCGCACTGACGTCAGGGAGGAGGCGACAGCAACCGAAGCCGGACCAAGACTTTGCCTAACAGCAAGATAACCCAAGTGTAATGACTGCAGCAGTGTATACACTCAAACATCTACATTTATGGTAGGTACAAAACTGTACTTTTCTGGTTCTGTACATTGTAGGCACTTACTTGGCATAGTATTGCAAGCGTTTTGTGTAGGACAATGTATATCACTAGAAGAGTATGATGTGGGTACCTTCCTCGGCTGCCCTACGACCTGGTCTGACTGCAGTATGGGTCCCTATGTACAGAGAGAGCACTGTAAATATCTACCTTCAGAGGATTAATGTGGACATTGGCCTTTGCTACAACATAGGAACCCAGTGCAGCCTGTTGTGATAAAATCCATCCCCACCTTTAGGAAGATGCTCAAAATTTTAACAAGAAGACATTTTCTTTTTAAAATGTGAGTACTTAGTCTAGCATTTAGTAATGGGCACCTAGTTCATCCTTTAACCTTCTGAAGAGATAAATTTATGTGGTAATGAGTGAAGGGAGACAAGTTCATTTGCACTACTGAGGTTGTGCAGTTTATGGAGGTGTGAGAGCTTGAGGTGCCACATTAAAACTTAAAGCCAAATATTTTGTGTTTTTTTTCATTCCTTTTTGTTCTTGTGTACATCACAGTTGTAAACCATTGTCTACAACTCATCAACTTCCATGTCATCAGGTGCTAGTTTTACTTTCATAATTCTCCGATTTTACATTCCTTTAACAGTTTTTATTCTAAACTGAAACAATGATGCCACAGATTACATGGGTTCTATTTGTGCTTTTGCAAGGTTTTTCTTTTCTTTCCCTGTGAGTTTTAGTTGTAGGTTTATTAGGTTTAAGTAAGTGGGGCTGTATGGAGGAGTTGTAGAGTTATTATATTTAAGTAAGGGGGTTGTGGAGATGCCGGAGTGAAAACACTTTTACACAGTTGTTAAAGATGGTGTTTAAATGGGGTAGCTATTTAAATGTTATAGGAAAAGTGAATGTGCAAAAGTGTAGAAAGTTTATGTGGTGATACCAGCTCACTGTGATGGTCAGTGTGCTCTGTGTTAGACTGCTTGTGCGTTTGTAAACCTAAATGGGTTTTCCATAATGCATGGGAGAGTACTAGCAACTGTGAGCCAACTGTGATCCTGACAACTCACTCATATTGTTATGTTATTTATGTATGTATGTATGTATATATATATATATATATATATATATATATATATATATATATATATATATATATATATGGATGTAATACACACACATACACAAGTCTGTGAGTGTACATAGCTGTTATAGAAAGTAGATGCAACAAATTAATGCACTACTGGTTTCCCAGACGTCTGGTGTCTTAAAATAGCATAGGGCAAAATAGGGTGCCAGAGTGTGATACAAAAAAATGTCACCAAAGCCATGAGGAAACTTGCAAACATATGTTCTGGTGAGATACTGCACAATAGTGCCAAAAAAATAGCCCCACCAGTGTTGACTCTGGCGAGCTGACAACTGGTGAAAAAGAAGGTATAGAGAAAAATGACATTAAAAATGACAAAATTCAGTTCACCAGAACCATTTGACTTCATGTAATTGTCAGCATGGTCTGTGTGGAAGCAAAGGTTTGCACATCACAGAAGAGCAGCCAAGTTGGATCAGGAGAATCACGAGGTTCAGATAAACCCCCTACTTTTATCTGTTTTTACTGCTTTTATCTTTGCTGAGGGCGAGCCTTAACATTTGAGACACTGATATCAAAGCTAGGTAATAACTTTGTCTTAAGCCAAAAGAGAATATGCTTTCATAAATATGTTTAGAAAGGGGACAAGTTTGTAGAAGCATTTCTGAGATGTTTGTATAAACTGGTCTGGTACTGTGAGTTTGGTAGCACTAAAGATGAGCATATAAAAGACAGGATTGTTTTAGACAGTGCAGGCCACAGTCTAAGAGTCAAATCTGACATTAAAAAACACTATATACATTGTTTGCCAGTCAGAACAAAGTGCAGGTATGAGAACTGTGAGTGAAATTAAGAAAAAAACATGAAATGAGGAGAATAACCCAGCATCTGTAGTGCTTCACCCTTGGAGAAGTAAAGCCCACCAAGGACATTAAAGTTGGGGTACGTAGTGGGCTCAGATGTTGTCATGGCATGTGTGATCTAGATGTTGGATGATTTATGGAGAAATGACTCTTGAGGGTACTCTTGGTATAAGAGAGGGGGAGAGAGGGGCATATCCCAAATGATGGAAGAGTAGTTATTCTAGTGCCAGTGTACAAGGACAAAGGAGACCTTCCCAACTGTGGGCAGTACAGCGGTATCAGACTGCTGTTACACAATATGAAAGTGCTGGAGAGGGTGACTGAGAAGTGAATACGCAGGATAATAGAAAGTAAGATGTGAAATGAGCAGTCAAATTCACATCAGGATACAGTACTGATCAGTGTTTGTAGTGACATAGTGGAGTAGAAACTTGAGATGAGGAAGGAATAAACCCGGGTATTCCTAGACTTTGAGGAAGTACAAGACAAGGTCTCAAGAAGGCTGATTTGGGCAATCATGTGATTGATCGGAGTCCCAGAAATATTGCTACAATAAGTGCAGGGTATGTACAAGGACAATGATATAAAGCATGTTGAGACTGACAGAGGGGGTTCACAGTAGAAGTGTGTGTATCAGCGTTCGGCTGTGAACCCTCTCTTTTCCATATTGGTGATGGACTACATTAGCAAACATATCAATGCGGACGGATCAACAAAGTTGTTGTTTGCAGAGGATTCAGCTCTGCATGCAGACTCTGAACTGGAACAGCAAACAGGGGACTGGAATGCAACAGAGTATATAAAAGACACCAGTAATGGCAGCAAATGGAGTAGATCTGAAGAAGCTGAAAATTGAGACAGAATGGAAAATAGTGGACAGGTTAATAACCCAGGTGTCTGGTTGCGATGGTTGAGGAGAAGGAAAGTTTGAGAAGGTGAAAGCTAGAGTCAGAAGGGCTGCAGTCAAATGGCACAAAGTGTCAGGGTAGTTTGTGGCAGAAGAATGCCAAAGAAGGTGAATAGTAAGGTGTAGAAAACAGTGGTGTGACCAGTATTACTGTAAGGTACAGAAACCTGGGCAGTAAAGGCACAGCAGTAGAGGTAGCTAAGGTTAGGGACGTGAAGTGCCTGAGATGGGTAGTAGGATGCACATTGTGAGGCACTTGAATAAATGAGGGCTTCAGATTGGAAGCTAAAGTAGCTCCAGTTGCACAAAAGATCAAAAAGAATACATTACAGTGGACTGTTCATATGTGCAGGAAAACAGAAGGCAATTTGGTAAGTAGGATTTGGGAGAAACCAGAAAACTTTAAGAGGAAACTTGGACCTTCGGCCAGGAGATGGCTTTATTGTATGAGAGCAGATCTATGACAAACAGGCATGACTGTTGAATAAGATAGGAGACTGCCTCAGAAATGAGAGAGGTGGTGACCTTTGGATGACACCCCAACTCACATTTAAAAAAATGGGGCAAAGGGGTTGTCAATGATGAAGCAGACTAGAAAGCATGGGGGAGGCCAGTGTAAACTTTAAGTGAAAATAAAAACAAATGCAAACAGGAAAAATGCAGTAGTTGCAACTGTGTGTGTGTGGGTGGGGTGGGGGTAGTGAATCAGTTGTGTTTGGCAAAAAGCAGAAGGTGCCAGAAGTGTTGTAAAATGTGAATTTTTTCTGTTCTGTGAGAGACTACAGTGATCAAAGAGATGGCAACAGATGTTAAAATGAGGAAAATACAAATGTACCTTTCTTTTTTGTGCTGTCCGAGTAAGCAGTCAGACACACATGATGAATGCTATGTCAGACTCCCAGTTCAGAGCAGTTCAATTAGGTTTTAGGTGGACTCTGTGACAGACACAACTGTAATGTCACATGGGGCATATAGAAGCATCTCAACATGTCTGTAGATGGTCAAAGAAAAAATGGAAGTATATAGACCTAGGGGAAGCTCCTAGCCATTCAACTTCAGCATGTATGGCTTAAATGAACTTTTATTGACTGTTGTTTAGCACTTTATAGCCATGAATAAGTGGACAGGGCACATATGAATTTTAGATCTGTGTTGCTGGTCCTTAAGTGGATGATGTGCTGAGTACAGCCACTGCATATAAATTGTGTCTAATTGACAGAAATGAATTATAAGTGCCAATGTGTCTGGTGATGTTGGGCTCCTTAAATGTGAACCAGTAAAGATTCACTTGATAACTGGTGCTGTTTAATGTGCCATCACTCTACCAGAAGGAGTACCATTTCCCTTCCTCTCTAATGCAGCGAGTGAGGTAAACTGCATGACGTACATGGGAAGAATTGGAATGGTTACAGAACCTACAATCGGCAGTACTTCTTGGTGCCAGTAGAAAAGAAGAAATGCAAAGCGAGTCTTTGTGTTGACATAAAACAGTTACAAAATGCAGCCAAGAGGGAGGGGGTTTTCTCTGCCAGTCTTGGAAGACATAACATCAAAAGTAACTGGAGCAAGCATGTTCTCCCTGTTAACATGTATCCACTGCGTTTTAGCACGTGCCCCTTAACCTGAATAACAGAAAGATGACCATCTTCATTACTCCACTGGGAAGATTCGGCTTTCAGTAGTTACCTTTTGGAATTACTTCAGCACCTGAAATCTTTCTGTGTGAAATGAGTATCCCCTCAGATATCATAAGGGCACAGTGGTCATAGTGGATGACATTTTGACGTTTAGGTCTGATAAAGAGTTACATGAGAAGAGGTCAAATAATATGCCTCAGATTATTGAAGGGTCAAGACTGAAGTACAATAAAGAAGAGTGCTATTTTGGGAAGACTGAGGTTCAGTCTTTCAGACATTGCATTAGTGAAGATAACATTAAACCAGATCAAAGTAAAGTAAAAGCTGCGAGTTTCATAGAGCAGTATTGAGTAGTTGTGAGTTGACTGAGACTGTTATCAGATGTGCATGGTGTGTTCTTGCTGTGCTTCCCGAGTGTCTGATGTCTTGTACAACACAGAGCATGATTATGTACCAAGTCCCAGACTGCTGCGTCTTGGAGGTTTTCTCTTTATCTAAGGTGCAGTGCGGTGAGTACTGATGTTCTTCGTCTTCCATTGCTGCAGTCCTGACTATTGGGGTATAGTCCAGAGTATAAGGCTGGCGTCGGTCAGGCGCATTAGACTGGCGCATGACCGGCGTCATATCCTCAGTCTTTTGCCGCATGGTCGATGCAGAAGCAGTTTTGCGAGTGCAGGTTGGCGGAAACAGAGTTGGCTAAGTACAGAACATTTTGTTTTTCTTGCCTCAGTATTTTACGGATGTCAGAAAAGTGAATAACTGTATTTCTAAACAGATACCTCATAGGGATTATCATACCTTGTGTATACCTTGTTTAGGGCCTGAGCACGACGTTGTTGGTTGCCGCTCTTGTGCTAGGTTTAACAAACGCACTATTAAGAGGAGGTTAGACTGTGCCAGGTTAGTGTTTGGGAAGCGTTGCAATTATAAAATGCAAGGATAAAACAGTGAAGCCTAGGGTTGAGGGACGTCGGTTCTTTGGAAAACTCAGTGGAGCGGAGGTTTTGCCAGGAGTTTCCATGGAGTCCCAGGCAGAAACTATACTCTTACAGGATGTGCCTTCTCAGGAGGTAGGCCAGGCTGAGGGGGCTTCTCAGGTGACTGTTCTTCCCTCTCTTCCCAAGGTAGTTAGGGCCTCTCCTTCTGTTGCAAAAACTTCTATGAGAGGTAGGCCTACTTCAGCTTCAGTGGGGGCTTCTCCTACCATTTCAGGTTCTGTACCTAAGAAACATATGCTTAAGATGGCAGAAGATTTGATTACTATGATTAGGGTTCTATGCCTGGAACCTGAGTTTGAGAGTTTTGAACAGTGTTCTGAGGCTTCAGAATCTTCTGTGGAAGATTTGCAGGAGTATCCTACCTATTCTGATTCTGATGTGGATGATTCCACTCCTACAGCGTCTCCACCTGAGGATTTCTCGCATTCCATGAGGGAGCACTTTAAATGGGAAGGCCAGGATTACTCTGACTCAGGAAAAGGCTTAGGAGTTCTTGTTTTACCCCAGCATAGGCCTTTAGCTATTCCTCCTGTGTTGAATGTGGTGGAAGATGTTTTGCAGAGGCTTCCTGACTCTTTCCCTCCTGCTCCTGTTAAGCCTGATAGGTATGCTCATAAATATTTGTTTAGAAACTATTTCCCAGGGGCTAAGGGTGTAAAAGCTTCTGTGGTTAAAAATCCTGTCCCCACTGATAAAGAGGCGAGGGCTTTGGATAGGTGGGGAAAGAAAGTGTATACTTCTTCCACTCTAGCCATGAGAGCTTTGAATTGTCAGTTTCACATGTTAAAATATCAGAATTACCTTCTTTCACAATTGAAATCTAAGGTGGATGCTTTGGCGGAAGGTATTGAGTGTAAAGAGTTGCTGGATTTGGTTCATGTGTCCGAACAAGTGGGTAAGCATTCTTTGCAATGTGGTTTTGATGCTGTACAGGCCTCCTCGGGGTGGCTGCTACCAGCTCTGTTCTTATGAGCATGCCTGGTTGAAGGATCAGAATTTAGCTGAGCATGTTAAGACAAGGATTTTGGATGCTCCTTTACAGTCTGATGTGTTGTTTGGTTGGCCTGTGGAAGCTGTTTTAAAGAAAATGGAGGACAAAGCTAAGTCTATGCAAACTGTTAAAATTTTTTGCAGGTGCAGCCCACGAAGTTTAGTAGAAATTGGCCTGCTAAGGGGTGGACATATCCTGCTTATGATTCTCAGTCTAGTTCACCTGCTCAGACTTCTGGTGAGGTTTAATTACTCAAGACAAATGGGTACAGATTTTATTTCCATACAATGCCCCTTTCAAAGGCATCCTCCTCTACAAAGAAAAGAGGCTCACAAGCAAGTTTTACAGTTACTTCACATAGGGGCCATTCAGCCAGTCCCTGTGTCAGATTTTATTCTCGCCTGTTCCTTGTACCAAAACACGTGGAGACCAATTTTGGATTTATCTCTCCTCAAGGACATTCCCAAGTTCAAGATGTTACCTCTGCTGGGCAAAGATCACTGGATGGTAACTTTAGATCTCAAGGAAGCTTACCTTCATGTGCCTATAATTCTCATTATCAGTTCTCTGCATTGCCCTTTGGCTTATCTAGAGTATTCTTCTGGCTCCAGTGATAGCTTACTTCAGGCTTCAAGGAATTCAAATCTATCCTTACTTGGGCGACTGCCTGATTCTGGCTCAAGAAAAGGAAGACCTTCTACAGCATCTGGGATATGTTATAGCAGTGCTAAGATGCCTAGGGTATTCTAGTCTAGTACCCTCACAAGACATGGGACAAACAAAAGAGTCTGTCACTTTACTTCCATCAACTATCTGACAGTCCTTCAAGCATTAGGGTTCATGGCATCTTGTATTCTGGTGCTTCCCAATGCCAAACTGCATATGAGGAAGCTACAATGGTATCTCAAAATGTATGGACACAGCACTGCCAGGATTTGGACACTGTCATTCAAATAATACCTTGCATTCAAAAGGAATTCTTGTGGTGGGCTCAGGAATGTCACCTAAACAAGGGACTCTCTGTGACCCGGCCAGAGGCAAGTCAGATTCTAACGACAGTTGCCTCGGACATTGCTTGGGGAGCTCATCTAAATGGAAAGTGGATACAAGACAAGTGGCCTGCCAGACTACAGCATCTACATATCAACATGAAGGAGATGTTAGCAGTCCAGTTTGCATTAATGGCTTTCAAGGAGTTACTTCTTCCAGGGCAGGTGTTGATTCTAACAGACAACACAACTGTCATGTGGTACATCAACAAGCAAGGGGGAACACATTCTTATCCTCTATGCAGGCAAGCAATGATTTTATGGGAACTCCTTAGCAGATGTGTTAAGCAGACAAATCATGGATCCCAAACTGGATCTTCATGTATTTCAGAAACTGACAGTGTCATGGGGACATAGATCTGTTCGCTTCTCCACTAAACCACCAGCTGCCAAAGTATTGCACAAAGGGGTTTCATCACACAGCTTGGAAAGTGGATGCTCTGTCTTTCAGTTGGAAAAACCTTCATGTGTATGCCTTTCCACCTCTCGCTTCTTCCAAAGGTACTATTAAAGGTCAGACAAGACAGGCCAAGGATGATTTTGATAGCTCCAGATTGGCCTCGGCAACACTGGTACCCACTTCGAGTCTGGTAAAGAAGCCTCCATGGCCTTTACCTCTGATTCCTCATCTGTTGTCTCAGAAGGACGGTCATCTGCTCAATGTCAAGCTTCACTCTCTTCATCTAACAGCCTGGCATATTCTGTGTTGAAACACAGCAGGTCTCAACTTCCTCAACAAGTTTTAAATGTGATTATGGAAGCTAGAAGAAAAATGGAAGAGATTTTTATTTTGGAGTACAGCAAAGAATTTGGAGATTTCAGAGCCTAATTTGAGTGTGGCTCTTCAATATCTTACTGAATTATTGGACAAAGGTTTGTCCTTCTCTTCCATAAAGATTCATGCTGCAGCAATTTCAGCTCACTATGATTGTGACCCACGTTTGTTTCGCATCCTTTGTTCAAGCAGTTTCTTAGAGGGGCAAAGAATATAAGACCCCCACGAGAGCTCCTACTCCTGCTTGGGATCTCAATTTTGTGTTGGAAAACTTACTCTACAACCTTTTGAGCCTGCAGCTACTGCTGAATTGAAATATTTGTCATGGAAGACTGCTTTTCTGTTGGCTATTACTTCTGCAAGAAGGGTGTCTGAGTTGCAGGCCCTTATGGCAGTAGAGCCCTTTTGATTTTCCATAAGGACAGGGTATCATTACGTACTAATCCTTCCTTTATGCCTAAGGTGGTTTCTAGTGTGGCTTTAAACCAAACTATTCATTTGCCTACTTTTTGCAGATCCTCAAAATAAAGGGGAAAAGATTTTGCACACTTTAGATGTACACAGGCAATTGCGTTATTATTTGAGCAGGACTAAGAATTTTAGGCAGTCTCAGCAGTTACTTGTTTCTTTTGCTTTGAGTTCACAGGGCACGCCTGTGTCAAAACAAACTATTTCTAGGTGGATTGGCTTTGCATTGCATTTTGTTATTCCCATCATGGTAAGGAGATTCCAGCTGGGATCAGGCCTCATTCCACTAGGGCTACTGCCACTTCAACAGCATTTCTAAGGGGTGGCAACTAAGGATATTCTGGAGGCAGCTACTTGGAGTTCAGTGCATACTTTCTCTAGGCATTATCACCTTCCTATATACTCTAAGACTAGGGCTGGTTTGCCACAGCTGTTTTACAAGGCATGTTGTCAGCTCCTACTACTTTATAATTTGCCAGCCTCCCTTACCTCTGCTTTGGGATTCTACAATAGTCAGGACTGCAGCAATGGAAGGCGAAGAACATAGTACAGTTTTGTACCTACCATAAATGTAGATGTTCGAGGATTCCATCTCCCTCCTTCCCCTCTGTGTTTAGGGGTGGTTGTGTAGGTGAGTTTACATGCTTATCTTTTATATATATATATATATATATATATATTATTGTATATATTATACATGTTTTTGGTGCAGGTTGTTTTGGGACTTGTCTTTTGGGTCTTCTGACATCTGGGGCAAGAAAAGACTGAGGATATGGCGTCGGTCATGCGCATTAGTACCCTGGGACTATACCCCAATAGTCAGGACTGCAGCAATGGAATCCTCGAACATCTACATTTATGGTAGGTACAAAACTGTACTTTTCTTTACAAATGAGTTTCTGGGTGACATCCTTCAGCATGAGAGGTAACCTGGCACCTGGAGAAAGATATCTGTGCTACTCTTTAAATCTGGCTGAAAGACAAGATGCCTGTGGTCAAAGCCCATTCCTCAAGAATGTGTTGTAGCAGTGATTCTGTACTCAAACATCTAAGTTTATGGTAAGTATTCTCACACAACTTTATTTCAGTTTCAGACTCTTTTGTTCACTAAACAATTTTCAATATTTATTAAGCTATTGCATTTGTGTTATTATCCTCTTTTAACAAGTTGAAAAGTCCTGATAAGCTGTTGGTTCAGTCAGCGTTTCAGAGAGGTGCTGTATTAGATTGTTTGAAGTTTTACAGTATCAGGTTCTTTCATGCAACTTTTTCTATTTATTTCCTAATGCTTAGCCCTGTTTTTTCTGTTCTAACAGCACCCAGTTTGCAGGGAAGAACTGATGAAATTCTTGCAATAGTGTCATCAGGAGAACCAAAGAGCCAGGAATACAAGGAATACAACCAGCCAATGAATTCCATGAATCCGATGAAATCATCTCTCTCAACACCCCATGGGTTTGTACCTTTGCATTTATCAGTCTATTTGCAATCATTTCTCATGGCTTGTAAGAGGGTCCCGTTGAAATAAGGGAGCACGCACACAACAAGTGTGGTCTGTGCTTTAATTTTACCCAGGAAGTAATCTCAGCTGAAGTTCTACTATATTGCAGTAAGGTCACTTAGTACTCAGAACACACACACACACACACACACACACACACACACACACAATCTGTGAACATTGTTTTTTGTTAGTAACACAGTGCTAAGATAAGACACAGGTACCACCTCTCATTTTAGTTTATTTTCCGAGTTGATAAATGTTAGCTGAACTGAACAGAAAAAAGGTCTGCTGCTTACTTCATTACTGGCTACCAAGATGTGTTAAAATCATGGTGAGAGACAAGAAATATTTAGTAGCTTAATGGGTAGAATCACTAAACTAGATTTCTACTCAAAAGAAAGGTAATAAGAAAGGAAAATACTGCATCGTAATGTTACGTCCATAAGAACTGTTTTCCATTGAAGGCCTTTTCATCTTAGAACAACAAAATAGCTGTATCCAGTTGTACTTTTTTGTTATGAGCAGGGCCACTCACCTTTTGTATGTGTCACATCAGTATTTCTTTTTTCTACCTTTGGAAACAAACATCCATTCATTATCGCCTGAAAGTATCACTGAAGAAAAAGTGTCATTAAGAAGTTACCGAAGACTGGATGAGAAGCATGAAATGAGTTGTCAGGGTGTAGTTGTAACAGGATGAAGGGTACCTGTTGATTTCAATCTCTTTAGAGACGTGGAAAGTAATTTTGAGGGTCACTTTTTGTTGCATAGTCTTATAGCATGTTGTGATGCTGACAGTCCCCATACTGGAGGGGACATGAAGTATCAGACAATCTGAGAGGTGATTGACCCACTGAAAGCTGTAGTTACTTTAACAGAAAGTGAAGATGGCTTGAAAATAAAGATGTCCCATGCCATTATGCTCTTACTGTGAAGGAACATGCAGAAATATATTTTGGAGTTAAATCAAGAGGAAGTCTTCTTCTGGAAGAGCATGAAAGTATGCCCTCCCAGGATTGAGTTAACTGCTGCTTCTTATTCATTTGGATACCAGATGAATACTCCCATCCTTTCAAACCATTTTCACTGAAAAGTAACATTCTGTTTGTAAGAGTATATTTTAAACTTTGTTACTGCTGCTTCTTATTCATTTGGATACCAGATGAATACTCCCATCCTTTCAAACCATTTTCACTGAAAAGTAACATTCTGTTTGTAAGAGTATATTTTAAACTTTGTTACTGGGGGGGGGTTAATAAGCAGACGTAAAAGTGCACACACAAAACCAAATAAAATGTGTTTTGGTCCACTCTCGACAGCTACTTGAATATCACATGAAAATAATGGTCCAATAATGTGTCATTTCCATTTATTGCCTTTCCTTTCCCACCCGTGCTGCCATAGGGTGAAAATAGTAGGTGCATGTCTTTGGGTGAGGGCAGAATGTGGCAGAACTGTGCATTATGACCAGAAGGGGTAGGAGGTGGCAACTGAATTTGTAACAAGTACTGTTGTTTTAGGTATAAACTAGGATGAGAAGGAAACCGTCTTCAATACACCCAAGTGAAGGGGGGAGGGGTGGTATCCTGTGTAATGGGTCCCTGAACTGGAAAAGATATTTGCAGTTGCAATGAGTCTGTGTGACGTTTAGGTGTTGACGGGCAGAAATTCTAGATAAAGTATTTTGCAAAGAAAAATTACTGCGTATTCTACTTACTTACCGGTAACCTTTGCATATATATGTGGGTGTGTGTGTTGTTCTGTATGAGGCAGAAGAGTAATAATTATATAAATGTTGCTTTGAAGAACCTGCAGATAGACAGCGCTATGTATAGAAGTGGGAACTACAAGCAGAAGCCTGTACTTGAGCCTGGGAATAAGTACTCCTTTTTCCAGCTGAAGCCTCCCTGTAACAATACCAGAGGCCTTGGTTATCTGTTAACCTAATTGGGCTTGTTGTTGCTTCTTATGCTTCTGTCCTTGTCGGCCGTGAAAGAATGGTCTGAAGAGAAGATGTAACCGCTGACTCAACAGGTTGTGAAAGAATCGATATCTTCTACCAGCTAACACATGTCTGCGAAATCAGGGACTGATGGGACTAACCAGCTGGGTGGCAAAAAAATTTAGGTATATGGGTACAGAAGGTGCCATCTGGCATTTATGAGGGCAGTGTGCTACTAATATTATATAAAATGTATATAGGGAAGTCTAAACAGGTGGCTGTTAAATATGTATTGGAATCTCTCTTGCAAAGTATAGGATAGATGTGTTAAATAAATGCTGAAGAAATGTTTGGGTTAACAAAAAGGAACAAATACAGTTTTTAGTATATGCTAATTTACATTTTTCTAAGGCAGGTGGGAGGAGCAAAACTATAAAGAAAGAAAGAATTACAATACATTTGAGCTTTGTGAGTCAGGATCATGCTGTCCTTTTGGTATGGTCCAGGTTTCTGTGTAACAGGAGTGGTGTTGCCAGAAATTAAAACATTTAGCATGAGAACATGCTGTGTTTCTCTGTCTTGTGGGTGTCACAGCATGTGAGATTACTACACCGCTAAAACATCTGCTATTAGGGTCGTACTGAGAGATGCTTAGGGTACATAACCTAGAAAACGTATTACTGTCTTACAGCTTGTAGAAAAGTTAAAGTTAATGACCTGCTTCAGCAAAACATACCGTATGAAGAGGAGAAGCAGGTTAATGTATGTGCTAATGGAGAAGGAAGCCCAGATAGTATATGTTAATGGAGATCCCACCCCCTGGGTAAGGGAGAAAGGTTAATGAGGAACCCCAGTGAAAATGCACTTTAGAAGAAGACTGTATAATCTGGGAAGGGGGAAAAAGATAAAAGCATATTTCAGCAGAGAATGCATTCAAGGAATGGGAGAATGGATAAACAACTACCATTGTGGGAATGCTGTCTGAGCTGGATAAGGATATATGCTGGAACATGCCTCTTAATCTGTTAGTACAAGAAATCTGGACAAAGCGTAAAATAATGGAGGACAAAGGCCCTTAAACAAGTACAGATTTTAAGTATTGCTTTTAAAACTTAGAAACCTGCTAAAATAACAGGTTTTGTTTAGCATGCACTTTCTAAAGAATATGAAGGCTAAAACTGAAACGTGTGTCATTATTTAGTAATTTTTATCCACAATGATTTCTCAGTAAACCACAGATTTTATGAAGAATAGACTAAAAATATGCAGTAAAAATCGGGACATTGTATGAAACTGGATAGTTGAGAGGTATGTGTTGGAATGAATTAGTTTTCAAAAGGAAATGCAGAAGAAAGTTGTCAGAGCGGGGTTGTATCCTAGAAACGTGACATCAGAAGTGGATGGTAACTAATGGTGATATTCCCTGTGGATGGAGGTTAGACTAGTGTAAGTGCTAGAGAAAGTAAATCATGGTGGAAGGAAAGGCTAATAGTAATTCTTAGGATGCACCCTAGAGAAGGCTCATAAAGCTGTGATGTATGGTAATGAAGATGCACTCTAGGAAACCGAGTGAGGGTATTCATTGGACAAAGCAGATATAAAGCATAGATATGCTCTAGTAACTCATGTCTTAGAAGAGGGACCTAGGATATGAATATGGTTTTCATATATGTAACTGAGAACCAGTTAATCAGGTTGTGACTGCCGTAGTACAACTGGTAGAAATCACATTCTTTTACAAAAAGGTGAAGGTTTGATTCTTAGTTGTAGTGGAATCACCATATATGTGAGACTACTGTGTGCCTTAATAGGAAATTTCTCCTTTCCTCACTATTTTGTGACCATGGGAAGTTTGGGAGCCTTGTGGGAGAATGCAAGAGGGGCATGCTGTTGGGGGAGCATTGGAGTTTGCCTCCCCATCAAAAATGCTTATTTTAATCTTTGTGGCTGGGTTAGAGAGTGAAATGTGTCAGTCAGTCAGTTGTGCTTGAGCAAAATTTTTATAACCATCATGAATTGATCATTTGTGGAGGAAGCTAGGATTGTACATTAGTGCTAAGATAGGATAAAGCTGTACCTTATTTGGTTGCTAGTGAGAACCTTGTGGCAGTCCACCTACTGTAGAGAAGGTTACCACTCTGAAACCTTGACTGACAAAATGCCAAAGAACCAAAGTGCCAAGCATAAATGGTAAAAGTACCAAAAGGGTTAACTCCACAGTTGTAAGGGGGCCAAGTCCCTCTGTACCATCTGAATTCATATATACCAACCCCATGACTGCACAATCATAGAAAAAGAGAAATCTTCCTAAACAAAAAAATCACTGCAGATGCATACTTAGAAATCACATCCGCAGTGATTTCCAAGGGAAGACAGCAATCAGCGTTACATTTGGCATCTTGTGATCTTGGCCACCTGTAAATATAAATATACCATAGAGAAACCAGAGAAGGATGTCATGTAGTGGTGCACACCTTGGGGACGTGATCTAGAAGTCACTCTTCAAGAAAAATCTTCTGTGATTCTGCTTGACAGGGGAACAGGAAAGTAATTTTCTTGGGTTGCGAAAGCCAGTGTACCTTTTTCTCTAGGCTTGTATAGGCCCTAGGGCCAAAAGCCTAGTACCTACCTATGAACCTATTGTAGTGATGAATATGTTGTAGGGAAATTGGAATGTAAAAGATAAGCTGTAGCAGAGGATGGACTTTGTTAAAGGGAAATTATTAGGACATGCATATGCTTTAATTGTGATTTCCATGATGAAGTGAGGCTAAGTCATCTGGATGAAGCGAGAATAAACCGTAAAGAGAAAAAAATAAACAGAAGTGAGAATATACTGCAGAAAGAGAGAAACTTTTTTGTACTTTTTGCTCTCACTGTCTTTTGACTATTAGCCCCCCTCCATGGCCAGTCAGCCCATTCATTTCCCATCATCAGGGTAAGGGTCGGCTGGGAGGGGACCATCATTCAGGCAGCTATCAGGGTGGTTTGAGGTTTTTCTGTTTCATTTCTTCTATCCTTAATGCACACACACAGTGAGACATAGGGGAGATGTGTGAGACACAGGGAAGGGGTGCTCAGTGGGATGGCAGCAGAGTAAATTTCCTAATGTCTGCAAAAGACTTTCCCACCAGGCATCCTTGTCTTCCCCCTCCTCCCTGCACGAGGCACAAGTGGTGAGGTTCCTGGTCTCTACCAGGATGTTAGCACCATCAGTGTTTCCCCTGAGAGTGGTGAGTAGGCTACATTGATTCACTACTCCTCTTCGACCAATTGAACCCTGGTCACCTAGGATGCAGTCAGGAATCCATCCCCTGTGCCATGGAGCCAGCCTCGAAATTGAAAAGCATAGCTGTTGCAGAATGAGGCTATATCTTGGGGAAGGGAGAGAGGATAGAATTGACCCTGGTGTGAATACATCTTAAGGAAGAGAAACCCAAGAACAATATACTCCAGTGGGATGCAGAGTAAGGAGATGAAATAAGTACTAACTGGGATTATATTCTAGGAAATGGAGAAGGGTAAGTATGTACCCCATGGGGGTACACCTGCTAAAACTGGAGAACTACACTGCAAATATCTGGAAGTAAGACTTGCTAAATCTTCACTTTTAACTGTTAGTGGCTGAAAAGGGGGCCTTTGTGAGCTAGTCTGCTTGCTTGCAAAGTAAATTAAAGTAAGGATGTATCTTTGAGAGGAAACCCTGTGAGGCATGGATGTGTATGAAAGAAACATGTCCTAGTGGAGACACATCCTGAAAAATGGACAGTATGTATCCTGAGAAAAGAAGTATATATCATTTTAAAGCTACGCTATGCAAATGATAGAATGTTGTCCATCAGCAAGCTTATACTGTTGGCAGGAGGAGGAGGAATGATTATGGTAGATTATCCCCCCAGTGTGAATACACTTGAAGCAGCAATATTACTGCCTCCTGGTATGGCTACACAAAGAGTGATGAGTTTGAAATTCATCTTAGGGACAGGTGAAGGCAAAGAAGTTCTGTAGCATGGATTTGCTGTAGGGAAGAGCAGAACATATGTATGCACCCAAGGTTGGGCTAGGTGATGATTTGTAATTCAAAATTATTTAGTGTGAGTCCTGAATAGTGGCATTGAATGTGCGAAAGTGCAGTCTTACATATACTCAGTCTGAGATCTTTGTCTCAGGGTATTCACTTGTTCCCTTATTTCTGAGGTGTAGTAATCTCAGACTTAGATTATATAAATATCGAGGGGGGGGGGCAAAAACAACTTTAAAGGACAATGGTGATTGTCAGCGTTTGCTTTTCACTTGTATTTATTTATTTTTTTTCATAATTCCAAGACTTGCAGTACCAGGTCTCAGAATTATAAATATGGAGCCAATGGGATGTATCCTAGGCACTGAGGTATGTAATGTGGAAAATGGAAAGGATATGCCCTAGAACAGATGCAATTTTTAAAAGGTTAAGAATGTCGATGTCACTAGTGTAGGTTCACCATAGGGTGGGGATGTGGTATTCCTCTAATGAGCATACAGGTTTGGTCATAAATGTTGATGATAAAGTAGTGAGGGGCCAGTTATTTGAAAATAACTCGTCTACTAAGCAAACTCATCTACCAGAGATCAAGATCCCTACACATTCAATTGGCACAGGCACATGCAGTCACTCGTTTGCTATATCAACTAAGCAAACTTGGTAACTAGAGATGAAAATCCATAGGCATTGAATTGACTTGGACACATGCATTCACTCACTTGCTACTCACACAAACACAGGAAATACACGTTATACATGAGAAGTAAGCCCACCCAGAATTTCTCCAAAACTTAAATAACGTCTTGGAGATTGCACTTGCTGGTATAATAGCTACTCGATACACAGTTTGTACAAACACCTGTCTTGCATAACTAACGTAACCCACACTCGCCTACCAAACATTACATACTAGATGCACAGTGCTTCCCCTTATCTACATCCACTCGCCACTAAACACAAAACTGAGACACACTGTTGTTATCAAGTGACCATTCATACATAAGCATTACCATCATCGGACCCCACACAATGTAAACCTCCATACACATCACTACCTTTCAACCACTCTTACAAACGAAACACATGCACACTGTAAGCATTGGACCTTAGCTGTATACAACCATCTTCTCAAGCCTTAAAGCATACATGCAAACCCAGCATCTGTATCAAATTGTCTTGTATAAGAACCGACATTTTCTGTAAAGTACACACATTCCCACTGTCATGCATACATGGTTGATGAATATTTTTTTATATATATATATATATATATATATATATGTATATATATATATATATCTATATATATATATATATATATATATATATATATATATATGTATGTATATACACACACACACACACACACACACACACACACACACACACACACTCGATCAGTATATGTATTTGATGAGACTGTGTTTTTGAGTGGAAGTTGCTGGCAGGGCTGTGACAACAAGAACCATAACCAGATGTGTACTGCGGGGAAAGTATGGATGTTCCCAGGGCTGAAAACAGCATGGAGAAAAGTAAGTCTGTCCCAAGTAAAGAGGACAGATTTCAAAAATGCACAAGAGGAAATATATGGCTATTTCTTGGGGTGCTGGCATCACCCCCACCTTCATACGTCTGACTACTAAACTTGCTACCTCGTTATCTTCTCTAAGCTTGAGTAATGTAAGTCAAAACATAATTCTGTATCCTTAGTTCTTGCTGCTTATACTATTGTGTAGCGATTTTTTTAAAGTAAATTGTGGATTGTTTACCTGGCAATGGTAGCTTGTTCCTTAGTCTAGGTAGACAGTGTGTCACAGACCAATCTCTGTTTTTTCCAATTGTCTATGTTTTTCTAATTCTTTGCTTTTACCTTTCTGTCCCCAGCTACCTACCCCCAACATTCAACCCTTCTGCAACTAGGCAGCCTATGTTTTTCCCCTGTGGGGGCTAAATAGGGGTATCTTACAGGCTGCTATAATTTTGTCTTGTTTATAATCCTAATCCCTCTTTCTACTGGCTGATATAAGTGCATGCAGATGTGAGGTCCTGCAGTTCCTGTTTCTATCATCATGCATGTTCCTGCACATACCCCATGAAAGCTACCATGTGACTTTGGCTTGACAGAGCCATATGGTGCTGGCCCATCTGCTGCATAACAATAATTTTTCTCACCAGTAGTTGACAGTACTGCAGCAAGCTTGGATGCCTTCCCTCTCTGTAGGACTGGCTAGCTTGTATCAGCCTCTTAGGCCTTACTTCACCTGTGGGTCTCCTTCAGCGTCTGGGCTACTAATTGATTTCAGGTCAACTGGGTTGTAGATGGGGCTTGATTACTCTATACTATGGAGCTGGGTTCTTTTTGTCTATGTTTATGTTGTAGCAGTGCATTTCCCAACCTGGTATTAACTCAGTGGGCAGAGTCTAACGGTTCTTGAAGACCAGACACAGTTCACAGTTTAGAAGCTTTTGTGAATACATTGACAGTTCCCTTAACCTGTTTCTATAGCTTAAATTTTGTAGCCACACCATTTTCATTATGAGAAACCTTTATTGGCCAGTTCATTTCAACACCAAGGAAACATTTTCATCAAAGATTGTTACCTATAATTATTCCTAGGTCCCCTTTGACAGTGCTCACATAGAGAACATAGCTTTTATGGTCAAAGTTTGCACTGTCTTTTTCTAGACCACAGGATAGCATGTTTCTATATGATGAACATATTGTGAGGTCAGCGTAAAAGACCTCTTTGTTATACTGGCACGTTTATCAGACCTGATTATTTAAAGACAATGACCACTATTTCAAAGACCACTATATCATTACTGGTCAGTGAAGAGTTACAGTAAGTGCAGCTACATTGTTGACATCGTTATGTCTTTGGTGGAGAAAGCAAAGTTTCTAGCATTTCATTCCTTTTCACATTTTATCAACGCCAGACAGTTGCCCTCTTTTACCTCTTGTGCCCCGTGTATAGTTATTACCATATATGTTTTGTATACAAATTAAACGAAAAAAAACTCTTGTTCATCATAGACAATTACTTGTATAGAAATAAGACTAAAATTAAAAGTAAAATGAAAAAAGCAAAACACTAAGCTAGTGCAGGATTCTTCCATAACCTTGGTAAGATTAGTTATATGATAGAAGGAATGCAACAGGTTTGATAGGTTGGCAATCACATAATTGATTTATAAGTTTCTCAATTTGCTGGTTAACTATTCATTGATTTTCCAGTCATTTATGTCATCATGTGCTGATATTACATTATAAGTTAATGCAGGACAATGAAATGACGGGTGGAGAGCATTTTTATAGTGCTACCACATTCAGCAAGAATATGAGTTGTTTTTATTTTACTTCATACTTAATTAAGAAACTTTGGGTTGCCGTAAGTGTTCACATGCAAGAGAACACTCTCATGGGAAACCTAAGTTGCACTTACACGTTTTGTATTTGATCTTTAAGTTGTAGAACCTCTCAAAATTCTGCAAATCTTCTAGTTTGGTTTTGAGACGCATTTCCTTTTGCAGCTAGCACTTGCTGACACGCAATATTGACATTCCTCATAAGTTACACAAGCTGTATTTTCTAAGGCATTTTGTAACGTGACATATGAATGAGAAGTGGGAACATTTTGTTCAGCCTCTATCTCCTGCAACTCTTGCTATGCTTTTCATTGTTCTGCTTAGAGTGCTGTATTCTCATTGTGCTATTTTAAAGTTTATCTTGTTAATCTAAATTCAACCAACTCTGGACTTTCCTTGAAGTAAGTCTGTCATGATGTAGAAAGCACTGCATCCTTTTCTGTTAGTACAGGCCTGGCATCTCAATGTGCAATTCTTCTGCTAAAAAAGGCAACGCATATAGGAAAGAATAGGCCAGGCTTGACCCACCGCAATGCTGATGGCTTCTCTAGGGCCCATGCCATTAAACCATTTAACTTACTTTTTTGATGAGCAGACTAAAGGTGTTCTGTAAAAAAAGAATACCCCCTCCCCAGCAATTGCCATTCAGTAAACCAATGATTTCTGATCTGTGTACGTTCTGTGGAAATACTGGATGTGCGTCCTCACAGATAATATAATGAACAAAGTTAAAAATTCATAATGCTAAGATTCATGAATTTGCCAAGCTCTTTTTAGGAATAAGGAGACCTCTTAAATGGAGCACAGTGAGACAGTGCGTCGAGAGACTCGAATATAATCCCTGCAGCTAGAATGAGAGAAGCTAATGTTTCTCCTGACGGTCAGAGAATGCAGGACAACTAACTCTGGCTTTGTGCCACTTAGAGAAGAATAATAAATGCCTTGAGCACTGAGTTTGAAATCAATGCGTTTATTTTGTTTTTCTGCAGTATCTCCACAGTATACATATAAAGCTTTTATGATTTCCTGATGTCCTTATATGGACTTTTGTGCAGACCTTTCACCATTTTAGATGCCCCATTCCCTGGACCTGCTGCCGTCATGTATGTGTCCTAGCAGAAGTGGGGGTCTCCAGAACAGCATGCATCACTTTGTGTGGGCTTAGAAACCACATAAATGTGTAGTAGTAGTGTTGCCTCTTTGTAGTACAGAATTCTGTTAGCTGTATTCATTACCTTGTCAAATTGCTTAATTGTTCACCGCCCCTAAATTCAGTATTATTTTTGTTGTTCGTACATGCTTTGTATAGTGTTCTCTTCAGAAGATTCCTCTTTTGTGTGCATTGCTAGGTTCTTTCTGCCCGGAATGTAAATGACTGTGTTTCTTTTTCATTCTTCCAATAATTGTCCAGTTCCTTCTTGTTTTTAGCACCCACTCTGGTATTGAACATTCTACAGCTGGACACTGCTATATTGTATGCAGACAAGTGCACTTTTCCTTTCCATTGTTCAGGCACAATAAGAAACATTTGTATTCTGTCTTGTAAATGTATTGCTTTGATAAAAAACAGGTCCAGTACTGTCTGGTGAGCACGCAGAGCAGTTGTCATGTCTGAAGTACCTGAAACTAAGTCCGACCATATTCTGGTGAGTTTGGACATCTTAGCACTGAAAACAGCACTCAATGTAAAAAGAGAGATATGCAGACTGTTTGTAGTCAGGGAGAAAGGTAGCCCTTGCAAAAAGTTTAAAAGCCATTGAATGGAAGACTAAATCAGATGCTTTTAATTGCTCACACTGCAGTATACAGTATATCTGTTTTAGTTGAGTGTTTGGATAGAATGCAAGTAACAAGTTGGCTTTCTGTCCTGATGGACATTAGATGAAGGGTGGTTCAGCCTACAATATTAAGCTACAGGGGCAAATAAGATGTTAATTTGGGTACAAAAGTGCTGTTTTTGTGACAGACTGACCACGTCTGGCAATAGTATCTCAAACCTTATATGTGTAAAGTGACAAGCAGTAAACCCTTGTAAGGAATATTAGAACTAATCTGTCTGAGGACAACAAAGGCAAAAAAGGATGCAAGAGAAATGGGGATGTCCTTCATGGATGCATCTGCAGTCATAACAACTGGGTTGTCCTGTCGTCAGGCAGCCCTTCAGTCGGCCGGATTCCAAAGTCCGGGTCGGCTTCGCTGATGTCGCACTTCACCCGGCGTCATCTCTGTTGGTTTTCGGATATAAATGCACCACCCGACGCCATTTTCTTCAGTCTTTCTTGCCGCGTGGCAAGCAGAAGCTGTTGTGCGGTCGGTCGGATCCAGAGATAACTTCTACCGTCTGCTACTTCGGAGACTTCTAAAGCTAAGTACCTCGTTTGGGACTCTTTCTTGCCTCAGCCGATGTCAGAAAAAGTTAATAATTGTTTAACCTGTGGGAAACAAATACCTCATAAAGATTTCCACTCTTACTGCCTGCCTTGCTTAGGCCCAGCCCACGACGTAGCAGCCTGTTCGTCCTGTGCTTCTTTCAACCGACGACGCTTAGGCGTCGGTCGGAGTTTGCAGAACAGTTTTCGGTTCTGATTTTGCGTACATTATGCCGTCGGATCCTCCGACTCGCATTCTGCCAAAAAAAAAGACCGACACTCGCGGTCCGCGGTTTCGAAACCATGGTTAAGCAAACGAGTCTCGGTTTCGGCGAAACCGAAAACTGATCAAAATACAGCTG
Organism: Protopterus annectens; assembly: GCF_019279795.1. NCBI lineage: Eukaryota > Metazoa > Chordata > Ceratodontiformes > Protopteridae > Protopterus > Protopterus annectens. The sequence continues at coordinate 1,287,051,454 of NC_056743.1, read as the reverse complement.
AATCTATCTCTACAACTGAGTTCCCTGCTAACACTCTTGAATCGGCCCCAGAAATTTTACCCACTACGGTGCTTACCACTGACTTATCAGACACCATTCCCTTGGATGTCTCTACCCCAGCACGTGGTGCTGCTAGGCCTCCAGCAGCCATGTCCATTAAGGCCTTCGCCAGAGCTAAAGCAGCCAAGACTACTAGAACAGTGCCTGTTAAACCCCCCTCAACCAGGCCCTCTTCCAGTTCTCAAATGCTTACTTTGGCAGAAGATTTAATTTCATTAATTAGAGGATCTCAATCTCACCCAGACAGGGCCTCTCAGCCCCCAGAGAAGAGACCTAGGGCAGAGCCCCATGAGCCAGTGTCCTCTGATGATTCTGCTGATGAATCAGACATAACTGACCAGCCAGAGGCTCCTTTCTCCAATTTTGAAGATTCTGATGCGAAGAATCCATTCCAGCTGCTTCCCCACCAGAAGAATTCTCCTTTGGGAAACCTTGCATGCCATGCGAGAACAGTTCCAATGGCAGCAACAGGATTTTTCAGACTCCAGAAAAGACTTAGGACCTTTTGGACCTTCCACAGCACAGGCCCTTAGCTATACCTCCTGTTCTCTCTGTGGTGGATGATGCTTTCAATGATGTCTGCTCCGCTCCAGATTCTTTACCCCAGCCCCTGCCAAACCAGACAGATTTTACAGGGTGCCAGATACTCATCACCACCTTTACAAGGCCCCTCTTGCAGACCCCGAAACTATTTCCCAGGGTCCCAAGGCAGTCGCCGCGACCATAGCTAAAAACCCTGTTCCTTCTGAAAGGGAAGCAAGGTCATTAGACAGATGGGGTAAAAAGGTTTACACTTCAGCCACTCTCTCAGCTAGAGCTTTAAACTGTCAGTTTCACATGATACAATACCAAGAGTTTATGCTTGGTCAGTTAACTAAAAAACTAACCACTGATGAATCTCTTGATAAGAAATATGTATTAGAAATGGTAAATAACATACAGCAAGTTAGTAACCATTCTTTAAAATGTGGCTATGATGCACTGGAGGCTTCATTTAGATCAGCCATGACTGGCACTGTAATTAGAAGGCATGCATGGCTAAAGGAGCAAGCTTTACGGATCATGTTAAATCTAAATTGCTAGATGCTCCTATGGATAAAACAAGTTTGTTTGGTACACCTGCCCAGCAGGTTATGAAGAAAATGGAAGAAAAGGCAAAATCAGTCCAGACAGTTAAAGATTTCTTGCAGGTTCAACCCCAAGGTTTAGCAGGAACTGGCCTGCCAAAAATTGGTCCTTTCCTGACTCCACAAGACCTCAAAGGGGCAGGAATAGACATTCCAGAGGCAGAAACCAATCCAGAGGAGGTGCCTACAGAGGACGACAGTGGCAAGGTAACAACAGAGGCACAGACTCCACACCTGCCACTACATCAACACAACCACAGTGACTTAATCCTAAACCCGCCTACCAGGGAACAAATAGCAGCTCCTCTAGGCGGAAAGCTAACCTTATTTTCAAAAACTGGCACCACATAACAAAGGACAAGTGGATTTTACGAACCATAGATCAAGGTTACCGGTTCCACTTCCACACTTTACCAGACAAAAGAGGAATGCCAAATCTACCTCCAAATCAAAAGACAGAGGCTCTACAACAGATAATGGAGTTAGCAAACATGAGAGCTGTGGAGAAAGTGCCAACAGCAGAGCAAGGAAAGCGGTTCTACTCCAGACTATTCCTAGTTCCAAGAAAGGAAAAAAGTTGGAGACCAATTCTAGACCTGTCCGCCCTGAATACTTACATCATTGTCCCAAAATTCAAAATGCTGACTCTACAGCAACTTCTTCCCATGCTGGGCAAGGAGTGTTGGCTGGTAACTCTAGATCTCAAGGAGGCATACCTGCACGTCCCCATTCGACCAATCTGCAGAAGATACCTCAGATTTCTTGCAGGATCAGAGCACTATCAATTCTCAGCATTGCCCTTTGGCTTATCTACTGCCCAGAGTATTCACAAAATGCCTGGCATCAGTAATCGCCCATTGCAGACTACAGAATTCAAATTTATCCATACCTGGACGACTGCCTGATACAAGGAGACAACAAAAGCAAGCTGACAACAGATTTACAAAGGGTCATTTACTTGCTTCAAGCACTGGGATACACAGTCAATTTACAAAAGTCAAGACTGATACCATCCCAGACAAGGACTTTCCTGGGAGGAATTGGACACAGTAAGACAAATGGCATTCCTAACTACAGAAAAACAAAAGAACTCCCTCTTTACTTCTTGGCACTAACAAAACTGAACAAGTTAACAGCAAGAAAGGTACTGCAGGCCTTGGGTTTCATGGCATCATGCATAATCTTGGTTCCATTTGCCAGACTACATATGAGAAAACTACAGTGGTACCTAAAGAATTTATGGTCCCAACACAGACACAGCCTAGAAACGGAAATCCCACTAATACCATGCTTAAAACAGGAGTTCCTATGGTGGGCTCAGGCATGCCAGTCAAACCCAGGCCTGCCCTTTCGCAAGGGTCAAGCAAGCCAGACCATCACAACAGATGCTTCAGACCTAGGATGGGGGCATATGCTGGACAAATGCGTGCAAGGATTGTGGACACAGGACCAACTTCACCTGCACATCAACCTAAAAGAAATGCTGGCAGTAAAACTGGCAATCCAAAAGTTCAGACCATTTCTCAAGGAGGACCACTTGATGATAAGGACAGACAACACCACAGTCATGTGGTACATCAACAAACAGGGAGGCACTCATTCTTACCCCCTATGCAGAATGACTTTGGAGCTGTGGACCCTGGCACTCAGCTACAACATCCAGTTACAGGCAATATTTGTGCCAGGAAAAGAAAACTCTCTAGCAGATATGTTAAGCAGGACCACATCGGATGCCCACGAATGGCAGCTGCACCCGGATATCTTCAAGACCATCTCGAAGAAATGGGGAATGCCTCAGATAGACCCATTCGCATCACCTCTCAATCACCAGCTCAAAAAATTCTGCACAAGGACATTCCACCCACTAGCATGGAAAGTGGACTCGCTCTCCTTCAGCTGGAAAGGCCTAACAGCATATGCATTCCCACCTCTTCCCTTGATACACAAAGTACTACTAAAAATCAAGGAGGAACGTCCAAGGATAATCCTGATAGCTCCAAACTGGCCAAGACAGCATTGGTACCCACTACTGAGGAGCATGTCTCGAACAATATGTGGCCAATTCCCTGATGCCTTTGATGCTAACTCAGAACAACTTCAGCACCATGCATCCAAACCTAAAACGCTGCAACTGACTGCATGGAACATCACATAGCAGCTGCTAATACAGAACTTTCACAAAGAGTTAAAGACATTATTCTTGAAGCACGCAGGCCTTCAACTAGAAGGAATTATGCTGGGAAATGGAAAAGGTTTGTCATTTGGAGTTCTGAAAGAGGAAAAGATGTATCAAACATAGATATGCCTAACATTCTGGAGTATCTGGCGAACTACTTCATTCAGGCCTGTCCTACTCCTCCATCAAGATTCATGCATCAGCTATTTCAGCAGAATACAGCTTTGATCCACCTGTTTTTCACACCCTTTGCTCAGGCAGTTCCTCAGAGGAATCAAGAATGTAAAACCTCCAAGGAAACCACCATTGCCAGCTTGGGACTTGAACTTTGTGCTAGAAAAATTGACACTATCACCTTTTGAACCAGCAGCAACAGCAGACCTACAACACCTGTCATGGAAAACTGCTTTCCTACTGGCAATTACTTCAGCAAGGAGGGTTTCAGAACTACAGGCCTTAGTGGCAGTGCAACCCTTTCTAATCTTCCACCAAGATAGAGTGTCCATGAGGACTAATCCTACATTTATGCCTAAGGTGGTATCCAGAGTGTCTTTAAACCAGGCAATCCACCTGCCTACCTTCTTTCCCAACCCACAAAACAGAGGGAAAGAATACTGCATACCTTGGATGTACATAGACAGCTACGCTACTACTTGGACAGAACAAAAATAGCAGAAAGACTGACCAACTTTTGTAGCCTATGCAACAGGAAGGGAAGGAAAAGCTATTTCCAAACAGACAATCTCCAAATGGATAGGAAATTGCATACGATTCTGCTACTCCTTCCATGGAAAGCCAATTCCACAGAACATAAGACCTCATTCTACAAGGGCAACAGCCACTACCACAGCCTTCTTACGAGGAGTGGCTACCAAAGACATTATTGAGGCGGCTACTTGGACCTCCGTGCATACATTTGCCAAGCATTATAATTTACCTCTATATTCCAGATCCCGAGCAGGGTTTGCCACTGCTGTTCTGCAAGGGATCCTAAACACACCATAATTTACTTTTATCCTCCTCCCTAGTTGGCTATGGTATTCTACCCAGTTGTTATGACTGCAGATGCATCCATGAAGGACATAGTACAGTTTTGTACCTACCATAAATGTAGATGTCCGAATTGGATAGCATCTGCAGTCAGGATTACCCTCCCTCCTTCCCTCTGTGGTACTCCTAGGGTGTTTACCCTTCTAATAGCTAGCTAGTGGCGGGATTTCTTTCATGGTGTATTTGTTTGTATTTATGTACATACATGCTTATTTTTGTGTTTACCTCTATCTTTTGGAAACATTGGCATCTATCCAAAATTTTTAGCCTTCTATAGGGCTTCTGGCATCTGGGGCAAGAAACACTGAAGAAAATGGCGTCGGCTGATGCTTTTATACCCGAAGACCAACAGAGATGACGTCGGGTGAAGTGCGACATCAGCCGAAGCCGGACCCGGACTTTGGAATCCGGCCAACTGAAGGGCTGCCTGACGACAGGACAACCCAGTTGTTATGACTGCAGATGCTATCCAATTCGGACATCTACATTTATGGTAGGTACAAAACTGTACTTTATGGTTAGAATTTTTAGAGGAGGAAGGAAAGTGTTTGCATACTGCAGAGCAGTTAAGAAGGCATCATCCTTGAACAGCTAGGCCTGTTTTTGAGCCGACATCTGAACACTAGATAAGCTGATGGAAAGGATGTTAGATGTTTCAATAACAAGAAGGCTGAAAACAAAGATATGTCTTGTGGGTACCAAGAAAGGACAGGACCATGTGTGCACATTTTAGAGGCAGCATATGGATTTGGAGCATGTAGTTGTTCACCAGAAGGGCTGCACAGGGGATGAGTGCAGGATCCCAGTCAGCTGATGTAAATGTTGTCCTGTGGAACTGGAGGAAACAGTCTACCATTTCTGGCTTATAAGTGTGTCTTAGTTAGACTATTCATATCACATTCTACGTTAAGAAGTGCAGTGTCTTCAGAATAGGGTGGCCTTGAGGTCCTTAAGTTAGAAGATCAGGAACCTAGGTACTTCCTATGGAGCTGTTCCTTGTCATTGCCAGCAGGGTGGCGTATCAGTGACAATCCTAGGCTGCTTACCTCAAGTACTTCAAATGGTTTCTTGAGTCAGATTTTCTGTACTACCATGGAAAGCATCCTATTTGCACAAAAAAGAAGGTATTCTGTCATACTTTTCAGCAGAGTCTTTCAAAAAGGCATACATTTGTATTAGTGTAGGGCGTACTACAATATACGGATAGTATAAACTTGAATGTGACTAATATTCCTGTGTCTTAGAACCTGCATTGGAAACATACATGACTTTACCAAAAGTGGCTGTGGTTGAGGGTGTTCTTCAGGTAATCCCAGATTGGTGCCAGAGACAAAGAAAGAGTGACAACCTCCCCTTCCAGCTAAGACACACTTCATGTGGCCTCACATGCTGATGGGTCCTCCTCAGCAAGTGAAGGGTTTTGCTTGCACCAGTGATTGTCTAGCAATGAAAGACCTTAGAGAAGTGCACCCACATGTGTCAGCTGTCCCTTAATTTTGTATCAAATTTTTGTACTGTCCCTCATAAAATTTTGATTTTCTAGTAAATCACTGAGGATTATGTTCAGTCATTGATGGCAGACATTAGAGTTTTATACTTGTTATTATTTAGAAAATGCACGTTTATAAAAAAAACTGTTTTTTAAACATTCTAACAGAGTTAGAGTAGTAATATATAAAAGTTGTCCCTGATTTTTAGCCTTTGCCCCCCCCCCTTATTTTTGTCTTTGTTCAGACTATTGAGCAAAGAAGATGTGAAGCATGGCTGCACCCCCAGCAGCCACCATTCAGTGTGTCCCAGGATATCTCCATCTCTTCTTCCATCATGGAGCAGCTACAGCATACTTTTGCTTAACCTCCATCTGTGAGTGGTACCAAAATCCCTTAATGCTGACTTGGTGGAACCACATGTATTCAAACATTGTCTTCTGGCCTACACTCCTAGTCCAGGAGGGATAAACAGCCCATGTGAACAGTGCTCCATTGAGTCCTACCACACCGGCAGAATTCTGAGGAAATATAACCATAAGACTTAATTAGCTGTTTGACATCTAATGTGATCAGTTTTCAAGGATATAGCATCCCATCTTTTTGTGACCATAGCCATATGCTGCTGTTAGGATCTGCACAGTCCTCTCCTGTTCCTGTTTCACTTCTGTTAACTCTTCACTGTGTGTCAGAGTCCTGCTGTTTGACCTCTGCCATTCACCTGTCCCACTGTCATCCCGCTCCCCACATACACACATCACCTTGGTGCAGGTTTGCCCATCCTAGAGTTGGTGTCAGAAATGGTTCATCCTATTTCACTTCCTCTTCCTCTATGCCTTAAGGAGTGGACCCAGAGGATCCTAAAGCCCTTATCTTTCTCACAGGTAAGGCCAGTAAGACATCGCCTCCCTGATTCCTCACCACCACTGATGAACCCCACTTTGAAGAAACCGTAAGACTAAGTCCTTTATGGATTGCCTTGGGACACCCTTACCTATTACTGAGATAAAGCTTGAGTATATGAGGAAGAAAAAAAGAGACAGCATACATCAATCTTTAGAAACTGTCATGAGAAATGTTTTTTTTTGCTTCAAATGATTCAGGTCATGTTGGTTCTGTTGCTTAGAAGGCAGTGCTCTTGCAAGACATCAGCAGACTGGAGTGGAATCCTCTAAACATACTAGGTTAGATTCCCAACGGTCTTTCTTTTAGCCTGCTTCCCAGAGACTATAGTACTCTTTCACTTTACTACCTCATAAAAGTCCCAAGGCTTTAGACAGAGTAGGCAAGCAAATGTTCTCCTCTCCCACCTGTGGACTTGGCTCCACCAATTGTTTGCCTCTCCTGTCCAGGTACTAGCTCTACTAGGTAGATCAGACACTGAAGATGGGAAATGTAGTGACCTCTATCCTTCAATGGTTGTGGTTGGGTCATTATTCGGTGAAAGGATAACCTAGAGTAGAAACCACGAGTGCTGTCACACTGACTTAAGAATCAGACAGATGAAGTACAACAGTGCACTTCTTTTCTCCATCCAAAAGGAAATGCCCTGTCCTGTGTCAAACTGATGTTGGAACACAGTAACCAAATGTATACATCTCTCTACCAATGCACAAAGTTGGTGAATATGATTGGTGATGGTCCTGACACCTAGGATAACTCTGCAGCTTGGGACAAGAGGGAGAGCATGAGAAGAATGGAGGACCTCCCCCCAAAAAATAAAGTTAAGTATGCAACACATCCGATATTGTAATCATCTTAAACTTTTTTTGTCATAGACAGTGAAGTTCAGGTCCCTAATATCTGAAATAGATTTAAATACCCTGTCTGTTTTGAAACTGTAATGTATGAACACTCAAATCCTGTATTTTCTGTCCCAAAGGATACAGTATTGGTTGTTTTTAATAAACTAAACTGTTTAACAATGCTCTTGAAGATCGTGCTTAGACATAAGGTAAACAATCTTGTCATCACAAAAAAGTGTCCATGTATTCTGTTTTCATGACTTGGACATTTGTCTTTGCTTCGTTTTACTGGTAACTGAATTACGGAAAGAAGAGAAAGTGACCCTTAACACATTTGACAGGCTTTGGTGGCCTGGAGAGTTGTGCAATAAGCCTGATTGAGCTAGTTGCTGGTTACTGGTTGTTTTTCACTGCTACCTGTAATAGGTTGTGCTGTTGTCCTTATCAGACTGCCTGATACTGGTACGTTGCCTCGTAACAATATGCATTGCATGTCTGCTGCTTTGCTAAATCTGGTGGAGTCAACTGACTTCTCTAAAGGGTCTAGAGGAGACATACAAACTGAAACATTTGTCCTGGCATTTCTCAGCCAAATAATTTTAACCTGTGAAAAAGGCCCTATGTGCGACTACTGAGTTTTTTGCTAAGGTCACTAACTTACAACTGTGGAAAATGTTGCCTAGCATTTTATTAGGGTTATGGTGATACCTAAGCTGTTAAGGTTAATATACTTAAAGAAAAATGTAAGCTTTTGCTTTACATTGTTTTATTTATTTTTATTAGTGTGTTTGCATACTTATAAAGAAAGAAGGTACTGTACCCAGAACAAAGATAACATTTATTATTCAGTTTAGTAGAATGAAGTGGTATAAAAAAGGTAAAAGAATAATTATTGAATTTATAAATTACTTAATGTAAAAAAAAAAAAAAAACTTGGATAGCTTTAAAAATCTTCCTAAAAGGATGGGACTTTTGAGAAGGTGGTACGAGTCTTCTCGAGATCTTATAATAGCCAGTGACCCCACTCCAGCCAAACTGAAAGATCTTGTCAGTTTGTATTCTGGGCTCGTGAGAGTTTGTGCCATAGATCGGTTTGTTTGTATCTTGTATCAGGCTTGAACAATCCTTCTTAAGGAAAAAAATGAGATCTGAAGGTGTTGAAATGTGTTTGATTTGTTGTGGGCTGTATTTATGACCAATGAACCAGCTTCAGGTTGGCCTGCAAAACATGACTGTCAGATAAACTCAGTGTATATTTATTGCATTTTAGTGACTACAGAGAGATCCTGCTGGCCCTAAGATCATGTTCAGGGGATACTGAGAAGTAAATAAACATTTACTTACTTTTCTAGTTAATTCACAAAAGCTAGAAAAAAAGTACAACTTGGACCAGCTAGAGTGGATAGAGTTGTACACCCACAGTTGTGCTCTGGTGATCTATCTGAAATGATTATGAGAAGAACCAATTTTGCTTATTAAAATTCCCCTGCTAAACATCTGGAGCTTAGTAGGCTACAGATGTGCAGGGAAGGCTTATAGGTTAAAGAAGATCTGTAAAAACAATTACAAGACAAATCTCAGGAGTCTGCTGTTTTGTCACTCAAAGCCTTTATTGGTCTGTTCTTCAGAACAGATAAACGCAGTTCATGTTTGATACAGTTCTCGGAAGGTGACTCTGTTTATATTTGTTTTTGGAGGACGCATATTTCTGCTCCTACTATCCCTGGGACTTGCCCAGATCTTGGGGGAGTGGAAACAAGCCTGCTTTTCTAGTTAAGTCAAGAATTACATTTACATGTGACAAGTGAAACAGGCAAAATGGCTGAAGCAGGGAAAGCTGAAACCTTGTACTATTTTTCTTTTTTTGTCTAGTTCCATGCTGTCTATCCACTTGTTGTTACATGCTGTTTATACAGATCAAGTGCTTGAAAACTTAGAAGTTTGTGTATCGTTCTTAGGAAAGGGGGTCAGGACTTGTGTAAAAAGTACAAGGCCATTATGAAGTTGCAAACTGTAGAACCTGCCCACATACCATTCAGGCCATTTGTTCTTTAATCTGAAGTAGTGACAAGTTTGTGAATGTTGTCCTTGTAATCAGAAGGACAGAGTGTGTCAGCTAGGCACTGATGAAAAATAACAGACTGTTTTGTATGCTGGTAGCTGTATCTCAGGCAACAGGACTGTACTTCAGTGAGGACGCAGCAGAGATAGTAATCCAAGGCACCTACAGCATGATTGTAATATAAATCCCAGGCTGACATCAGAAGTGGTTAATGTATATTGTAGGCTAGGAGAAGCAGCAGAACTCTTTCTGTCTCCGTATTTTAATTGAATGTTAGGAACGTCTCCATTTTCAGATATTAATCCAGGTCAGTGTGTAATGTCAACAAGGCAGAACGTCTTTGTTAACTTTTTTCCTGCCTATCTTCCAATTTAGTATGTGGACTTTAGAGCATTTTCCGGATTTGTGTGCACTGAGTAATGTAAACCTGAATCCTGTGGTGTGGATCTAGGCAGCAAGCACACATTTGCACACACTTATGTAAATCTCAACAAAGTACTTAACTCATCACTCTTGCCGCAGAACTGCTCTTAAGTAATTACGTGCCATCGGGGATTACTTGAGAATGTGATAAAATGAATTATTCATTCATTCTCCGATTACATGCTTAATCCATTGCAGGGTCATAGGGAAGCCAGAGCCTGTCCTGGACACAGCTGGCATAAGGCATGGAAGCTCATCAGAGGACATACATGCGCACATATACAGACAGACACACACACACAGAATTATGAGCAATTTACAAGATTGCCACTTCAATTACAGCATGTCTTTGGGAGGTGGGAAGAAACCAGAGTACTAGGTGACATCCTACATGGACACAGGAAGGACATGCAGATTCCACACTAGAAGCACCCCAACTGAGAACTGAACCAGTGAAACAAGTACTGTGAGGCGCCAATACTAATCATTGCATCACTGTGACATAATATACAAAAAACTAGAGAATACCAACATTCCTTCAATGTATTGTTTGACAAGAATGGCCAACAGTGACAAAATAAGTGAAGCAATCAGAAGCAAGTATTATAGAACTGGCACGTGCTACGTAACACCTGCTTGCAAGTTTCTTTGTGAACATAATATTTGGTGGGACATCTGTTACTGTAAAAGCTTAGTGAGAAATTTTTTTTTCAGAAAGATGAGTGAAAACTTTGTGTTACTGTCCACTGCACCACTCTAAAGATTCTCTTAAATGCTAAGAGAAGTCAGGTCTATAAATATGCATTTCCCCCTTCAGAGAATAACTAAAAGTGTATTGTGGGCTGTAGCAGGGCTGTGTCTGGAAGTTGTCTCCTTCAGGGGATTAATGTAATAAGTAGTAGGGAAGAAATCTGACATTCAGATGTAGTAAGTAGTAGGGAAGAAATCTGACATTCAGAAGTACTTATGACAAACACAAAAGATCAGTCACTGGAGTAAGTAAGGGAATTCCTCGTACCAGCCAAGACTGTTGTTACTATACTGAAATTGGCTTCTGGAACAAGGGTGCACCTTTGTTTCATGATACATTTCAGTTGAGGTTACCGTAACACAGGGGAGCCTGTGGATACTTGTCTTTGTCAGTTGTCGATTTAAGTAAACTCCCTTTTCCAAAATAAAGTCTGTCAATTTTTGTTTTTAAATAGTGACGGCTCATTTGCGTATGATCCAGTTCCTTGGCATCAAAACACCAATCAGCAGCCTGCAGGATCTCTCTCCGTGGTAACAACTGTGTGGGGAGTCACCAACACCTCACAAAGCCAGGTAAACCAATTATTCAAATCTCCAAAATGTAAAGTGCAGGTGTTACTGTATTATCACACATACTTAACAAAAACAAGAAAGTGTTCTGAGTAAACATACACTTTGCTATAAGTTCAAGAAATTGCTAAGAGCATAGTCACCATAGCCAGACATATTTTTTGATCCCTTGATTTTGAATGTGAGTACTCCTTTCAGGTTGTTGCATTGCAGCACATCCCTGGAGTCTGTGGTGTTAGTCATTTCAGTGTTACAGTGTAATGCTTTACTCTAGTAGTACAGGCCCATGTGTGGATACACTACTGTAATGTAGTAAGTGATGTGCTTTTGTTTCAGTGCTATAGGTATTTGCCCTGCAAAGAAATGCAGTCTTGTCTTAGTGTTGAAGATATGTGTATGTTCTTCTATAATGTAACCGGTGACGGAGTTCTTTAATTTTGTGGGAACAAGAATTGTACTCCTGTCTCAGTGTTTGCAGGCCTCTGGGAATTTTTGTTATGGTAAAACATCTGATGTAGCTGTGTATCAGTAATGCAAATTCCTGGGTGTTGTGAAGCCATGCTAATAGGTACTACAGCCCTGTGTCAGTAGGACATGTTCCTGGCTGTACTTTTTCGTAATGTACAAATAATGATGTACTTTAGGTCCCCAGAGTGTCCCTACTGTAATTTAGCAGATTATGCTATCCAGTCTAAGGTTATAGGCTACCACTCACCAGCTAATGCAGTGCTGCAGGTTAACGGGTGCCTCGGTGATTGTTAGGAATTCTAGGCAACAGAAAATAGACTGTATTACACGTAATAACATTTGTAAGAGGGGCTAGTACTCTCATTTTATTTTCTACCTAGTTCTTACTGGGGAGTCCCAGCATCCCTTATAAACAATATTACTGGAAGTACATTTTACAGAAACTGTAAATTTACTGATGTTAACTTTTATTTAAGCATAGTAAATACTACTATTATTTAATTAAATTGCCACTATCACTAAATGACTTTATACAACACTGTAAACTAAATGTCTTGCCTTTAACTCCACAGTTGCTTAATAGACTACCATTATGTTACTAATGTGAAGTTTCTTAATTACATCAAAACAATTTGGTGTTTTAACAGTAGTTGCATGGTTCAATTTTCCTAACAGTTGCCATGACATACCAGGTAATGTTGTCCTGACCAATGCTCTGAACTCCCAGTTGTCCCTCTGTTATGTTAGAAGATACCATAGTCTTGTCTTTTTGTGCTGTAGGTTCTGGGATACCTGTATTGTTATGCAGCAGGTAATGCAATCTTGTCTAATGGCTCCAAATTTTTGGATGCACAGATGGAAAATGACAGTCAATGCAGCCCTGTCTATGTAAGTTCCTGGATGCCAAGGTGCAGTTTAGCAAAGGTGGTAGTGAATTATTTATTCAGTACTGTAGGATTTTTAGATAGTGTGGTTTTGTAAAATGTTTGTTTATCTGTGTATGTATGTATGTTTAATGAAAAAGTTCATAGGTCAAGGTACTGTCCATTTTCATGCAAGACTATGAGTGTGCATGAAGGGTTATTTGGTTAATTTGTAAAGTAAAATATGCACAGATTTATTTAATATGCTAACCAGGTAAGCATGCTAGATTTTCTAGAACCTTTATAACCATAGCCGAGGCCAAAAGGACAATATAGATGGACAGTTTAGAGCAGCCAGTGAATAAGCAGACTAAGTACAAGGACCCAATGATACACGTATGAACAGTGTTTGGACTCACAGATGGGTTTCTGTTGGGATTGTGTGTGCATCAAGGTTCAGCTCTGAGCCCACTGCTGTTCATACTGGTGATAGACTACACTTACAAAAGGTTCACAGGAGCAAATCAACAAAGCCGATGTATGCAGACAGTGTGGCATTACAGGCAGACTCTGAACAAGAACTTCAGCAAATGATAGGGAAATGGAATGCAAAACTGCAGGCACATGGGATGGAATTAAGCAGAGATAACACTGTTTTAATAGCAGCAAGTAAGGGAAATCGGAACAAGCTGAAAACTAACATTGAAAGGGAAATAACAGCTTCAGGTATCTGAGAGGGGTGGTTGAGGGGAAGGGAAGATTAAATGAGGAGGTCAAAGCTAGAATCAGTGGGGCTGCAGTCGAATGGCACAGAGTGTCAAGTATAGTTTATGACAGAAGAATGCCAAAGAGGTAAGGTGTGCAAAACAGTGGTGCGACCAGTACTACTGTATGGTAGAGAAACCTGGGCAGGAAAGGCAGAACAGTTGAGGAAGCTGGAGGTGATGGAGCAGAAGTGCCTGAAAAGAATAGCTCATTGCAGATCAGGCAAAGAAATGAGGACATCAGAGCAGAAGCTGAAGTAGCTCCACATGTCTAGTAAAGTACAAATCAATCTGGGGAAGAAGATTTGAGACAGACAGGAAAAAGGCAAGAGGAAACAGGGGCACCATGTCAAGAGATTAATGGATTGTGTGAGAGAAGACGTGTGACAGTCAAGCATAACTGTTGAAGAAGGTAGGAGAATTGCAATGAGTCGAGAGAAATGGAAAGGAAGTAAGAATGTAGCTTTAGTGAAGTGACTTGAATGGTTGCTGCAGTTCATCAGTTGGATAAAATCTATGCAGGTAAACAAGTTGAACGGTTAGATTCTGTGCAACTAAGTTTTTTAATGAATGAATGAATTACTTAATTGTTAACTGGACAGATGGGCTGGTCTAAGGACTCATTTCAGCCACAACCTGGGTCCAAGGACAGAGGCTCCAAGTTGTAAGAGAACATTATAGATTCCTGCATAGTAAGCAGTTTAAACACATCATGTACATAGAGGAGAACACCAGGCATGTAGTCATGCTGAATGGGAGGAACTTGTGTACAGCTTAAGGAGTGGAGTTTGAGTCACATGCTAAGTGAGAACTTGCATACATGTTATGTGAAAACATGGAATGGACAATCATCATAATCACTGGAACCATGTAAGTGCATGTAACAAGTTACAACACTGAATGTATAGCTGTTAGAGTAACTGAAGATATATACCATGCAGAGGGATCGTTACATCAAAGGACCCGAGAGAGAGACAAGCATGCATTTACTTGGTAAGGTAGATTCATTATACTCCATTACGTTATGGGGATGTTCCTTTATGTAGCATACTTGTATAGGGCAAGTTACAACACTGCATGTACAGACATTATAGTAACTGGAACTATACAGAGGAAACAACATGTTATTCACCCCTAGGAACCAGAAAGATAAAAAAGCATTTGCCTAATAAATTTTGTTCTGTAATTGTGATATCCCTTCTTAAAATATGAGGTTGACCCACAGTGGTGGTGCTGCGGTAGCGTTGTCGCCTCACAGTAAGATGCTGTCCGGTTCGATTCACAGCTAAATCGTCTTCTGTGTGGAGACATACGTGAATGGGCGTACCTTCGTTGATGGTTGTGCATCAGGCCTGGCAAGCCGGTATGTAAAAATCAACTGCCAATCATTAGCGGACCAGAGTTCCGCTGTGGCGACCCCTAACCGGGAAAAGCCAAAAGACACAAACAAACAAATATAAGGATGTTTTAAGGCCAATGTTTATAAACCTGCCTCCTTAAGGGGGAGGATGTGTACTATGTACATTTTATAATTACATAAGTAAATATTTGTTGCATTGGCACCAGGACGGAGTTCTACAGCTTGTCTGGGTTTAGTTAATTGTTTACTTTTAAGTTATAGATTATTAACCATTATCAACAATGCAAATGCAGTCATAAAAGTCTTCTGTTTTGCTAAAACTTTAGTTCTGAGTTATGGATATACTGTTTCCTTATGTGTCTCAGTGGGCAGATGATTCTATTTAGTGGGTGTTGTTTTACTAAAGTTTATTTTTTATATGTAGCTGGACTGAGGTCTTTGGAGAGTAAGTGAATTGCCAGAGTGAGCGATAAGGGGTTAAGATATAAGTTTGTTGGTGAGCAGTAAGGGGTTGTTAGCACATACTTGAGTTTTTTGGTGAGTGTAGGCAATAGCTGTTGTACAGTAAGTAGTCATTCATGGTAAACTTGTTTCCATGGTATCAGCTGTAAGCCACTGTGAAGGCATTCATGGTTAGGAATGTTGATGGTCGGTAATGTGTTTTATATTTCAATTACATGCATTGCCTTGTTTTTAGTTTCCAGAAATTCACAAATTCTGCATGTGCCACGAAACTGAGAAAGTTTGTCATTTTATCAGTCATGAGAAAACAACTTGGTGGAAGTGTAGCATCCAAGGACCTGGGGTATAATAGCACTCTTCAGGAGTGTAAATTTTAAACAGGTCTCTTAGACGTCACTCAAGTAGCTGACAATTCTTAGTGCTTACCGTATTGGTGATGATGATGAGCCATCAGTGAGGCATTGCATTTGCAACATCTTACCTGTATTCAGAATATGATGCTACAGCCTGTAAAATAAAATACTGTAGTAGCATAACAAAATATATTCATTGTGTGTCATAGTTCTGTACATGCTTTGGGCTGCCTCCATAGATATCCTGATTAAAACCATCTAGCATTGGCTGTGGTATGGACATTAGTGGAGGGCTAACACACTGTATTTACTCTTTTATTACAGAAGAGTTATTAATGTGTATGTGCCTTTGCTAACTGCATACAGATTGTTGGCAAACATAAAAACATTTGTAGTATTCTGATATAATAGGTTAGGGACCATTCAAACAGTTTGTAACCTTGTCTAAAAATGAATGGTCAAGAGTAAAACATGTTGTTCCCGCCTCTCAAAGCGATTACAAAACTGCATATAGATCATGTTATGGATGCATTTTGGCTGGGGTACAAAGTCCCTGAATGCATGGTGCCTATAAATGTGTACACATCTCATTGTAAAACACAAGTGTGCTAGGGCTATAATGGATTTCATAGTATGTCATTCTTGTATGGTTTGGATAAAGAAAGATATGTGCAGACTAGAGTCATGTTTAAAAAGCAATGCCATTAATTTAAACTGTCAGGCAGTAAAGCTGTATCCATAAAATGGCTGTAAAAATGCTGCCAACATTAATGATGCAGATGATGTAAGCTAATTTTCTCACCAACATTCTATAGTGTTGCAAGATGGAGGTGAAGAACTCAAGGTTAGGTACCTGAACTGAACCTCTCTGCAGACTGAACCAAGTGATGCTCAGACTAAGAGACAAACTCTGCTATCAAGTCTGAAGCCATCACCCACAGCCGAAGTCCAGTATATGTCCTAAATGTTGGGTAAACATTTCAGAAGATGACACAGAAAACATGACAAGTTGAGATGTTTTCAATCAAAGGGCCTATACAGAAAAAAAAGCACTTGTGAAATGAAATGTGACATTCGGGGCATGTCTATACATTTCAGCAAATACCTTCAGAGGAGAGGAATGGCATCACAGCTAGGGCATCCCATGGTGATGTGTTTACCACCCCCAGGACAGGATTGGACACAAATATTGTCCCTTGACAATGCAGTAATGATGCCTTCCCAGTGCATACCAATGATATCCAGTATCATCTCCAGAAAACCACTCACTAAACAGTGTCATCTTTTGAGATGTGCCTTAGCCTGGCTACTTCCATGTTTAGTAGCATCACTCACATGAACAGCATCACCGTCTGTGGTAGTGACATCATCAAAGTTTACATTTGGTATGTAGCTAGCCGATCTGTGTAAACTCACTGGAGAACATAGCAATCCAACACTAGGCATGATAGGATGAATTTTATTTATTTATTTTATTTTATTTTCTTATTGCCTTGATACTACTGTCTGTCTCTGTAATGGGAGAAGTAACTTTCTTATATGTAAGTGTAAAGCCTTTTTATTTTGGGCTAAATCGTCTTTCTGTTTTGAAGCTACTTTTGATCATGCAGAACCTAACTTAGTACATCTGTGTTTTTTAACATCAATCAAAAGAGTCAGTTGCTGCAGTTATCTAAAGTTTTCATTAAGTATACATGCATCTGAATATTTTAGCCAATATTGACTAATACTCTTCTTTTCCATCTGATGCCATTCAACCTTAGACACCTCTTTTAGTGTACCTCACACCGAAAGTTTACTTCTAGAGTAATAAAAGTCAGTAGTCTAATGACACAGCACAAGTAATTGCTGGTGGTGTTCATTCAGTCTGCTTGAGCTCTGGCTTAGAGCAACTCTGAAATGTACCTGGCATGTGTACTTCCTGTGTGAAACACAGTTGGTTCAACTCCTGTTATGCTGCGGCTTTCAGCTCCATGTCTCCTCACATTCGTAATGTACCACCTTGAAGCAATGCTGTTGGGGTATGTGAATTTGCTTACGCACAATATGGGTAACATTGCTGCAGTACATTTGGTTTACTTGGTTGAGAGTAAAGTGGACAGGTTTAAACTTGTTGATTTCTGTTTATTGATTTTGAATACCTAGTTGCTTTTCCCATAGGAGATTACTGCTGATGTGTTTTTTGTGTGTGACGTGGAAGTGATTCAAACTGCTAGACTGTTTTCTTTTTTCTCCACAGTAGTGCAACCCTGTAGTTAGTTTGTGTATGTGTGTGTGTGTGGGGGTGGGGGGGTGGGGGGTAAAGCCATCCAGATGTTCTTCGTGTTTTACTGTTGCAGTCATCACACTTGGGTTATCCTGCCTCAGTCAGCCCGAATACCAGAGGCTTAGTATTTCTGCATCAGTTGCTGTCACTCCAGGACTGATGTCAGATCATCAGTGGTGTAAAATCAGGCAGCCGATGCCATTACATCAGTCTTTCTTGCCGAGGAGCCCGAAGCAGAAGCAGTTCACACAAGTGCCGGTCAGCCGCTACTTGAGTTTTCATTTCTGAATTTGAAGTTGAAGTCTTCTAAAGCTAAGTACCTTGTTGGGGAATCCTTTTTTCTTGCTCTAACCGATGTCAGAAAAAGTTAACAATTGTCTCACCTGTGGAAAGCAAATACCATACTTAGATTTCCATTCTTACTGCGTCACCTGTTTAGGCCCAGACCACGATGTCCCTCGCTGTTTGTTTTGTGCTTTGTTCAGTGCCAGAACTATATGTTGTCGTGCCCTTATCGTAGCTAAATACTTTCACTCTCTATCTCCGTATTCCGAAATGGCTTTGGTGAGCCATCCGACTACCGATCTTCCGAAAAAATGTAAGGATTAAGACAGAGACAGACAGCACAGGTCCAAAACTGCTGACGACGCTTCCATTAAGCTAGTGGCCAGTTCGCCGATACTCGGTGTGGTGCTTTTGCAGCCCCTGATGCCCACTTCTATGGATTCACAGACTGCTACCGAGACCCATTTGGAGTCCGGTATGCTGTGAGACTCTTCTTTGACTAAGGATCCTGTGGATGTCTCTACCTTGGATAGGTCCGGAGCTGCTGAGCAGGCACTGGCTTCTGAGGAAATTCTTTGCACTACTGATATTCGACTCAAACCGACGACTTCTTTTGTGTCTTCAGTTCTTTCTAAAACTACAGAGTTTCTAAGGCTCAGGGTATGAACTATGCCTAAAAAACGATGACCCAAGCTCAAGCACCACTTCCATGTCTCAATCTCAAATGCTTAAAATTGCAGAAGACCTTATCATGCTTATTAAGGGAAGCCAGCCTACCCCTTCTAAAAGAAGAAGAGACTTGTCCCAGCAGCTTTATCTGACCAGGAGTCAGACGACTCTGAGGTTTCTGATTATGAAGACATGCCCTTTTCTGCTTGTGAGGATTCAGATGCAGAGGAATCCATTCCTTCTGCCTCTCCTCCAGAGGATTTTTCTTTTGGTGAAACCCTACATACTTTGAGAGAGCATTTCCTTTGGGAATGCCAGGATTATTCTCAGTCCAAAAGCAGACTCAGGGAATTTTTAGATTTACCACAGCACAGACCCTTAACTATTCTTCCTGGATGTTGTGGATGATGTTTTCATGGAATCCAGTTTAACTCCTGACACCCTACCACCTGCTCCCAGGAAACCTGACAGGTACTACAGAGTCCCTGACTCACACAAATTTCTTTTCAAAAATCCTACTGCTGACCTAGAGGTCATCTCCCAATGACCTAAAGGAATAAAAGCAACCACAGACAAGAATCCCACCCCTTCGAACAGGGATTCCCAAGCTTTAGATAGATGAGGTAAAAAAGTATACACCTCTGCATCTCTTGCCATTGGAGCACTAAATTGCTAGCTCCACATGTTGAAATACCAGTAACATTCAATGGAACTTCTTAAACAAAAATTATCTACCGTTCCAGCTTGTGCAGAAAATAAAGAATTATAGGAGCTTATGCATTCTGCAAACAAAGTTACTAAGCATACCTTGCAATGTGGCTTTGATGACACAGAAGCATCCTGCAGGGCAGCAGTCACAGGTTCTGTACTTAGAAGGCATGCTTGGCTTAAGGAACAGACCTTGCCAGACCATGTCAAATCAAAATTATTGGATGCACCATTGAACAAAGACAATTTGTTTGGTACCAAGACAGAAGAGGATGTTCTTCATGTTTCACTGTTGCAGTCATCACATTTGGGTTATCTGCTTGCAGTAGCCCTCAGTTGGCCTAATTATCAAAGTTTTGGGTCCTGTATCGGTTGCTGTCTCATCTTCCATGATGTCAGGTAGTCAGGGGTATAAAGCATGCAGCTGACGCCATTACATCAGTCTTTCTTGATGTGCGGTGCCCGAAGCAGAAGCGCAAGTAACGGTCGGCCGACTCCTGAAATTTTTGTTTTCGAGTTTCAGAACCGAAGTCTTCAACTAAAGCTAAGTACCCCATTGGGGAAACTTATTTCTTGCTCTAAACCGATGTCAGTAAAAGTCAATAATTGTATTTCTTGTGGAAAGCAAATACCTCGTAAAGATTTTCATTCGTACTGTATTCCTTGCCTAGGCCCTGACCACAACATACCTCGCTGTCGGTTTTGTGCCTTGTTTAAACCACAAACTATTCGTCGTCAGTACATTTTCACTTCTAAATATTTTGGTACTCAGTTCAATTATCCAGATAGGTCTTCAGTAAGCCAGCCGACTACCAACATTCTGAAAAAATGCAAAGATAAAGACAGAGACAGGCCGCCTAGGTCCAAAGCTGCCGATGACACTTCTCCTAAGCTAGTCGCCAGTTCACCAGTACTCAGTGAGGCCATTTTGCAACCCCTGATACCTGCTACTTCAGATTTGCAGGCCTCTTCTGAGACCCATTTGGAGTCCAGTATGCCGCAAGATGCTTCAACTGTGGAACCTGCAGATGTCTCTGCCTTGAATGGGTCCGGAGCCACTGTGCATGCACCGGCTTCTAAGGGTGTATTCAGGCCTACTGACTTGCATAATAAACCGACGCCATCTTCTTCTTCTAAGGCTAAAATTCGAACCATGCCTAGGAAACTGATGCCCAGACCGCATGGTCAGGCATTTATGCCTAAAAAACAAATGGTAAGAATGGCTGAAGACCTTATTACTCTAATCAGGGGAAGCCAACCTTCCCCCTCGAAGTGACCTAGGACTGAATTTGCTTATGATACTTCTGACCAGGATTCTGAAAATTCTGTCTCCTCTGATGACCAGGATTTACCCTTATGCACCTATGAGGATTCTGATGCAGAGGACTCTATTCCTTCTGCTTCTCCCCCAGGGGATTTTTCTTTTGGTAAAACCTTGCATACTCTTAGGGAGCATTTTCACTGGGAAAGCCAGGATTACTCTGATTCTAAAAAGAGGCTTAGAGATTTCTTACTCCTGCCCCAACACAGGCCTTTAGCTATCCATCCTGTGCTGGACATTTTTGACTATGCCTTTTCGGAATCTAGTTTGGTCCCTGACTCTTTACCTCCTGCTCCCAGAAAACCTGATAGATATTACAGGGTTCCTGATTATCGTAAGTTCCTTTTTAAAAATCCTACTGCGGATCCTGAGACCATTTCACAGGGACCCAAGGGCATTAAGGCTACTAATGCCAAAAATCCTGCCCCCTCTGATAGAGATTCCAGGGCCCTGGATAGATGGGGTAAGAAGGTATACACCTCTGCAACTTTGGCCATCAGGGCGTTAAATTGCCAGTTTCATATGCTAAAGTATCAGCAGCATATTATTGGATTGCTTAAACAGAAAATGATGTTGATTCCTGATTGTGCTGAAAATAAGGATTTACAGGATTTAATGCATTCTGCTGAACAGGTTGGAAAACATACTTTGCAATGTGATTTTGATTCACTAGAAGCATCTTGCAGGGCTGCTGTCACCGGGTTTGTACTTAGAAGGCATGCTTGGCTTAAGGAGCAATCTTTGCCAGATCATGTTAAAACTAAATTGCCGGATGCTCCCTTAAATCAGGACTGCCTGTTTTGTGACAAAGCAGAAGATGTTCTTAAAAAGATGGAGGAAAAAGCTAAATCTATGCAAACTGTTAAAGATTTCTTACAAGTGCAGCCTCCTAAATTCAGTAGGCTTTGGCCCTCAAAAAATTGATCCTTTCCTGCCTCTTCCAGGACTTCTCAGTTCAAACCCAGAACCAGCAGAACACCCAGGCTTCAGTCTCAGCTACGCACAGGACTAAGCAGTGGGGGGCTCCCACTTCCAAATCAGGGAGTAGTAAGACTCCCCCTATGGTAAGCTGTCTCAGTGACTTAACTTTAACACTTCCAAGCACTTCTCAAATGACTGCTCCTTTAGGGGGAAAGATTGCTTTGCAAGCAAAAAACTGGGAACTCATTACCCAGGACAAATGGGTTTTAAACAGTTTCTCAAGGATACATATTTCACTTCCACACATTACCAACCCCAAACAGTTGGCCAGATCTACCCCCAAATCAGTGGGCAGAGGCTCAAAAGCAAGTACTCTCTCTCTTATGATTAAAGGCTATTCAGACTGTACCAGAAGAGGAAAAGGGACAAGGTTTCTACTCAAGACTTTTCCTAGTACCCAGAAAAGACAACTCATGGTGTCCTATCCTGGACCTATCTATCCTAAACACCTTTTTGGTGATTCCAAAATTCAAGATGCTAACTCTACACCAGTTGCTTCCCATGATAGGCAAAGATGCCTGGTTGGCAGCTCTGGATTTAAAGGAAGCCTACCTGCACATCCCAATCAGGGAATCTTGCAGAAGATACCTACACTTCAAAGCAGGCTGCATGCATCGTCAGTTCTCTGCACTGCCCTTTAGCTTATCTACTGCACCCAGGGTATTCACAAAGTGCCTAGCTCCAACCATTGCATTTTGCAGGCAGAGAAATATTCAAATATATCCGTACTTGGACGATTGTCTAATTCAGGCAGAAAGCCAGGACATACTTCTGAATCATCTGGCATTTATACAAAAGGTGTTAACTTGTCTGGGGTACACCATAAACGAAAAGAAATCACAGCTGGTACCCTGTCAACAAATTATATTCCTGGGAGCAAGCTTGAACACAACTTCCCAGATGGCTTTCCTCATGCCAGAGAAACAAATTCATTTGACAACTTACTTCAGACTAGTGGCCACAAAAACCCTGCTATCTGCAAGGCAAATACTGCAAGGTTTGGGGTTCATGGCCTCGTTCATTCTACTAATTCCATAAGCAAGACTGCGTATGAGGAAACTACAATGGTATCTAAAAAGCCTATAGGTTCATAGGTTCATACTAGGCTATCTGCGCTAGGGCATTTATAAGCCTAGCCAGAGTGTGTTTGGCTTTCTCCACCCATTTTAAATGAATTTTGCTATGCCCTTTTTCAAGGTTAGTATACTGTGCCTCTGTCTTACAGTGACACAGAAGTGATACCCGGGGTAAACCTACGATCTCCCATCCACTCATCAAAATTCCTCTTGAGAGTCAGTGAGGGACTCTGCCTAACCTGGACTGGGATTTTATTCCAGAGTGAAGGGAGCCTCTGGGTTATGAATCTGTCCCTCCAGCATGTCCTATTTATTTCAATGCTGAGGTTCAAATCTCTTGAGCGCGTAGCTCGATGGGATTTGGATTTTCTGAGGTGTAGCATGTCCATTAATTCTGGGTTGGACATGGCTTTATACGTCAGGCACAGATCGCCTCTGAGCAGGCGGTATGCCACTGAGTAGAGCTGGAGTTTCTTTAACCGGGCAGCATATGGCATCTGTTTGAGCCCTTTGATCCTCTTGGTGAGGTACTTTTGGGGTCTTTCCAGTTGCTGCAGGTGTCTGGTAAGGTACATCCCAAAAGGGGCATTGTACTCAATTATGGGCCTGATGAGGGATGAGTAAAGAGGCACGATGACCTCCCCTGATCTAGATGTGAATCCCTTCATGCTTAGGTGGGCTATATAAAATGTTTTTCTAACCACTTTGGCCACGTGGTTTTCAAATGAGAGATTATGGTGTCAACATTCTTAAGATCTAGAAACAATGATTCCTATCATACCTTACACTGCATGAACCAAAAAGAAAAGATGAACTGAAGACCACAGACGAAGAATCCACTTAAAACACCAGTTTATTGCACCTGTAGCGCTTCGGCAACCGCTATCATACCTTGCCTGTGGTTAGAATTCCTTTGGTGGGCAGAGGCCTGCCACCAAAACAAGGGACTACCATTCACTCTACCCCTTGCTGCCCAAACCCTAACAACAGAAGCATCAGACTATGCATGGGGGGGCTCACCTGGCAGGGAAGTGCATTCAGGGCGAATGGAACCCAAGTCAAATGCACCTGTATATCAATCAAAAAGAAATGTTAGCTGTACAGAATGCTCTGACAGCCTTCAAGGACCACATCCTTCCAGGACAATTAATGGTAAAGACGGACAACACCACTGTTATGTGGTACATAAACAAGCAGGGGGGTACCCATTCTTACCCCCTCTGCAGACTAGCCATGGCTCTGTGGAACACAGCCTTGCACTACCAAGTTCATCTACAGGCTCATTTCCTGCCAGGAAAACTAAATGCACTGGCAGATGAACTAAGCAGAAATCTCATGGACCCACATGAGCGGAAACTGGAACCAAATATTTTCAACATGTTGATCAACGAATGGGGGATCCCAGATATAGACCTGTTTGCCTCCCCCCCCCCAGGACTACCAATTGGACAAATTCTGCACAAGGACTCCCTACAAACAAGCTTGGAGAGTGGATGTTCTGTCCTTCAGCTGGAAAAATCTGTCAGTTTATGCCTTTCCTCCTTTGCCTCTCTTCAAAGTACTACTAAAGATCAAACAGAACAAACTAAGGATGATACTGATTGCACTAGACTGGCCACGCCAACACGCCCTCTTGCGCAGTGTGTCACAGCTGGTCCCATGGCACCTAACTCAGACCCCTACCCTGCTGTCTCAGCAGAAGAGCCAGGTTCTGCACCCCCAGCTTCAAACCCTGAACCTGGCAGCCTGGCTAATTACCTAATTTCTCTGTTACCATCCCTCAGTAAACAAGTGTTGGATGTCATTTTGGAGGCAAGACGGCCTAGTACTAGAAAATCTTATGCTGAAAAATGTAAAGTTTCTGTGCCTGAAACCAAACTCAAGGGATGGCCACAACAGCACCCAGTTTACCTCAGATTCTTCAATACTTAACTTAGATGCTTCACAAGGGCCTTTCCTTTTCCTCCATCAAAATTCATGCCTCAGCCATTTCAGCTCATTACAACACGGAACAACCCCTCTTTTCTCACCCACTGCTCAAGCAGTTCCTCAGAGGGGCCAAAAACTTAAAACCACCCAGGAGAGCCCCAACTCCAGCCTGGGGCCTTAATTTTTTATTGGAAAAACTCACTCTTCCTCCTTTTGAGCCAACCGCAACTGCAGAGTTAAAATTCCTTTCTTGAAAAACTGCTTTCCTTTTAGCAATCATTTCAGCAAGAATGGTATCTGAATTACAGGCCCTTACAGCAGTGGAGCCTTTCATCATCTTTCATGCATACAGGGTGTTTCTCAGCACCAATCCCTCTTTCATGCCCAAGGTGGCATCCAGTGTGGCTCTTAAACAGTCCATTCATTTGCCAACCTTCTTGTCTAATCCATAGAACAAAGGGGAACGGATACTGCACTCCTTAGATGTGCACAGAAAACTTAAGATTTTACTTGGACAGGACTAAACCTCTAAGGAAATCTGAACAACTGCTGGTGATATTTGCTGTAGGGGCAGAGGGGAAGGGTATTTCAAAGCAAACCATTTCTAAATGGATAGGCTATTGCATTAATTTATGCTATAAGCACCATGGAAAACCTATCCCACAGGGGATTAGACCCCATTCAACCAGGGCTGCATTTACCTCTACAGCCTTTCTCAGAGGTGTCCCTACCAAAGACATCCTAGAAGCTGCTACCTGGAGTTCTGTACGTACCTTCACCAAGCGTTACCATTTGCCAATTTTCTCTAAATCCAGAGCTGGCTTTGCCACTGCAGTCTTGCAGGGCCTTATAGCTGGTCCTAATGCTATCTAAATTCCTCCATCCATCCTTAGCTTTGGGAATCTACCCAAATGTGATGACTTCAATAGTGAAACACGAAAAACATAGTACAGTTGTGTACACTTACCATAAATGTAGATGTTCGAGTCTATTCACTGTTGCATTCCTGGTTACCCTCCCTCCAGCCCCCTGACTTATTTTGGCTATACCTCTGTTCTCCTTTACTATACTTAAAAGCTTTTTGGTGTATTTGCTTTTTTGTTGGCGCTATAACCTTGTATATATATATATATAAATATAAATATATATATATATATATATATATATATATATATATATATATATATATATATTTATTTGCTTCCCATTAAGGGGGGGCACCTGACATCTGGGGCAAGAAAAACTGATGTAATGGCGTCGGCTGCATGCTTTATACCCCTGACTACCTGACGTCATGGAAGATGAGACAGCAACCGACGCAGGACCCAAGACTTTGATAATCAGGCCGACTGAGGGCTACTGCAAGCAGATAACCCAAATGTAAGTCCAGTCTCCGGGATTCAGTAGGCATCTCTCCCTGGGTCCTTTCCAGCCTCATCAAGACTGGCTCAGACTACACCTAGGGGAAGTAGACCCCCCCCCCCCAGACAGCAGTCCCAGGGAATGCAGTGATCTAAGCAATGGAGTACCTCCACTTCTAAAACGGGGAGTGCTAAGCCACCCCTTTATGGCAAGAACTCACAATGACTTTACAACTCTACCCCTTACCTCTGCCCACCTGCCTGTGCCCCTAGGAGGAAAATTTGCCTCCCATGCAAAAAACTGGGCCTCCATTACCAATGACTGATGGATACTCAACATAGTGTCCCAGGGGTAAACATTTTATTTCCACACACTGCCAACCTCAAAAGAGTTCCCAAATCTTCCTCCAAACCAGTGGGCAGAGGCTCAAATCAAAGTTCAATCCCTGCTCTCCATAAGGGCAATACAGCCTGTTCCTACAGACCAGATAGCCCAAGGTTTATATTCCAGACTTTTCCTGGTACCCAGAAAAGAGGGCACCTGGTGCCCAATCCTGGCTCTATCAATTCTAAACACCTTCCTGGTGATACCAAATTCAAAATGCTCTCCCTCCAGCAGCTTCTTCCTGTGCTATCCAAAGATGCTTGGTTAGCCAACTTAGACCTAAAAGATGCCTAGCTGCACATCCCAATCAGGGATTCTTGCAGGAAATATCTGCATTTTGCGGCAGGATCTATGCACTTTCAGTTCTCTGCTCTTCCCTTTGGCTTATCCAGTGCTCCCAGAGTTTTCACAAATTGCCTGGCTCCAGCCATTGCTTTTTGCAGACAAAGAAATATTCAAATTGACCCCTACTTAGATGACTGCCTCATTCAGGCAGACAGTCAGGAAAAGCTGTTACAGCACCTGACCTTTGTAAAGGACCTACTGACCTCACTAGGATACACTATAAACGAAAAGAAATCCAAACTAGTCCCCAGTCAGAAAATTGTATTCCTGGGAGCAAGCCTGGACACAGCTTCCCAGCTGGCATTCCTTACTCCAGAAAAACAAGCCTATCTGGCAGGCTACTTCTCTCAGCTAGCCACCATAACCCAGTTATCTGCAAGGAAGATCCTGCAAGCTTTAGGGTTCATGGCTTCCTGCATTCTACTAATTCCATATGCCAGACGGCATATGAGTAAACTTCAGTGGTACTTAAAAAGCCTTTGGTGTCAACACTCTCAGGACATGGAAACTGTCATACCTATGATACCTTGTCTAAGGAAAGATTTTCTTTGGTGGGCAGCAGCATGCAACCATAACAAGGGCCTTCCCTTTTCACAACCCCCATGATGCCCAGACTCTAACCACAGATGAATCAGACTATGCCTGGGGTGCGCACCTGGATGGCAGGTGCATTCAGATCCACTGGAGCCCAAATAAAATACATCTGCACATCAACCAAAAAAAGATGCTAGCTGTTCAGCATGCTCTGACAACTTTCAGACATCTACTCTCTCAGGGGACTCTATTAATCAAAACAGACACCACAGTGATGTGGTACATCAACAAGCAGGGAGGAAGTCACTCTTATCCACTCTGTAGGCTAGCCATGACCCTTTGGCACACGGCTTCAGCTATGCAAATTCACCTGCTGGCACAATTCCTGCCAGGCAACCAAAACTCTCTGGCAGACAACTTAAGCAAAAAATCTCCTTGACCCACATGAGTGGCAATTAATCCACAGCGCCTTCAGCCTCATAACCCAGAAATGGGGTACCCCAAAGGTGGACCTATTTGCCTCCCACAACAACCACCAGCTCAGCAAATTCTGCACCAGGGAACCTCACAGCAAGGCCTGGAAAGTGGATGCCCTATCCTTCCAATGGGTAAACCTCTTGACCTATGCATTTCCCCCTCTACCTCTTCTTTCAAGGGTACTACTCAAAATAAAGGAGGAAAAACCAAGAGCAATCCTGATTACCCCAGACTGGCCATGCTCACACTGATACACACTACTGCACAGTCTGTCACCGCTGCCTCCATGGTACCTCCCTCAGATTCCAACTCTCCTGACCCAGCAGAATGGAGAATTCTTGTATCCACAATTGCAGACCCTGAACCTGGCAGCCTGGCTTATTCCTTGATGTCTCCTCCAGTGGCCAGCCTAAGCAAGCAAGTCCTGGACGTTATACGTGAAGCCAGACATCCTGGCACTAGAAAATCCTATGCTGACAAGAGGAAAAGGTATTGGTCCTGAATCCAGGCTAAAGGAGCTGAACCAGCACAGCCATCCCTAACTCTCATCCTGGATTGTCTAGCAGACCTACTTCACTGGGCCTCTCCTTCTCTTCTATTAAAATTCATGCCTCTGCCATCTCTGCTCATTACAGCACAGAGCCACCTCTCTTTTCCCACCCTCTCATCAAGCAGTTCCTAAGAGGGGCTAACAACTTAAGGCCACCCAGAAGAGCTCCTACCCCAGCTTGGGACCTTAACTTTGTGCTGGAAAAGCTCATGCTACCCCCCCCCCCCCTTGAGCCTGCAGCTTCAGCAGAGTTAAAATTCCTCTCTTGGAAAACAGTCTTGCTTCTGGCCATCACTTCAACTAGAAGAGTGTCTGAGCTACAAGCACTCATGGCTGTGGAGCCCATCATCATTTTTCATGCTGACAGGGTCTCCCTCAGAAGTAACCAAACTTTCATGCCTAAAGTGGTGTCCAGTGTGGCTCTTAACCAATCTGTTCATTTGCCCACTTTTTTCCCTTAGCCTCAAAATAAGGGGGAAAGGATCCTGCACTCTTTAGATGTGCACAGACAGCTCAGATTCTACCTGGATAGGACTAAGCCCTTTAGGAAAACTGACCAGTTACTAGAGGCCATATCCAAACAAACCATCTCCAAATGGATAGCACACTGTATCCATTTCTGTTACAAACACCACAGGAAACCACCCCCTCAGGGGGTCAGGACACATTCCACTAGGGCAACTTCCACCTCTGCAGCTTTTCTCAGATAGGTCCCTACCAGGGACATCCTAGAGGCCGCAACATGAAGTTCTGTTCATAACTTCACCAAGCATTACCACCTGCCTATCTTTTCCAAATCCAGGGCAGGCTTTGCAACTTCAGTCTTGCAGGGCATTCCAGCCAGCCCCAACACTTCTTGACTGCCTCCACCCTTCATTTCAGCTTTGGGAATCAACCCAAGTGTGATGACTGCAACAGTGAAACACGAAGAACATAGTACAAATGTTCTTCGTGTTTCACTGTTGGAGTCATTACACTTGGGTTATCTGCCTGCAGGTAGCCCTCATCGGCCCGAGTACCATAGTCTTGGGATTTCTGCATCGGATGCTGTCGCTTCTTCCATGACGTCAGGTCATCAAGGGTATAAAACAGGCAGCCGACACCATTACATCAGTCTTTCTTGCCGAGAAAGAGCCCGAAGCAGAAGCAGTTCGCAAATGCCGGTCGGCTGCTACCTGAAATTTTCGTTTTTCGAGTTTCAAACCTGAAGTCTACTAAAGCTAAGTACCCCGTTGGGAATTCTTTTTTCTTGCTCTAACCAATGTCAGAAAAAGTTAACAATTATCTTGCCTGTGGAAAGCAAATACTTCACAGAGATTTTCATTCTTACTGCGTCACCTGTTTAGGCCCAGATCATGATGTCCCTCTCTGTCGGTTTCGTGCCTTGTTTAACACCCGAACCATTAGTCTTTGGGCTATTTTTGTCACTAAATTCTTTTGCTCTTGTTCTCTGTATTCTGAAATAGCTTCGGTAAGCCATCCGACTACCGATCTTCTGAAAAAGTGCAAAAATAAAGACAAGAGACAGACCGCATAGGTCAAAAACTGCAGACAATGCTTTCGTTAAGCTAGTTGCCAGTCCGCCGGTACTCATTGAGGCACCTTTGCAGCCCTTGATACCCACTTCTACAGATTTGCAGGCCTCTGCTGAGACCCATTCAGAGTCTGGTATGCCGTGAGATGCTTCTTCAACTATGGAACCTGTGGGTCTAGAGCTGCTGTGCAGGCACCGGCTTCTGAGGGTGCATTCCGACCTAACGATATTTGCATTAAACCGACATTAGCTAAAAGTACTGGGTTTCTCAAGCCCAGAGTATGCACTATGCCTGGAAAACCAACAACCAGAGTGCATGCTCAAGGTCCCATGTCTCAAAAACAAATGCTTCGAATGGCTGAAGACCTTATCACCCTAATTAGGGAAAGCTAGCCTTCCCCTTCTAAGAGACCAAGAATTGAGTTTCTTTCTGATTCTACATACGAGGAGTCCGATGACTCTGACCCTTCTGATTACCAGGACATATCCTTATCTACCTATGAGGATTCTGATGCAGAGGAATCCATTCCCTCTCCCTCTCCTCCAGAGGATTTTTCTTTTGGTGAAACCTTGCATACTTTAAGAGAGCATTTCTGCTGGGAATGCCAGGATTATCCTCGGTCTAAAAAGAGACCTAGAGAATTTTTAGAGTTGCCTCAGCACAGTCTCCTAGCTATACCCCCCTGTCCTGGATGTTGTAGATGATGTCTTTATGGAATCCAGTATTACTCCAGACACTTTACCACCAGCCCCTAGAAAACCTGACGGGTACTACAGAGAACATGATTCTCACAAATTTCTCTTTAAGAATACTACTGCGGATCCTGAGACCCACTTCCCAGGCTATTACAGCCAAAAACCCTATTCCTTCAGACAGGGATTCCAGAGCTTTAGACAGATGGGGTAAGAAGGTATATACCTCTGCAACTCTTGCCATCAGGGCATTGAATTGCCAGTTTCATATATTGAAGTACCAGCAACATATTATAGAACAAATTAAACAAAAAATGGTGTTACTTCCAGATTGTGCAGAAAATAAAGATTTACAAGAGTTAATGCATTCTGCAAACCAAGTTAGTAAGCATACTTTGCAGTGTGGCTTTGATGCCCTAGAAGCTTGCAAGGCTGCAGTCACTGGATCTATACTGAGAACTCATGCTTGACTGAAGGAACAAACCTTGCCAGACCATGTCAAATCAAAATTACTAGATGCTCCTTTAAATCAGGACTGTTTGTTTGGCAGCAAAGCAGAAGAGGTTCTTAAAAAGATGGAAGAAAAAGCTAAATCTATGCAAACTGTTAAAGAATTCTTACAAGTGGAGCCACCTAGATTCAGTAGGCATTGGCCTACAAAAAACTAGTCCTTTCCAGCCCCTTCCAGGCCATCTCAGTCCAAACCCAGGGGAACCAGACCACCAAGACTACAGTCTCAGGGTATGCAGAGATCTAAACAATGGAGTGCTCCCACCTCAAAAACAGGGAGTGGCAAGCCACCCCCTTATGGTAAAAGTTCACAATGACTTGTCAATTATCCTTCCCAGCCCATCTACTTGCATCCCTAGGAGGAAAACTTGCCCTTTGTGCCAAAAACTGGATGTCCATTACTCAAGACCGATGGGTTCTAAACATTGTATACCAGGGGTACAGATTCTACTTCCATTCCTTGCCAACCCCAAGTGGGTTTCCAGTCCTTCTTCCAAACCAGTGGGCTGAGGCTCAAAAGCAAGTACATTCCCTGCTGAATGTCACCGCCATCCAACCTGTTCCATTAGAACAAAGGGGACAGGGTTTCTACTCCAGGCTGTTCCTGGTGCCCAGAAAAGAGGGATTTTGGCATCCAATCTCAAAACCTTTCTGGTGGTCCCAAAATTCAGACTGCTAACCCTGCAACAGCTTCTCCCTATGCTAGCCAAGGATGCCTGGCTACTCACCCTAGACTTAAAAGAAGCTTATCTGCACATCCCCATAAGGGAGTCTTACAGGAGATATCTATGCTTCAGGGCAAGCTCTGTGCACTGTCAGTTCTCTGCACTTCCCTTTCCCTTATCTACTGCACCCAGAGTATTCACAAAGTGCCTGGCTCCAGCCATTGCATACTGCAGGCAGAGAAATATCCAAATTTTCCCATACTTGGACGATTACCTGATTTAGGCAGACAGTCAGGAAATACTACTTCAACATCTGGCATTTATAAAAAGACCCTTATTTTCATTGGGGTACACCATCAAAGAAAAGAAATCACAACTGGTGCCCAGTCATAAAAATTGTATTCCTGGGAGCAAGCTTGAACACAACTTCCCAGATGGCCTTTCTCACTCCAGAAAAACAGATCTATTTGAAAAACTACTTGAAACACATGGCCACCAAAACGCAGCCATCTGCAAGGAAAATACTGCAAGCCCTAGGGTTCATGGCCTCATGCATTCTGCTAATTCCATGTGCAAGACTGCATATGAGAAACTTCAATGGTACTTAACAAGTCTTTGGTGCCAACATTCTCAGGACCTGGAAACAGTCATTCCGATCATTCCTTTTCTAAGGGCAGAGTTCCTTTGGTGGGCAGAAGCATGCAACCACAACAAGGGACTGCCTTTCACTCAACCCCTCGCCACCCAAACCCTGACTACAGACGCATCAGACTATGCATGGGGGTCTCACATGGCAGGCAAATGCATTCAGGGAAAGTGGAGCCCAGGACAAATTCTCTTGTACATCAATCAAAGAGATGTTAGCTGTACAGTATGCTCTGACAGCCTTCAAATACCTAATCCTTCCAGGACAGCTGCTGATAAAAACAGACAACACCACAGTTATGTGGTACATAAACAAGCAGGGGAGAACCCATTCTTACCCACTCTGCAGGTTAGCCATGGCCCTGTGGAATACAGACTTGAGCAAGCAAGTGCATCTGCAAGCTCAGTTCCTGCCAGGGAAACAGAATTTACTGGCAGCCGACTTAAGCAGAAATCTCCTGGACCCACATGATTGGAAATTGGAGGCCAACACCTTCAACCTTCTAATTCAGAGGTGGGGGTGCCTCCCTCGAGAACCACCAGCTGAGCAAATTTTGCACCATGAACCCTCACAGCAGGGCCTGGAAGTGGATGCCTTATCCTTCAAATGGGAAAACCTCTCAATTTATGCCTTTCCCCCTCTGCCCCTCCTCTCAAAGCTACTACTCAAGATCAGACAGGACAGACCAAGGGCAATTCCTTTCTTGGAAAACAGCCTTGCTTTTAGCCATAACCTCAGCTAGAAGAGTGTCTGAGTTACAGACATTAATGGCTGTGGAACCCTTCATTATTTTCCATGCTGACAGGGTTTCCCTCAGGACTAACCCGTCCTTTATGCCTAAGGTGGTCTCCATTGTGGCTCTAAACCAAGCCATCCATTTGCCAAGCTTCTTCCCTAATCCTCAAAATAAACGGGAGAGGATCCTGCACTGCTTGGACATGCACAGACAGCTCAGGTTCTACCTTGACAGGACTAAACCTTTCAAATAATCTGACCAACTGCTAGTCAGCTTTGTTACAGGGGCAGAGGGCAAGGCCATTTCAAAGCAAACCATTTCCAAATGGATTGCACACTGCATCCATTTATGCTACAAGTACCATGGAAAACCTACACCACAGGGGATCAGAACACATTCCACTATGGCTACTTCCACCTTTACAGAATTTCTCAGGGGAGTCCCTATCAGGGACATTCTGGAAGCTGCAACCTGGAGCTCTGTACAAACCTTCACCAAGCATTCCTATTTACCTATTTTTTCTAAATCCAGAGCTGGATTTGCTACAGCAGTCTTACAAGGCCTGCTAGCCAGCCCTAACCCCTCTTGAATGCCTCCACCCTTCCTCAGCTTTGGGAATCAACCCAAGTGTGATGACTGCAACAGTGAAACATGAAGAACATAGTGCAGTTGTGTACACTTACCATAAATGTAGTTGTTCGAGTGTATTCACTGTTGCAGTCCAGGTTTCCCTCTCTCCAGCCCCCTGTTTTTCTCTATCCTTTCTACCTATCCTCCATATGGCCATTTTTTATGGCAAGGGTATTTACTTTTTACTGGTGGTGTTCCACACTATATACTAGCTTCCCGTTTGGAGGGCTCCTGACATCTGTGGCAAGAAAAACTGATCGGCTGCCTGTTTTGTACCCCTGACAACCTGACATCATGGAAGAAACGACAGCAACCGATGCAGAAATCCCAAGACACTGGTATTCAGGCCGACTGAGGGCTACCTGCAAGCAGATAACCCAAGCATGATGACTGCAACAGTGAATAAACTCGAACAACTACATTTATGGTAAGTGTGCAAAACTGTACTTTGTGTACACTTACCATAAATGTAGATGTTAGAGTGTATTCACTGTTGCAGTCCTGGATGTTCTTCATGTTTCACTGTTGCAGTCATTACATTTGGGTTATCTGCTTGCACTAGCCCTCAGTCAGCCTGTTTAACAAAGTCTTGGATCCTAAGTCGGTTGCTGTCTCTTCTTCCATGACGCGTGTCAGGTATAAAAATGCAACACGCTATTTTTATTTTATTTTATTTTACATTTGTTGACCGGGCTAGTCCAGCTGGATCATTTCCATTTTCAGTGGAGGCCCGGGGAGAAAAGCTCCACAATTAAAACAAGGTTAAACATTTAAGCAACAATGCATACATTTTAGTGTAGTAGAAAATACAGCGAAAAAAAAACAGGTAAAAAACAAATAGCCTAAGCTATATATTCATATTTTTTTTTTTTTTTTTTTTTAGAACAGTACAGTAATTTAGTCATTTGAAATAGCAGGGAAAGATAGTGATTTTTACGTAGGGAGGTATGGCTGAAGAGCGAAGAAGTCATTTAGTCTGGATTGGTACAGGAGCAGAGCCAGAAGTTGTTAAGATGTAATAGAAGTTGTTTTTTGAAAAGTTGAAAGGAGTCTAGTGAGGTAATGTGTGGGTGGAGGTTATTCCATATTTTCCCTATGGAGTTTGAAAATAGACAGTTACCTGCTGAATTTGTAATTCTAGTTGTGGTGACTTGTATCTTTTCGCAGATCGCAACTGTTTCAAGTTTTTGTAGGAGTAAGGAGGTTACTGAGAGCTGGTGTTTTGTTGGTTGATAAAGAATGTTATGTGTAATTAAGAGTTGTTGATAGATAAGCTTGTTAGGTAGTTCTAACCATTGTAATTGTTTTAAGTTATTACAGTGGTGAGTTCTGTACTGGGATGCTGTGGCAAACGGGCTATATTATGATAGGATGTAGTTAGTTTTTTCAGGTTACCTTTAGAGAGATTGGTGTAAATAGAGGAAGCATACAGTAGGGTGGAGATAAGATGTGATTGAGCTAAGGTGGTCCGTGCTTCTGGAGTAAGGAAGGATTTTATTCTGTACAGTGAACCTATCTTTTTATTTACTGCTTTTATAGTGTTATTGATATGACAATCATAGTTAAGATTATTATCAATAGAAACACCAAGCAGTTTGGTAGTAGAGTCTGAGGAGATAAGAGAATTGTCAGCTGCAGTAATAGTAAAATTTAGTTGAGGAGATTTATGGGTAGGTGAGAATAGTAATAGTTTTGTTTTCTTGGAGTTGAGAAGGAGACATCTTTTTGAGAACCATTGTTCAACGGTTGAAAGGGTAGATTGTGTGAGTGACTGGAGTTCAGATTGGGTGGGAGCTGTACAGATGATGGTAGAATCATCTGCATATTGTATGCAGGTAGTGTTATGGATAGATGATTGAAGATCATTAATAAAGATAGAGAATAAGAGTGGGCCTAATATTGATCCTTGAGGTACTCCTAAGGAGATAGGTAGTAGAGCAGAGAATTTTTCCAGAGTACTGCTTGTTGTCGGTTTTCAAGGTAGGATGAGAACCACGTTAAGGAGGAAAAATCCAAGGCAAGTGAGTTTAGTATGTGTAGGAGAAGTTTATGGTTGACCATGTTGAAGGCTTTTGACAGGTCTAGGAAAAGAGAAGCAGTTAGTTTGTTATTATTACGGTTACAGTTTATTGTGTTAGTAAAGGAAAGTAGTGCAGTGGTCGTACTATGTGAGGGTCTAAATCCATGTTGAGTGTTTGCTAGTAGGTTATTTTGAAGGAGATGGTTAAGTAGTTGTTTGTGTATACATTTTTCCATGATTTTAGCTAGTGGAGATAATAGTGCTATTGGGCGGTAGTTAGAGAGGTCAGTGGATTTGCCTCCTTTATGTAAGGGTATGATGTGTGATATCTTCCAGATTGCTGGAAAATCACTTTCTTTTATGGATCTGTTTATTAGGATCGAAACAGGGTAGGCTATAGCTTTTGCTGCTACCTGAAGGAATTCAGCAGGAAGCTTATCTGCTGAGGGGGTAGTGGGTTTAAGTTTTTGTAAGAGAGATTGTATGTAGGAGGTGGGTATGGGTTGAAGTTGAAGGGAAGGAATGACGTTGTTGGTGTTACTTAAGATCAGTTGGGAAGCATCAGGGGATAAATGGCTTGCTAGTGTTTGTATGGAAGTAGTAAAGAAGCTATTGAAGTTATTGGCTATTAAAGAGGGATTATCAGGGTCTAGATTCTGTGGGTTAGGTGTTACTATTTTACCTGTGGTAAGTAGATGATTGATAGTAGACCAGAACCTTTTGGTTCTTTTTGTGGATTGCTGAAGTTCTACATAGTAGTTCTTTTGTCTGAAATAATAGCATTTTTGGTTTTGTTTCTCAGCTCTCTAAAGGTTTGATAGTCTGTTGGGTTTCTAGAGGAGCCATTTCTTCCAAGATTTATTTTTAAGCCTGATCTTTTGTTTAGTATTAGAGGTAAGCCAGGGTGCTGTTCTGGTCTTTATTCTAATGGTACGACTTGGGGCATGGTGGTTTAGGATTGTAAGGAATGCTGAGTTGAAATATTCTATGGCTTTGTTGAGAGAGAGGTGCTTTAGAGGGTCCAATTGTATTGTGAGAGTTCTGTTTGAAATCTTTGGGGATTAAATTGTTTCTTTGAATATAGTGTTCTATGTGAGGTAGGTAAGTTTTGATGAGTTTTAGCTCTAATGACATATGTGAGGGAGTGATCGCTAAGGTCACCAGGAAGGATGCCAGTTTTGTAGCTTTGTGAGGGGAGTTTGTAAGAACCCAGTCTAAGGTGGTTTCTTTTTGCTTGTTTTATTTATTCTAGTGGCACTATCAATTAGTTGTTTGAAACCAAAAAGGTTTAAATGGGAAGTAGGGTTAGCATTGTTACAAGATTTCCAGTCAATGTTAAAGTCTCCAAGAAGTAGTGTTTCTTGGGGGAGGTAATTTGAGAGTTGTTCAAGAAGTTGTTCTAATGTGGGGATATTATTTCCTGGAGGCAGATAAGCACAAATGATGTTTATTGATTTAGTAGTATTAATTTGAACTCTAGAGCAGATTATTTCGACATTATTGTTTTGGGTAAGAGCAAGGTCAAGAAGAGTAAGCTTCAGGTTAGATTTATATAGGATAGCTACTCCACCTCCTTTCTTGGAGGTGCGATCAAGTCTAACAATGTTATATCCAGGTGGGGTAATTTCAATATCTTTAATAGATGGTTTTAGCCAGGTTTCTGATAAGCATAGAATGTCAAAGTTGTGTACTTCTAGTAGGGCGTGTATTTGACTAACTTTATTACAGATACTGCGTATATTTAGGTGGGCCAAGGATAGTATGTTTGTAGTTATAGTTGATGGAGGAAGGAGAGCTTTTATATGGTGACTGTGTGTTTCAGTAGTTGTAGGTTGAGGGCCTGGATTGGGGTGTATGTCACCGTCCTGAAGTAGATGGAGTAGTAGACCATAGTTTTTGGATATGTGTTTTAGAGATGTGTCAAATACTTTCTTTGATTTAGTTTTTAGTAGTTTACAATGAAATAGTCTATGGTATTTGGGAAGTAGATATATGGTTTGTGATGAGGTAGGTAAATAGGATGAAGGTAGGTATGTTGTAGGTGTACTAGTATGTTTTGAGGGAAGTGAGAGAGAAATAGTTAAGGAGTGTTCATAGGAGGTTAAGAAGTAGGTAGTAATGAGAAGGAATAATAGTAAGAAGGTGATAGGTAGTTTAAGTTGTGAGTGGAGGATAGTTGTAGACATGATAAGATAGTTGTATGTGAAGTAGGGTTTCCTGATATGTTGTAGAGGGGTGTGTGGTGGGAGTAGGGGTAGAGTGGAAGGGGCTGTAATGGTATAGGACTTTAGTGAGATAGTGGTGGGTTGGTTAAAGTGGTATGTAGGTATGACTAAGTGAAGGAAGTTACACAATCTGTGAGACTGTGAATTGGATAGGATAGCAGTAGTAGGAGGTGTGGCTTGTAGAAATATAAATGTAGGACCCTGGGGGTGGGTGGGATATGGGCGTACGGCGGGGAGCAGAGCTGGGCACACAAAGTAGACCAGAGGAGAGTGGAAAAGTATCAGGGAAGGAAGAGGGAATCAAGGCAAGAGAAAGTATCCTCGGGGGAGAGGATGAGACAGGGAGGTAAAGGAGGAAAAGGATTAGTATAAGGAGGGGAGAATAAAAGTGTAAGGCAGAAGTCAGTACTAATATCCCAAATAGGGATGAGAAAAGTATAACATCTAGTGGACAAAGTAGTAGTGCAGTAAGCAAACAAGGGAGCTACCAGGCGTGGAGCTGTACTAGAAAAGGGAGAGAGGATAGCCTATGTGGCCATCCGAGGAGACTGTGAGGGAAATGAAGGAGTAAGGAGGGGTAGCTGCTGGCTGCTTAGCTAGTGGCAGTCTGAAAGTTTAGCAGGAACATTTAGTTAAAACGTAATATAGCATGACTAGGTAGACATACTCTCTTTTTTCTGGTGGTAGAGGGTGGTAGAAGAAGACAATGTCCTGACCGAGTCCAAGGGTATTCTGTGGGGAACACCCTAATAGTGAAATTAGAGGGATACAACCCAGGCAAAGACACAGGGTCGTGGAGGGATAGCTG
The DNA here is from genome assembly GCF_019279795.1 of Protopterus annectens. NCBI lineage: Eukaryota > Metazoa > Chordata > Ceratodontiformes > Protopteridae > Protopterus > Protopterus annectens. The sequence continues at coordinate 1,287,012,380 of NC_056743.1, read as the reverse complement.
TTAGAGGAGGGAGAGAGGACAAAAGATAATGTTAGAGTACAATATTAACATACAGGGTTACAATTCAGAGTCAAAATGCAATAAAAGACAGGTTATGCAACTGGTAAGCAAAGCAACGTTACACATAGTTGATATAACTCTTTAGGATGTACATATTAATGGTGAAAAGTACATTTCAAATAAATAACTGTATAGCTAATAATATATAGAGCCTAGTGTTACAGCAAATCACCACACACACCAGAGTAATGCAGTGAACGCATTCACGTTAACATAAACAATTCAGTTGAAACACTTTCCAGTCTCTTTAGGAGGTGTAGATGTCATAACACGGAACGCTATTGCGTATACAGAAATATGATATGTGAAAGCAATAGGTGTGAGGACTAGGATAGGAGCAGTCCCAATGTAAGGCAAACCTAATAACTAAACGCATTCACTTCTAAGTTAGCAACAAAGTCAAGAGCAGTCACTTTAAAAGCTAGCCAAACTATCTAAAATTATTCACGTTTGCACAGCCCGTAAGTACTCATAGGTTGGAACAGCACAGCATACAAAACCAGCATTTGCGTGAGATGTAAAGGGTTCCTATACCAGCTTAAGCAGTATCGGTATCAGTATCAGAGGGGTCCCACTTATGTAGCGCTACCTGAAAGCTAAACGCATTCACGTATAGCTGAGCAAAGATCCACGTGCTACAGAATCAATGCAGACAGTAGCGGAGTAGCATTACAAGAAAGACTATACTAAACGCATTTGCGTTAATCTGTCCACCAACAATATTATTGCAATCCTACCAATTTAGTGCCACCTTAAGGCTGAACGCATTCGCGTTTGGATTAGTAATAGTAAACACACTGTTCTATCAGTATCAGAGGTAGATGAGTAGTCTTATATCAGAGGCTGCATCAACGCAACTCCCACCAACCTGAACACAACAGTACTAGAGCCGTCCCATGTATTCAGTACCACCCAAGTGCTAAACACATTCGCACTTACACTAGAAAGAGTACGTACACTATAGCACAAATCCAGACAGTAAAAGAGCAGTCCTACACTAGAAAAAGTACACACGCTATAGCACAAATCCAGACAGTAAAAGAGCGGTCCTTCAACTAAGGCTATACTAAACACAGTCGCGTTAACCTGAACATAAGCTGGAATAGCATACATCACTCTTTCTTGCCGTGCAGTGCCCGAAGCAGAAGCAGTTCGCATGTGCTGGTCGAAATTTTCCTTTTCGAGTTTCAGAACCAAAGTCTTTAACTAAAAGACAAAGTACCCCGTTGGGGAAATGTTTTCTTTCTCTAAACCAATGTCAGTAAAAGTAAATAATTGCATTTCTTGTGGAAAGCAAATGTCTCATAAAGTTTTTCATTCGTACTGTATTCCTTGCCTAGGCCCTGACCACGACATACCTCACTGTCGGTTTTGTGCCTGATTTATACCATGAACTATCCATCATTGGTATATTTGTGCTACTAAATATTTTGGTGTTTGGTTCAATTTTGTTGATATGTCTTCAGTAAGCCATCCGACTACCGACATTCCAAAAAAACCACAAAGATAAAGACAGAGACAGGCCACCCAGTTCGCTGGTACTCAGTGAGGTGCTTTCGCAGCCCCATGATACCCACTACTTCAGTTTCACAGGCTTTTACTGAGACCCATTTGGAGTCCAGTATGCTGTGAGATGCTTCACCTGTGGAACCTGTGGATGTCTCTACCTTGGATGGGTCCGGAGCTGCTGTGCATGCACCGGCTTCTGAGGGTGTATTCAGGCCTACTGACTTGCTTATTAAACCAACGCCATCTTCTTCTTCAAGGCCTAAAACTCGAACCATGCCTAGAAAACTGATGCCCAGACCACATGGTCAGGCCTCTATGCCTAAAAAACAAATGATAAGAATGGCTGAAGACCTTATTACTTTAATCAGGGGAAGCCAACCTTCCCCCTCTAAGAGACCTAGGACTGAGTTTGCTTATGATACTTCTAACCAGGATTCTGAAGTTTCTGTTTCCTCTGATGACCAGGATTTACCCTTATCTACCTATGAGGATTCTGATGCTGAGGACTCTATTCCCTCTGCTTTCCCCCCAGAGGATTTCTCTTTTGGTGAAACCTTGCATACTCTCAGGGAGCATTTTCATTGGGAAAGTCGGGATTTCTCTGATTCTAAAAAGAGACTTAGGGATTTCTTACTCCTGCCCCAGCACAGGCCTTTAGCTATACCTCCTGTACTGGACATTGTTGATAATGCCTTTTTGGAATCTAGCATGGCCCCTGACTCTTTACCTCCTGCTTCCAGAAAACCTGATAGATATTATAGGGTTCCTGACTCTCACAAGTTCTTTTTCAAAAATCCTACTGCGGATCCTGAAATCGTTTCACAGGGACCCAAGGGCATTAAAGCTACTACTGCCAAAGATCCTACCTCCTCTGATAGAGACCCCTGGGCACTGGATAGATGGGGTAAGAAGGTATACTCTTCTGCAACTTTGGCAATTAGGGCCTTGAATTGTCAGTTTCATATGTTAAAGTAGCAGCAGCATATTATTGGATTCCCTCCAGTACAAGTCTTTTGAGTGTGTACCTTTAACCCCCAGTGGGTGTGGCCTAAGCCTTTAAAAATGAAGTTATCACCTTACAATTCTAATAAATACTCATTGACAGAGGTCAAATATCAGTACAGTTGTGTTTGCCATCATGTATGCTTCAAGATAAAATATTCTGATACCTTGTATGTAGCGTGGTTTTGGAATTATTAATGCAAGTATGACCAAGTAATATTTGACGCCTAGAGGAGCAGTAGGGGGTAACTGCAGATGCACCTGGAGGCGTCACTCGGATGTAATGAGTTAAGAAAATGATGTTGATTCCTGATTGTGCTGAAAGTAAGGATTTATAGGATTTAATGCATTCTGCTGAACAAGTTGATAAACATACATTGCAATGTCGTTTTGATTCACTAGAGGCATCTTGCAGGGCTGCAGTAACTGGGTCTGTATTTAGAAGGCATGCTTGGCTTAAGGAGCAATCTTGGCCAAATCATGTTAAAGCTAAATTGCAGGATGCTCCCTTAAATCAGGACCGCCTGTTTGGAAACAAGACAGAAGAAGTTCTTAAAAAGATGGAGGTAGAAGCTAAATCTATGCAAACCGTTAAAAGATTTTTTACAAGTACAACCTCCAAGATTTAGTAGGCATTGGCCTTCTAAGAATTGGTCCTTTCCTGCATCTTCCAGACGTTCTCAGTCCAAACCCAGATCCAGCAGAGAACCCAGGCTTCAGTCCCAGGGGACGCACAGGACTAAGCAGTGGAGGGCCTCCACTTCCAAATCTTGGAGTAATTAAACTCCCCAATATGGTATACTGTCACAATGACTTCTTTTTAAAACTTCCAAGCACATGTTCATCGTGTTACACTGCTGCAGTCATTACACTTGGGTTATCCTGCCGTCAGGCAGTCCCACAGTCGGCCAGAGTTCCAAAGTCTTGGTCTGGCGTCGGTTGCTGTCGCTTCTTCCCTGACGTCAGTGCACCAGGGGTATATAAGATGCATCTGACGCCATTTTCTTCAGTCTTTCATGCCACACGGTGCCCCAAGCAAAAGCAGTTCGCAAGTGCCGGTCGGCCGACTTCTGAGATTTTCAAAGTCAAATTTCAGATCTGGAGTATTCAATAAAGCTAAGTACCCCATTGGGGAAACTTTTTTTCTTGCCTCAGACCGATGTCAGAAAAAGTTAATAATTGTATTTCTTGTGTGAAGCAAATACCTCATAAGGACTTTCACTCTTACTGTATTCCATGCCAAGGCCCTGATCACAACGTCACTAGTTGTCGGTTTTGTGCTAGATTTAACAAACGCACTATAAAATGACATTTTGATTTTGCTTTGCACTACTTTGGCCGAAGGTTCAATTATACTATGCCGTCGGATCAACCGATGACTGCAATTCTGAAAAAGCGCAAAGACAAGGATAAAGACAGGCATCCAAGGTCCAAAACCGACAACGAAACCCCTTCTAGGTCAGTCGCCAGTTCGCCAGATCTCAGTGAGGTGCTTTCGCAGCCCCTGATACCCGCTACCTCAGAGCCACAGACCGCCTCCGACTCCCACGTGGAGACAACTAGGCCTCTGGAAACTCAAGGTATTGGGCCTATGGAATCTAATCCCTCAGATGGGTCCGGAGTCGCTGAGCAGGCATCGGCTTCTGAGGGTGTTTTCAGACCTTCACAACTTACCTTTAAAGCAACAGCCAAGACAAAAACACCATTAAAGACAAAGAAGCAAGTACAGCATTCTCCTGGACAGTCCTCCATGCCTAAGAAACAGATGCTTAAAATGGCCGAAGACCTCATTACTCTAATCAGGGGTTCCCATCCCCCTCCTGAGAAAAGGCCTAGGCAGGAAACAGACTATGATTCCTCTGATCAGGTTTCCATTTCCTCTGATTCCTCTTCAGACCTGGGATACTCTCTACCCCCCTATGAGGACTCTGATGCTGAAGGATCTATCCCTTCAGCCTCTCCTCCTGAGGATTATTCTTTTGGGGAAACTTTACATACCATGAGGGAGCATTTCCATTGGGAAAGTCAGGATTATTCAGAATCCAAGAAAAGGCTCAGGGACTTCCTTTTATTGCCTCAGCACAGGCCCCTGGCTATTCCACCTGTGTTAGATATTGTGGATGATGTGTTCTCTGAATCCAGCTTATCTCCTGATTCTTTGCTCCCTGCACCAGCCAAGCCAGATAGGTATTATAGAGTCCCTGACTCTCACAAGTTTCTTTATAAAAACACTTCTGCTGATCCAGAAACTATTTCCCAGGGTCCCAAAGGGGTTAAGGCTTCCATTGCAAAAAATCTAGTCCCCTCTGACAGAGATTCTAGAGCATTGGATAGATGGGGGAAGAAAGTTTACACTTCTGCAACTTTAGCAGTAAGGGTTTTAAATTGCCAGTTTCACATGCTTAAGTACCAACAATATTTAATGGCACAGTTAAAACAGAAAATGCTTGCAAGCTCAGAAGCTCCTGACTATAAAGAAATGCAGGATTTATTGCATGCAGTTGAACAGGTGGGAAAACATACTCTGCAATGTGATTTTGATTCCTTAGAGGCCTCTTGTAGAGCCGCAGTTACAGGTTCTGTGATTCGAAGACATGCTTGGTTAAAAGAACAGAGTTTACCTGATCATGTTAAGGCAAAATTATTGGATGCTCCTTTACAGCATGATACCTTGTTTGGTGTTAAGGCAGAAGAGGTGTTAAAGAAAATGGAGGATAACGCTAAATCTATGCAAACAGTCAAAGATTTCTTACAGGTACAGCCACCTCAATTTAGCAGAAATTGGCCTACAAAGAATTGGTCCTTTCCAGTGTCTGACAAGCCACAGCGAGGCAGATACAGATGCCCAAGAGGCAGATCTCAACCCCAAGGCTCTAACAGACAACGCCAGTGGGGTACCTCAACCCCAAAAGGAGGTGAGGACAAGTCTCAACCATACAGGAAACAGTCCCAATGACTTCCCCCTTCATACGCCAAGCACTTCCCTTTTGGCAGCCCCCTTAGGGGGAAAACTAGCACTTTTTTCTCAAAACTGGCAAACAATCACCCAAGACAAATGGGTTCTGAATATTGTGTCTCAGTGTCACAGGTTCCACTTTCACACTTTACCAAGGCTAAAAGGAATGCCAAACCTGCCACAAAATCAATGGGCAGAGGCTCAAAAACAAATTTCAGCCCTCATGGACATGAGAGCTACTCAGAAAGTACCACAGCAGGAACAAGGACAAGGATTTTACTCAAGACTCTTCCTGGTCCCCAGAAAGGACAAAGCCTGGAGCCCCATACTAGACCTTTCAACTCTAAATGCTTACCTGGATGTTCCGAAATTCAAAATGTTGACTCTACAGCAGCTTCTTCCCATGCTGGGCAAGAAGGCTTGGCTTGTTACTCTGGACCTCAAAGAGGCATACCTACATGTCCCTATCAGACAAAATTTCAGAAGATACCTCAAATTCAAAACTGGTACAATGCACTACCAATTCTCTGCACTGCCCTTTGGCTTATCTACTGCGCCCAGGGTCTTTACAAAGTGCCTGGCACCAGTAATTGCATTTTGCAGACAAAAAGGAATTCAAATATATCCATACCTGGACGACTGCCTCATTCAAGCAGAGACGAAGGACATTCTTCTAAAGCATCTGGCGTTTGTAAAAAGGTTGCTAATTTCTCTAGGGTACACGGTAAATGAAAAGAAGTCAAAACTAGTGCCCTCACAACAGATAATATTCCTGGGTGCCAGCTTAAATACAACGGCCCAGATGGCTTATCTCATGCCAGACAAACAAGGACAACTGACTCAATATTTTTAATTACTGGCAAAAAAAGTCCCATCTCCCTGCAAGAAAAATTCTGCAGGCCCTGGGATTCATGGCATCCTGCATACTACTAATTTCATATGCCAGACTGCATATGAGGAAATTACAATGGTATCTAAAAAGTGTTTGGACTCAACACTCCCACAGTTTAGAAGCAGTAATACCAATAATTCCCTGCCTACAACAGGAGTTTCGATGGTGGGCACAGGCATGTCACCTCAACAAGAGTCAGCCTTTCACTCTACCCACAGCCAGGCAGACACTAACAACAGATGCTTCGGATTACACCTGGGGAGCACACATGGCAGGAAAAAGTATTCAGGGCAAGTGGACCACAGACCAAATGCATCTTCACATCAATCAAAAAGAGATGTTGGTTGTTCAAAATGCCCTAACAACTTTCTAGGACCTTCTGCATCCAGGACAGTTATTATTAAAGACAGACAACACCACAGTAATGTGGTACATAAACAAGCAAGGGGACACTCATTCTTATCCCCTATGCAGGCAAGCCATGACCTTGTGGAACACAGCTCTAACTTATCAAGTTCATCTGCAAGCACAATTCCTGCCAGGAAGGAAAAATACTCTGGCAGATGATCTAAGGAGAAATATCATGGACCTTCATGAATGGAAATTGAATCCACAAATCTTCAGCATGGTAATGCAAAAATGGGGATGCCCAGACATAGATCTTTTTGCCTCCCCACTGAATTGCCAACTACAAAAATTCTGCTCAAGGACTTACCACACACAAGCATGGAAAGTGGATGCTCTCTCGTTCAGCTGGAAAAGTCTAAAAGTTTATGCCTTCCCACCACTGCCTCTCCTTTCAAAGGTACTCCTAAAAGCCAGACAAGAAAAACCACAGATGATCCTGATTGCTCCAGACTGGCCACGCCAGCACTGGTACCCAATCTTAAAGAACTTGGCTCAAGGCCTACCATGGATTTTGCCTCAAATTTCACACCTTCTGACTCAACAAAACAATCAGATCCTGCACGGTCAGCTCAACACCCTAAACCTGACTGCATGGCAGAGTCATTAGTCAAACAGACAACACCTCTCTCTAAAGCTGTTATGGATGTCATTTTGGAGGCCAGGAGGCCTAGCACCAGGAAATCTTACTCAGAAAAATGGAAGAGATTCTGCGCCTGGAACCAGGCTCAAAACCTTGACCCTCTTGTCCCAAACATTCCTCAGATTTTACAATACTTAACTGAGATGCTGGACAAAGGCCTATCCTTCTCATCAATTAAGATCCATGCCTCTGCCATTTCAGCACATTACAACACAGATCCTCCTTTATTCTTTCATCCCTTGCTAAAGCAGTACCTCAGAGGGGCAAAAAACATAAGACCGCCCCGGAGAGCACCAACACCGACTTGGGACCTCAGTTTTGTTTTGGAAAAACTGATCCTGCCACCGTTTGAGCCAGACAATACAGCCGATCTAAAATTTTTATCATGGAAAACAGCTCTGCTCCTGGCAGTAACTTAAGCACGAAGAGTCTCAGAGCTACAGGCATTAATGGCAGTGGAACCTTTTGCAATTTTTCATCAGGACAGGGTTTCTTTAAGGACAAACCCTACCTTTATGCCAAAGGTCGTATCTAGTGTGGCTCTTAACCAAACCATCCATTTGCCAACCTTTTATCCAAACCCCCAGAATAAAATGGAGAAACTTCTGCACTCTTTGGACATACACAGGCAACTACGCTTCTACTTGGACAAAACAAAAGCTTTCAGGAAAATTGAGCAACTGTTTGTAGCATATGCTGCAGGAGCACAGGGCAAGGCTATCTCAAAGCAGACTATCTCCAAATGGATAGGACACTGTATTCGTTACTGCTACACACAGCATGGAAAATCAGTCCCTAATAACATTAGGCCACATTCTACCAGAGCAACAGCCACTTCAACAGCCTTTCTCAGAGGAGTACCAACCAAGGAAATTTTGGAGGCTGCAACTTGGAGTTCAGTGCACACCTTTACCAAGCATTACCACTTGCCTCTTTACTCTAAATCCAGAACAGGATTTGCCACTGCAGTCCTGCAGGGCCTCATAACCAATCCTAACTCTTTATAGACCAGCCACCCAACCTTATCTTTGGGATTCTACCCAAGTGTAATGACTGCAGCAGTGTAACACGATGAACATAGTACAGTTTTGTACCTACCATAAATGTAGATGTTCGAGTGTTCACACTGCTGCAGTCCAGGTTACCCTCCCTCCATCCCCTCTGTCCTAGCTGGACTTATCTATACCTTTCTATCCTATACAACCTTTGTGGTGTATTTGCTTGCAACTGTAGGTATTGTTTTTATTTTATATAGATGTTTTATTAGCAATATGTATTTCCTACCTACTTGGGGGCACCTGACATCTGGGGAAAGAAAGTCGTCAGTATATATTTTTTTGGTTTTATAATTTGCACTCTGATTCCTCACATCTCTGTTGAAACTGCTTTCCCTACCCCCCCTCCCTGTTCTTGGTTGTAGTTTAAATTTGGTGGCTTTTGCAGTGCCCGCCCCACTGTAGATTTGATTTAGGACACTCCCCCAGTCCCATCTCTTTACCGCATTCTACCTAATAAACCCTTTCTGCACTTGCTTTTAGCCCATTTTAATTTAATTACATTTTTTCAAACTGTGTGTGGACTAATATTGCTACATACTCAAGTGTGCCAGCTTGCACTGCATGTGAATTGTTTTTACTACTGATGTCCTTCATGGATGCATCTGCAGTCATAACAACTGGGTTGTCCTGTCGTCAGGCAGCCCTTCAGTCGGCCGGATTCCAAAGTCCGGGTCTGGCTTCGGCTGATGTCGCACTTCACCCAACGTCATCTCTGTTGGTCTTCGGGTATAAAAGCATCAGCCGACGCCATTTTCCTCAGTCTTTCTTGCCGCGTGGCGCCCGAAGCAGAAGCTGTTCGCAAGTGCCGGTCGGTCGGATCCAGAGATTACTTCTACCGAATACTACTTCGAAGACTTCTAAAGCTAAGTACCCCGTTGGGGACTCTTTCTTGCCTCAGCCGATGTCAGAAAAAGTTAATAATTGTTTAACCTGTGGGAAACAAATACCTCATAAAGATTTCCACTCTTATTGTCTGCCTTGTTTAGGCCCAGCCCACGACGTAGCAGCCTGTTCGCCTGTGCTTCTTTCAACCGACGAACGCTTAGGCGTGGATCGGAGTTTGCAGAACAGTTTTACGGTTCTGATTTTGCATACATTACGCCGTCGGATCCCCCGACTAGCCAATCTGCCAAAACGCAAAGATAAAGACCGACACTGCGGTCCGGTTTCGGCCGAAACCATGGTTAAGCAAATCATGAGTGTCTCGGTTTCGGCGAAACCGAGAAAACTGATCAAAGTACAGCTGAACCTATCTCTACTACTGAGGCCCCTGCTACCACTCTTGAATCGGCCTCAGAAATTTTATCCACTACGGTGGTTGCCACTGACTTATCAGACACCATTCCCTTGGATGTCTCTACCCCAGCACGTGGTGCTGCTAGGCCTCCAGCAGCCATGTCCATTAAGGCCTTTGCCAGGGCTAAAGCAGCCAAGACTACTAAAACAGTGCCTGTTAAACCCCCTACAACCAGGCCCTCTTCTAGTTCTCAAATGCTTACTTTGGCAGAAGATTTAATTTCATTAATTAGAGGATCTCAATCTCACCCAGACAGGGCCTCTCAGCCCCCAGAGAAGAGACCTAGGGCAGAGCCCCTGAGCCAGTGTCCTCTGATGATTCTGCTGATGAATCAGACATAACTGACCAGCCAGAGGCTCCTTTCTCCAATTTTGAAGATTCTGATGCTGAAGAATCCATTCCAGCTGCTTCCCCACCAGAAGAATTCTCCTTTGGGGAAACCTTACATGCCATGAGAGCAGTTCCAATGGCAGCAACAGGATTTTCAGACTCCAGAAAAGACTTAGGACCTTTCTGCACCTTCCACAGCACAGGCCCTTAGCTATACCTCCTGTTCTCTCTGTGGTGGATGATGCTTTCAATGATGTCTGCTCGCTCCAGATTCTTTACCCCAGCCCCTGCCAAACCAGACAGATTTTACAGGGTGCCAGATACTCATCACCACCTTTACAAGGCCCCACTTGCAGACCCCGAAACTATATCCCAGGGTCCCAAGGCAGTAGCCGACCATAGCTAAAACCCTATTCCTTCTGAAAGGGAAGCAAGGTCATTAGACAGATGGGGTAAAAGGTCTACACTTCAGCTACTCTCTCAGCTAGAGCTTTAAACTGTCAGTTTCACATGATACAATACCAAGAGTTTATGCTTGATCAGTTAACTAAAAAGCTAACCACTGATGAATCTCTTGATAAGAAATATGTATTAGAAATGGTAAATAACATACAACAGGTTAGTAACCATTCCTTAAAATGTGGCTATGATGCACTGGAGGCTTCATTTAGATCAGCCATGACTGGCACAGTGATAAGAAGGCATGCATGGCTAAAGGAGCAAGCTTTACCGGATCATGTTAAAGCTAAGTTGCTAGATGCTCCTATGGATAAGACAAGTTTGTTTGGTACACCTGCCCAGCAGGTTATGAAGAAAATGGAAGAAAAGGCAAAATCTGTTCAAACGGTTAAAGATTTCTTGCAGGTTCAACCCCCAAGGTTTAGCAGGAACTGGCCTGCCAAAAATTGGTCCTTTCCTGACTCCACAAGATCTCAAAGGGGCAGGAATAGACGTTCCAGAGGCAGAAACCAATCCAGAGGAGGTGCCTACAGAGGACGACAGTGGCAAGGTAACAACAGAGGCACAGACACAACCACTGCCACTACATCAACACAACCACAGTGACTTAACCCTAAATCCGCCTACCAGGGAACAAATAGCCCCTCTAGGCGGAAAGTTAACCTTATCTTCAAAGAACTGGCACTACATAACAAAGGACAAGTGGATTTTACAAACCATAGATCAAGGTTACCGGTTCCACTTCCACACTTTACCAGTCAAAAGAGGAATGCCAAATCTACCTCCAAATCAAAAAACAGAGGCTCTACAACAGATAATGGAGTTAGCAAACATGAGAGCTGTGGAAAGAGTGCCAACAGCAGAGCAAGGAAAGGGGTTCTACTCCAGACTATTCCTAGTTCCAAGAAAGGAAAAAAGTTGGAGACCAATTCTTGACCTGTCCACCTTAAATACATACATCATTGTCCCAAAATTCAAAATGCTGACCCTACAGCAACTTCTTCCCATGCTGGGCAAGGAGTGTTGGCTGGTAACTCTAGATCTCAAGGAGGCATACCTGCACGTCCCCATTCGACCAATCTGCAGAAGATACCTCAGATTTCTTGCAGGATCAGAGCACTATCAATTCTCAGCATTGCCCTTTGGCTTATCTACTGCGCCCAGAGTATTCACAAAATGCCTGGCATCAGTAATCGCCCATTGCAGACTACAGGGAATTCAAATTTACCCATACCTGGACGACTGCCTGCTACAAGGGGACAACAAAAGCAAGCTGACAACAGATTTACAAAGGGTCATTTACTTGCTACAAGCACTGGGATACACAGTCAATTTACAAAAGTCAAGGCTGATACCATCCCAAACAAGGACATTCTTGGGCGCGGAATTGGACACAGTAAAACAAATGGCATTCTTAACTACAGAAAAACAAAAAGAACTCCCGCTTTACTTCTTGGCACTAACAAAACTGAACAAGTTAACAGCAAGAAAAGTACTGCAGGCCTTGGGCTTCATGGCATCATGCATAATCTTGGTCCCATTTGCCAGACTACATATGAGAAAACTACAGTGGTACCTAAAGAACTTATGGTCCCAACACAGACACAGCCTAGAAACAGAGATCCCACTAATTCCATGCTTAAAACAGGAGTTCCTATGGTGGGCTCAGGCATGCCAGTCAAACCCAGGCCTACCCTTTCGCAGATGTCAAGCAAGCCAGACCATCACAACAGACGCTTCAGACCTAGGATGGGGGGCCCACATGCTGGACAAATGCGTGCAAGGATTGTGGACACAGGATCAACTCCACCTGCACATCAACCTAAAAGAAATGCTGGCAGTAAAACTGGCAATCCAAAAGTTCAGACCATTTCTCAAAGAGGGCCAGTTGATGATAAGGACAGACAACACCACAGTCATGTGGTACATCAACAAACAGGGAGGCACTCATTCATACCCCCTATGCAGAATGACGTTGGAGCTGTGGACCCTGGCACGCAGCTACAACATCCAGTTACAGGCAATATTTGTACCGGAAAAGAAAATACTCTAGCAGACATATTAAGCAGAACCACATCGGATGCGCACGAATGGAAGCTGCAGCGCGACATCTTCAAGACCATCTCAAAGAAATGGGGAAGGCCTCAGACAGCTCTATTCGCATCACCTCTCAATCACCAGCTCAAAAATTCTGCACAAGGACATTCCACCCACTAGCATGGAAAGTGGATTCGCTCTCCTTCAGCTGGAAAGGCCTAACAGCATATGCATTCCCACCTCTTCCCTTGATACACAAAGTACTACTAAAAATCAAGGAAGAACGGCCAAGGATAATCCTGATAGCTCCAAACTGGCCAAGACAACACTGGTACCCACTGCTGAGGAGCATGTCTCGGAACAATATGTGGCCAATACCCCTGATGCCTTTGATGTTAACTCAGAAGAACTACAGCATCATACATCCAAACCTAAAAACGTTGCAACTGACTGCATGGAACATCACATAGCAGCAGCTAATCCAGAACTTTCCCAAAGAGTTAAAGACATTATTCTTGAAGCACGCAGACCTTCAACAAGAAGGAACTATGCTGGAAAATGGAAAAGGTTTGTCATTTGGAGTACTGAAAGAGGAAAAGATGTGTCAAACATAGATATGCCTAACATTCTGGAATACCTGGCCGAACTTCTTCATTCAGGCCTGTCCTACTCTTCCATCAAGATACATGCATCAGCTATTTCAGCAGGATACAGCTTTGATCCACCTGTTTTATCGCATCCTTTGCTCAGGCAGTTCCTCAGAGGAATCAAGAATGTAAAACCTCCAAGGAAACCACCATTACCAGCTTGGGACTTAAACTTTGTGCTAGAAAAGTTGACACTATCACCCTTTGAACCAGCAGCAACAGCAGGCCTACAACACCTGTCATGGAAAACTGCTTTCCTACTGGCAATTACTTCAGCAAGGAGGGTTTCAGAACTACAGGCCTTAATGGCAGTGCAACCCTTCCTAATCTTCCACCAAGATAGAGTGTCCATGAGGACTAATCCTACATTTATGCCTAAGGTGGTATCCAGAGTGTCTTTAAACCAGGCAATCCACCTACCTACCTTCTTTCCCAACCCACAAAACAGAGGGGAAAGAATACTGTATACCTTGGATGTACATAGACAGCTACGCTACTACTTGGACAGAACAAAAAGTAGCAGAAAGACTGACCAGCTTTTTGTAGCCTATGCAACAGGAAGGGAAGGAAAAGCTATTTCAAAACAGACAATCTCCAAATGGATAGGAAATTGCATACGATTCTGTTACTCCTTCCATGGAAAACCAATTCCACAGAACATAAGACCTCATTCTACAAGGGCAACAGCCACTACCACAGCCTTCTTACGAGGAGTGGCAACCAAAGACATTATTGAGGCGGCTACTTGGACCTCCATGCATACATTTGCCAAGCATTATAATTTGCCTCTATATTCCAGATCCCGAGCAGGGTTTGCCACTGCTGTACTGCAAGGGATCCTAACACACCATAATCTACTTTTATCCTCCTCCCCTAGTTGGCTATGGTATTCTACCCAGTTGTTATGAATGCAGATGCATCCATGAAGGACATAGTACAGTTTTGTACCTACCATAAATGTAGATGTCCGAACTGGATAGCATCTGCAGTCAGGATTACCCTCCCTCCTTCCCCTCTGTGGTACTCCTAGGGTGTTTGCCCTCCTAATAGCTAGCTGGTGGGGGGGATTCTTTTATGGTGTATTTGTTTGTATATATGTACATACATGCTTATTTTTGTGTTTACCTCTATCTTTTTGGAAACATTGGCATCTATCCAAATTTTAGCCTTCAAGAGGGCTACTGGCATCTGGGGCAAGAAACACTGAGGAAAATGGCGTCGGCTGATGCTTTTATACCCGAAGACCAACAGAGATGACGTCGGGTGAAGTGCGACATCAGCCGAAGCCGGACCCGGACTTTGGAATCCGGCCGACTGAAGGGCTGCCTGACGACAGGACAACCCAGTTGTTATGACTGCAGATGCTATCCAGTTCGGACATCTACATTTATGGTAGGTACAAAACTGTACTTTTTTGCTACTTTTCTGAAAAAAAATGTATCTGCTTTTACTGTATTTGTGTTTCTTCCTACTTTATTTTGCTTTTGCGTCATCTTAAAAGTACTCAGTTGTATTTATTACTGCTTGGTGTATCTCATTCTAAGCCTTTTAGTTTAAGCACTTGGGCTTCATACCAGTTGTTTTACATTAAGAAGGTTTGTGGTCTGCACTGGTGGCAGAACAGGTAGCTTACATCCTTCTAAGTTGGGAACTGCTGATTGAGGGCTCAGTGTCTGTTATTCTAAAAGTGTATTAATTCTGGTTTAAGCACTTGGGCTTCAGGCCAGTTATTTTACATTAAAATGGTTCATGGTCTGCACTCTTGTGGGAGGAGAGGCTGGACTCTGCCCTTCTAAGCTGGGAATTTCTGGTTAAAGGCTTATAGAGCCTGCATATTTGAACTGCTTCTTACTGAAATTGGTACACCTTGTTTGCTGTAGCATAGACTAGATCCAGGCCTGCTGAATCTAGCTTTGTTTGTATAACTTGAGCACTAATCCAGGCATTCTTTAAAGTATTCAGTTGTATTTATTACTGCTTGGTAGTAACTTGATTAAAGTGTAGTTATCATTCTAAGTCTTTTGGATTAAGCACTTGGGCTTCAGGCCAGTTGTTTTACATTAGGAAGGTTTGTGGCCTGCACTGTGGTGGCAGGACAGGTAGCTTACATCCTTCTAAGTTGGGAACTGCTGATTGAGGGCTCAGTGTCTGTTATTCTAAAAGTGTATTAGTTCTGGTTTAAGCACTTGGGCTTCAGGCCAGTTATTTTACATTACGACGGTTCGTGGTCTGCACTCTTGTGGGAGGAGAGGCTGGACTTTGCCCTTCTGAGCTGGGAATTTCTGGTTAAAGGCTTATAGTGCCTGCATATTTGAACTGTTTCTTACTGAAATTGGTACACCTTGTTTGCTGTAGCACAGACTAGATCCAGGCCTGCTGAATCTAGCTTTGTTTGTATGCTTATTGTTTGTTTGCTTGTTATTTCCCTGAAACGCTAATTCCACTTAAAACATGGCTTTTCAGTGCTTCTGTGGATCCCTAGTGATATCTGCATTGCTTACTGTACTTATTTCCTTGTTTCACTTGAAAGAAAGTTACTGTTTGTCATTTTTGCATTTAAGTTACCTGTAACACATTGCATTTAAGTTACCTGGCACTCGCTCACTAAGGCAATTATATAAGTCAGCACTAAAAAATTAAAAGCACTACACCCTCAAAAACTCCCCTTGAGTACCTTGTTCCCCATTAGCCCTTTTTTTCAATTATAAAGGAATTCCCAATACTATTCTAGCATGTCCAAAGGTCAGTTGTCAATCTCCTCTCCGGTCCAGCTGGTGAATCTGGGAATCTTGAGGCAATGTTACAACTGCCTCATGTACACAGACAACCCTCTCCTCCTCCCAACAAATTCCAACACATGTGAGAGATGCAACCATATAGCCATACTGGAGGCTAAGCTCTCTCAACTCAGTACTGGCGAAACCAGTCAGGAGGAGAAGGAAACCACACTCATTACAATTCCAGTCTCACATAGACCTACCACGACAGCAAACCAAACACATAAACACATAAAAACATACACGGAGGCTCTATATAAAAATCTGCCTAAGCAGCAGAGACCTCCAAAGCAGACACCCAAGCAACCTCTATCCCAAAACAAAACACGTGCAACACATAGCTCACAAAGCCAGTGTGCAGAACAGTCACAGCCCTTAAGGCTAAACAACACACCTGATACACTTGTAATAGGTGACTCTATTGTCAGGCACATTGACGTCCTGCTCACCAGGCTGAACAAGGAGAAAGTCACGGTGAGCTGCCTGTCGGGCGCTAGGATCCGCCACATAACACAAGCACTCAGGTCACTCCAAGGCAAGTACAAATTTGACTCAGTCATTGTCCATGCTGGTGTGAATGACCTGAGATGTACCTCCCTGGACTACATGAAAAGAGACATAGAGGAGCTCTCTGAGCATGTAGCCCAGGCCGTTATGACCCTGACCTTAAGTAGCATCTTACCCTCACCAAGAATGATGCCACAATATGAAGACAAGATGATCAATTTCAACAATTGGCTTAAGTATTGGTGTCATTCAAAGGGATCCAATGCCTGTCAGCCTGGGATGACATACTCGACAAGCCACGATGCTTCGCTAGGGACGGCTTGCACCTGTCACCCCTGGGCTTTCGGATATTGGAAAAGGCTCTTGCTACCCCCATAGTGCCTTTTTTAGGCAAGACTCAAAAGACAAACTCACCTCCATAGGTATCACAAGGGATAAGAAACTAAGAGTAATGCTACTCAACACCAGAAGTGGAAACTTCAAGATGCACGCACTCGAAACTCTCCTTAGCATGGAGAACATCGATATCTGTGCAGTAACAGAAACCTGGTTCAAGGCTCCTGAGAGCACCCCAGCACTACCAGGTTATACCTCATACCATGCTTTTCGGCCCCAAAACTTGGACCGAACCACAAAAGGAGGGGGAGTATCAATATTCGTCAAAGATACCCACACCTCCAGGTTGGTGGCACAGCATAAAGCATCAGAGACTATTCATGTGCAACTAACAGTGGGTAAAACTGCCTTCCAGTTTATAGCCTGCTACAGACCACCCTCTCAAACCCAGGAACCCCACTCGGCCTTCCTGAGAACACTGGAAAATATGAAGGTCTCTCAAAATACCATTATATTGGGCGACTTCAACTACCCAAACATAGACTGGGAGCATTACTCTAGCTCCAACACCCTAGCCAAAAGGTTCCTAAAATTTATAAACTCAAATGCTATGGAACAACTTGTTACCACTCACACAAGAGGGGAAAACATACTGGACCTGATCATCACCAACATGGGGACTCTATGCTCCAGACCAGAAGTGTATCTCTCATTGGCAAGATCAGACCATAAACTAATCTCACTGGATATTCACATCCTGACTCCACTCCCTGCCCTGAAAACCACAGTGAAAAACTTCTCTAAAGCAAATTTCACACTCCTCAAAACCGAGGTGAAATCCTTCAGTGCCCCCGGGCCTGTGGAAAATACGGCCCAGGACGCAGAATCCTTTATAAACGCATTCTATGAACACCTTCAGGAATGCATGGATCATGCAATCCCAAATAAAACCAAGACCCAATCCTCCAAAGGCAGACGTCCTGTCTGGTGGACCCCAGCCATAAACAAACTATACAATAGAAGGAGGAAGCTACTACATGATAGAGCAAAATCCCAAAAAGGGAAGGCATCTCTGATCAGTATTAGCAAAAAACTATGGGCACTCATCGTCTAAGGCCAGCTTCGAGAGAAAAATTGCACAGGATAATCACAAGGCTTTCTTTAGTTATGTTAGGAACCTGGGTGGGAATTCCCAGATATGCTCAGAATTAGTCCAAAATGACAAAAAATACACCGAACCCACAGACATTGCCAACATCCTAGCTGACAGGCTCAGCGCAAACTCCCCCCCCACCAAAAGGGCAAATATCTATCCCAGCAGAGTGCTGCCCCCCTGACATCTCAGATGCTCAGGTAAGAGCTGCCCTCTCCAAAGCAAAAAACACAGCATCAATGGGACCAGATGGTGTCCCGGGCTGCGTTCTACATGAACTCCAAAAAGAGCTAAACCCAAACATAAAACTACTGTTCAATATCAGCCTTACTACAGGATATGTACCCAAAGAGTGGCGTACAGTAACAGTGGTCCCTCTCCACAAAGGTGGTGCCTCAACGGATCCTGGAAACTATCGCCCCATAAGCCTGACTAGCTTGATCTGCAAAGCTATGGAAAGTATCATCATAGACCTCATAAATAAAGATATTGGGGAACTACAGGCACTGGATCCTACCCAGTTCGGCTTTGTTAAGGGCAGATCCTGCCTCTTAAACCTGGTCGATTTCTTTGAAACAGTCACCAAGGCCATTGACGAGGGGAAGGTGGTCCACACAGCCTACCTGGACCTCACAAAAGCCTTCGATACAATACCCCACTCGAGCATTATAGATAAGCTCACCAGCTTAAATATAAACCCCTATGTCACTAGATGGGTTGCAAACTGGCTCAAGGACAGAACCCACATGGTTAGAATTGCTGGAGCCATGTCAGACTCCAAACCAGTTACAAGTGGCATCCCACAATGCTCAGTTCTGGGACCTCTCTTGTTATATTTCTCAGAGATACAGGCCAACAAGGAAGGACGGTGGCTGACCAAGTTTGCAGATGACTGCAAACTGGGCGCCATAATCGACTCTCCAGCCAACACAAGCATCCTCCAAAAGGGCCTCATAGAAACAGACAACTGGTGCCAGAGCCATGGCCTCAAGCTAAACACGAAAAAGTGTATAGTCATCCCCTTTGGCAAAAACAAAGTGCCCACAAATTACACATAGATGGTAATCCATTAAGTACAGAAGTAATTACAGACCTGGGGACCCAAGTTGATAGCAATCTCTCATTTGACAACCACGTGGCCAAAGTGGTTAGAAAAGCAATTTATATAGCCCACCCAGTCATGAAGGGATTCACATCTAGATCAGGGGAGGTCATCGTGCCTCTTTACTCATCCCTCATCAGGCCCATAATTGAGTACAGTGCCCCTTTTGGGATGTACCTTACCAGACACCTGCAGCAACTGGAAAGACCCCAAAAGTACCTCACCAAGAGGATCAAAGGGCTCAAACAGATGCCATATGCTGCCCGGTTAAAGAAACTCCAGCTGTACTCAGTGGCATACCGCCTGCTCAGAGGCGATCTGTGCCTGACATATAAAGCCATGTCCAACCCGGAATTAATGGACATGCTGCACCTCAGAAAATCCAAATCCCATCAAGCTATGCACTTGAGAGACTTGAACCTCAACACTGAAATAAATAGGACATGCTGGAGGGACAGATTCATAACCCAGAGGCTCCCTTCACTCTGGAATAAAATCCCAGTCCAGATTACGCAGAGTCCCTCATTGACTCTCTTCAAGAGGAATATTGATGAGTGGATGGGAGATTGTAGGTTTACCCCAGGTATCACTTCTGTGTCACTGTTAGACAGAGGCACAGTATACTAACCTCGAAAAAGGGCATAGCAAAATTAATTTAAAATGGGTGGCGAAAGCCAAACACACTCTGGCTAGGCTTATAAATGCCCTAGGGCAGATAGCCTAGTATGAACCTATGAATGTAAAAACTGAAGAAAATGGCATCAGCTGCTTCTTATATACCCCTGGTGCACTGACGTCAGGGAAGAAGCGACAGCAACCGACACCAGACCAAGACTTTGGAACTCTGGCCGACTGCGGGACCGCCTGATGGCAGGATAACCCAAGTGTAATGACTGCAGCAGTGTGAACACTTGAACATCTACATTTATGGTAGGTACAAAACTGTACTTTCTCAACTGACTGTCCCCTTAGGGGGAAAGATTGCACTTCATGCAAAGAACTGGGGACTCATTACCCAGTATAAATGGGTTTTAAATATAGTTTCCCAAGGATACAGATTTCACTTCCACACGTTACCAACTCCAAGCGGTTGGCCGGATCTACCTCCAAATCAGTGGGCAGTGGCCCAAAAGCAAGTACTCTCTCTCTTAAGGATAGGGGCTATTCAATTGGTACCAGAAGAGGAAAAGGGACAAGGTTTCTACTCAAGACATTTCCTGGTACCCAGAAAAAACAATTCATGGCGTCCAATCCTGGGCCTGTCTAGTCTAAACACTTTTTTGGTGATTCCAAAATTCAAGATGCTGACTCTTCACCAGTTGCTTCCTATGCTAAGCAAAGATGCCTGGTTGGCAACACTAGTTTTAAAAGGAAGCATACCTTCACATAACAATCAGGGAGTCTTGCAGAAGATACCTACACTTCAAAGCAGGCTACACGCACTATCAGTTCTCTGCACTGCCCTTTGGCTTATCTACTGCACCCAGGGTATTCACAAGGTGCCTAGCTCCAGTCACTGCATTTTGCAGGCAAAGAAATACTCAGATATACTCATACCTGGACGATTGTCTAATTCAGGCAGAAAACCAGGACATACTTTTGAATCATCTAACTTTTATGCAAAGTTGTGCTAACTTGTCTGGGGTACACCATAAATGAAAATAAATCACACCTGGTACCCTGTCAACAAATTATATTCCTGGGAGCAAGCTTGAATACAACTTCCCAGATGGCTTTCCTCATGTCAGAGAAACAAATTCACTTGACAACCTACTTCAAACAAGTGGCCACAAAAACCCTGCTATCTGCAAGGCAAATATTACAAGCCTTGGGGTTCATGGCCTCCTACATTCTTCTAATTCCATATGCGAGACTGCATATGGGGAAACTTAGATTCTACTTGGACAGGTCTAAACCTCAAAGGAAATCTGAACAACTGCTGGTGGCATTTGCTGCAGAGGCAGAGGGGAAGGCTATTTCAAAGCAAATCATCTCCAAATGGATAGACCATTGCATTCATTTCTGCTGTAAGCACCATGGAAAACCTATCCCACAGGTGATCAGACCCCACTCAACCGGGGCTGCATTTACCTCTACAGCCTTTCTCAGAGGCGTACCTACCAGGGACATCCTAGAAGCTGCTACCTGGAGTTCTGTACATACTTTCACCAAGCATTACCATTTGCCAATTTTCTCTAAATCCAGAAGCTGGCTTTGCCACTGCAATTTTGCAGGGCCTTATAGCTGGTCCTAATGCTATCTAAAGTCCTCCTCCTATCTTTAGCTTTGGGAATCTACCCAAATGGTATGACTGCAACAGTGAAAAGCAAAGAACATAGTACAGTTGTGTACACTTACCATAAATGTAGATGTTCGAGTGTATTCACTGTTGCAGTCCTGGTTACCCTCCCTCCAGCCCCCTGACCTCTTTTGGCTATACCTCTTCTCTCCTTTTCAATACTTAAAAGCTTTTTGGTGTATTTGCTTTTTTGTTGGAGGTATAACCTTGTATATCTATAGATTTAATTGCTTCCCATTAGGGGGGGGGGGCACCTGACATTTGGGGCAAGAAAAACTGATGTAATGACGTCGGCTGCATGTTTTATACCCCTGATGACCTGAAGTCACGGAAGAAGAGACAGCAACTAACGTAGGACCCAAGACTTTGTTAATCAGGCTGACTGAGGGCTACTGCAAGCAGATAACCCAAATGTAATGACTGCAACAGTGAATACACTCGAATATCTACATTTATGGTAAGTATACACAACTGTACTTTTCCCACCCTCCATCCCCCTTGTCTCTTTCACTCTCTTTTTCTCTCTTACTCACTCATTACATTGCTTTTTGGTATTTACTTTCTACTGGTGGTGTTCTTCCACCATAACCTAGCTCCCTGTTGGGGGGGGGTCCTGACATTTGGGGCAAGAAAAACTGATGTAATGGCATCGGCTGCCTGATTTTATACCACTGATGACCTGACGTCAGTCCTGGAGCGACAGCAACCGACGCAGAAATACTAAGCCTCTGGTATTTGGGCCAACTGAAGGCTACCCCTTGCAGGATAACTCAAGTGTGATGACTGCAATAGTGAATACACTCGAACATCTACATTTATGGTAAGTGTACACAACTGTACTTTATAGGGTGTGGTAGGAGGGGCTGCAAAAATACTTTAATATTTCATCAGCTGAAGCTTCAGTTTATTTCATCCAGTTGAAGCTTTAGTGTTTTCTTATAGTTAAAATGTAGGGGAAACAGTAATTTATTTTAATTACCTCCCTTCAGTGAATGTCTTATAGTACTAATACTCATACCTCTCAACTTCTGTGCACAAGAAATGTGAATAAAGCCAAAACTAAAGGTGGGACAATGGCCCAAAATTAGGGCAGATTTTAAATAATGCTGTTAAAAACTTTGAAATTCACTAGAATACCAAGTTTGGTGTTCATGAAAAGTTGGCTTTATTTGCAGATAATATTATGTTGTACCTAATGGAACAAGTAAAGGACATCTCAATGTTTTGGAACATTCTGAGTCAATTTTGTTTTTTTCCAAAGCCTTCAGTATAAACAATGTAACCACATGTGAATTGGTTCAGCAATATCCACATTTACGGGGGCCATGATAAAATTTAGGAGTATGGATTAAAAAGGATTGGGTTATGACAGCTTAGGATATGTGGGAAGAGACTAAGCAAAAGATAATACAAAAACTGAGAAACTGGAAGCTCTTGCTTATGGATATGGATAACAAGATACAAGCAGTAAAAATGTTTTTTTCAGCCCCTTTTCATTTTGTACACAGGTCAGACATATTTTATCAACCAGGGGAGAAGTTGTGGATAGTATTTAATAAAGAGCCGAGTTCTTTTATTTGGGAGGGGAGGATGGCAAAGAGGTTTAGGATTACCTGATTTGAAAGGATATTTTAGAGCTATACAATCAAGGCTCTTGTATATAACTTTGTGTAAAAAAATACAATTCAAAGTAGAAAGGGGTGATGATGATGAAGCAGGGGGAAATTCAAGAAATAAGGAAAGAGTGGGATTTTAGACACAGATCAATAAGGAGAGTAACAACATTCATAAAGAATGTTACGTTCACAAAGTCGAAGAAAGTATGCTAAGAACTAAGCCAACACGGTAATGGAGAAAACAGACTCTGACGAAAGGGATGACTGCAATTAGGGGGTACAGAGAATAGACAAGAGGAGCTGTAGTTTACTGTAGGAAGATTGCAAATGAGCCAAAGTGATGGCAACAAATAATTAGTAGAGAAGGAAAGCTATAGAATGGAAAGAGGCCAATAAACATTTGATTGTAAGCTAGTGATTGCCTTTTCTGTCAGGGAGTGATATCAGAGTATAGACAAAAAGAAAAGGATAGGGTAATCTTAAATGAAAGACCTGCACTGGTTGAGTTTTTAATTGAAAAAAAGAATAATTAATAAGGCATATATGGCGACCCCTAACTGGGAAAAGCCGAAAGACTTTTAGTAGGGCATATACAAATATTGCAAGATAACCATAGGAATCAATCAGAAGAGGTCAGAACAAATTGGGAAGACTGAGATTAGATATGCAATTCACAAAGAAATAAAATGTAGAAGATTTAGTATTTTTATCTGGAAGTGTTTGCATAGATAATTTTGTACCCCAAGCGGACTCAGAGAATTTTTTCTCAGATGACAAATGTTGGAGGTGTAATGGGGAAGAAAGAGGTACCTGGGAGCACATGTTCTCTGAATGTAATGAGTTGGCGGACTTTAAAAAATCCCTACAGAATTACCTTCTCAGGAATACTGGGCAAACAAATGAGTGTACCTAAGGAAATTTTTTTTTTGAGCTGGGATACAGGATCGGAATTGACTAGATTTAGTAAGGCTGTGGTGGTGCAGCATTTAGCGTTGTCACCTCATAGCAAGAGGTTCTCCGGTTCAATTATTGCCTGGAGCCAATTTTAAAATATTCCTACAGAATTACCTTGTGGAATACTGGACAAACAAATGAGTGTACCTAAGGAAATTTTTTTTTTGAGCTGGGATACAGGATCGGAATTAACTAGACTTAGTAAGACCGTGGTGATGTCCTTCAAGGATGCATCTGCAGTCCTAACAAATGGGTTGTCCTGCCTCAGGCAGCCCTTTGGTCGGCCGGATTCCAAAGTCTGGGTCTGGCCTCGGCTGATGTCGCACTTCACCCGACGTCATAGCTGCTGTTAATTGGGTATAAAGGCATCAGCCGCCATTTTCCTCAGTCTTTCTTGCGTGGCACCGAAGCAGAAGCTGTTCAGCAAGTGCGGTCGGTCAGAACCAGAGATTGCTACAACGAAGACTTCTAAAAGCTAAGTACCCCGTTGGGGACTCTTTCTTGCCTCAGCCGATGTCAGAAAAAGTGAATAACTGTTTAACTTGTGGGAAACAAATACCTCATAAAGATTTCCACTTTTACTGCCTACCTTGTTTAGGCCCAGACCACGACGTAGCAGCTTGTCTAGCCTGTGCTTCCTTCAACAGATGGACACTTAGACGTCGGTCGGAGTTTGCAGAGGAGTTTTTCGGCTCCGCTTTTGCTTATAACATGCCGTCGGAGACTCCGACTTCACAATTACCTAAAAAACGTAAGGAAAATGACCGACACTCGCGGTCCGCGGTTTCGGCCGAAACCGCGGTTAAGCCAACCACGAGTGTCTCTGTTTCAGCTGAAACCGAGTCCACGGTTCTTCCTTCGGCCGAAAGCATGCCTCCTACAACCGAGGCCTCATCCAGCATGGCTGAATCTGCTACTGAATTTCCACCTGCTCTTGCAGGTTCTCAGGATTTATCAGATACTATCCCCTTAGATATATCTACTCCTGCACGTGGAGCTGCTAGGCCCCCTGCATCCATGTCAATTAAGGCCTTTGCCAGGGCTAAAGCAGCTAAATCAACAAAGACCGTGCCTGCTAAAACCCCCTCTCACAGGCCTAGCTCTAGTACTCAAATGCTTAGTCTAGCAGAGGATCTCATTTCTTTGATCAGGGGATCCCAGCCTCACCCTGACAGGGCCTCTCACCCCCCTCCAGAGAAGAGGCCTAGAGCAGAGCCCCCTGAGCCAGTTTCTACTGATTACTCCTCTGATGATTCAGAAAATACAAATCCTCCAGAAGGCCCTTATTCTCCATATGAGGATTCAGATGCAGAAGACTCCATTCCTTCTGCCTCTCCTCCTGAGGAATTTTCTTTTGGGGAAACCTTGCATGCTATGAGAGAACAATTTCAATGGCAGGGCCAGGATTTTTCAGACTCTAGAAAAAGGCTTAGGACCTTTTTACATTTGCCACAGCATAGGCCTTTAGCCATTCCTCCAGTACTTACAGTTGTGGATGATGCATTTAATGATGCTTGCACTGCTCCTGACTCTCTTCCTCCGGCCCCTGCTAAGCCCGACAGATACTACAGGGTTCCGGACACACATTATCACTTGTATAAGGCTCCTATGGCAGATCCTGAAACTATTTCACAGGGCCCCAAAGCTGTAGCAATTGCCTCTGCCAAAAACCCCCTCCCCTCTGAAAGAGAATCTAGGGCTTTAGAGAGATGGGGTAAAAAAGTGTATACTTCTGCTACTCTTTCGGCCAGGGCCTTAAACTGTCAATTCCACATGATTCAGTATCAGGAATTTATGTTAGATCAGATAACTAAAAAACTGTCCTCGCCTGAACCTTTAGACCGTAAGTCCCTTCAGGAATTGGTACATAACACTCAGCAGGTTAGTAATCATTCCTTAAAATGCGGCTATGATGCACTGGAGGCTTCCTTTAGATCAGCTATGACTGGTACAGTGATCAGAAGGCATGCATGGTTAAAAGAGCAATCTTTACCAGACCATGTAAAGTCAAAGCTCCTAGATGCTCCCATGGAAAAACACAGTTTGTTTGGCTCCCCTGCACAGCAAGTGTTGAAGAAGGTGGAAGAAAAAGCGAAATCTGTCCAGACAGTCAAGGATTTCTTACAGGTCCAGCCTCCAAGGTTTAGTAGGAACTGGCCTTCCAAGAATTGGTCCTTTCCAGGCACCACCAGAGCACAGAGAGGCAGGAATAGGCGGCCAAGAGGCAGAGGTCAATCCAGAGGTGCCTACAGGGGGGAAAGTTTAAAAATTTTCCCCCTTTTTTCCAAAATCTTTTAAAGGGATTTAATTTGAAATAATTTATTTTTTGTTAAAAAAAAAAAAAAAACCCCTTTTTTAAATTATTAAAAAAAACCCTTTCCTTTTTGGGGGTCCCCCTTGCCCCCAATTTTAAAAACCTTTAAAAAACCTTCTTTGAAAAAAAAAACCAAAGGTTTATTAATATATAATGACACTACATCCACTGTGAGCATTATATGTTTGTTAGGATTAAAACTGAATGTGGAAAGAAATACATTTAATTTAGTCAAAAAGTGCCAAGAATCACGTAAATAGGATCTTTCATCCACAATAATGGGTCCCAGTAAAGCATCTATGACCAACGCTAAACCTTCTGTAATTGAATGAGATGAGGACACTATCGGTCTAAAAGGTGGATTAAATAAAGATTTATGACATTTGGGAATCCCAAAAAATACTCCAATGCGTGGTTGGTCTATGACACAAAATTCATAAAGTTCATGACTAATCTCACCCTCCATTAAAGCCTCATATAAATATGAATGTATACTGCGTTGCCGTTTATGAATTTCTGAAAGTGAAATAGTAACATATTCATGCTCATTATCTAAAAGTTTCAATATACCTTCAGTGTACGCTTCATTGGTCATTATTACTATATTATTCCCTTTATCACTTTTCATAAATCTGTATATACCATTCAATGATTTGAGTTTTTGTAAAGCTTTGTTCTCTGCACCTGTCAAATTGTAATAACATTTACGTCTATTGCTCAGCAAAACATCAATATCTTGTATACACAATTCTTCAAAGGTAAATAAAGTATGATGCAACTTAGGACAAAACTTAGAAGGTCTGCAAAATACTTTGTTATTCATAGTAATGTCATGTAATAAAAAGTGTAAATTCAACTTTCGTACATATTTTTTAACATCCACCACAGTCTTTACATAACTGGCTTTAGAGTGAGGGACAAAATTAAGACCCAATTTCAGAACATTCATCTCATCCGACGAAAAAACATAGTCGGTCAAATTAATGACACTGAAGTGACTTGAATTTAAATCTATGTTTCGTCCCCCGATGAAAGAGAGTTCAGAAAAGTCCGACTCCTTGTTAACACAGTGTTTGCAGAGTTTAAATGTTTTTTATTCTGCACAATGTTAGATACCGTGACTTGATTTAATGCCACATCTTGATTACACC
Source organism: Protopterus annectens (assembly GCF_019279795.1). Classification (NCBI taxonomy): domain Eukaryota; kingdom Metazoa; phylum Chordata; order Ceratodontiformes; family Protopteridae; genus Protopterus; species Protopterus annectens. The sequence goes on along the minus strand of NC_056743.1, from coordinate 1,286,984,876 downwards.
CCACATTCAATTTATTACTAATGTTAGTATCAGAAACATTGCCACTAATCTTATTTACAAGTTCAGAACTAGGAACATTTTCCTTATCAACAGATATATTGTCCGTATCTACAGCTTCTCTGTTGGTTTGAACTGACCTCCTGCTGTTACAGAGGTCTATGCCTGTAGTAGGAGCTAACGGTGGAAAATGTTTATCATATGAGCGAAACCATTCACTTTCAGTAACATTTTCTACTCCATTAGTAATTTGTACATTTTTAACACTCGAGGGTTGATTAACCCCCTTATATACTCTGTTGAATTTGTTACCAGAAGCAAAGTTCGTGAAAACAGTATTTGTTTCATAAGCCTGTATATCACGCAATAACTTGTTATGCTTCCTGTTTATATTCTCCTTAGTGGGTTGGTCCAAGTCTTGTATTAATTTGTTGAACAAGTCGCTGACACTATCATTGTCAAATTGTTTTTTAAAATACAACTCTAGATTGATGATTTCTTGCTTTAATACTTCCAATTTTCTGTTGTTATTATCAACTAATAACTTAAGAAAACTCAGTCCAGCACTATTAAAAAATTCAGTCAGAGTCTTGAAAAATGGTTCACCTACTTGTACACCATTCGGGCATTTGAAAAAACGTAAGCCCTTTGGAATTATATGTAACTCAATACACCTTGCAAAATAACAATTCTCATAGTAAATAGAATTGTACCTTTGCAGTAATTTAGATAGTTGCTCTCGTTTGTCCGTAAATCCAAAATGCCATGGCGTATTTTTAGATGGAGCTTCTCCTTGTCTACCCAGCAAACTGAACGGATTGTCTGCACGGTCGAAGAAGTGACTCACCGTCGCTCGACCAATGATGCTATGTTGATTCGTCTCCCCGTTCCTCACGCCGGTAGTGGTGCGTTGTTGATTCCTCTCACCATTCCTCATACTGGCAGTTGTACCCTTCCTTTCAGTACCCAATATATTATCAAGACAAATGACTGTATCTAGTTCTTGAAAAGAGCCATCCGGACTGGATGACTTTACAGCTGGGCTTTTCATATTTGCGTTCGCAACCAAAAACTGCAACGACCCTTTAATTTCTGTTAAAGCGCTGATTAGTAAAGTACCTAGGTTTGCTTGCTCCGTGGATGGTGTCGGATATATACTCATATTCAATAAAGGATCCTCTGCTGCTTCTGCCATGGTACACGCCAAGCCAATAAACCAGAATACCAAACAGTAACAAATAAAAAACACAAAAATTGGCAAATGCAGCTACTCTTGTAAACTTTGATGAAAAAGACAGGAAATAGCGTAATCTTCTCTTTATTGCCGCTTTCGTCCGTAGACTTCTTCAGAATGAAAAAACAAACCACACTCATAACTTAAATACACATGTGATTAGCACCCTATCATAATTAAAAATTACCAATTAAACTAATTCACTCAATTTTAAAGACATACAACTGTATAAAAAAGTGATACTTTATAAAATGTGTAAACAAATCAAATCATTACTTTTGTTTACCTTAATTTTTTGATTTTTTAAAAAACATTTCATATTTATCGAATCATTAAGACCAGGCGAATGGTCTGCCTTTAATTTTATTTGCCACTCTGCCTCCTTTTGTAGCAACAAATTTTTAAAATCACCTTCCCTCAAATCCTTATAACACACTTCTAAAATTGAAAATAAAAATTTATGAAAGGCTTCACATACCAACGAATGTTTAAAGAGGGCATTATTAGAGTCCTTACTTTTAATTGAATACAAATGCTCTCTAATACGTGTTCTTAATTCCCTGGTTGTCATGCCTTCATAAAATGCAGGGCATGATGAACACTGGGCAATATAAACAACACCAGCACTACGGCAATTAACATAGCCTGGAACGGCAAACACCATCTCAGAAGTACATACTGAAATGTATGGACCAACAGATATGTATCTGCACATATTGCAATCATTGCAACAATGCATTCCCTTCTTAACTGTGTACAATTCAAAGTAGAAAGGGGTGATGATGATGAAGCAGGGGGAAATTCAAGAAATAAGGAAAGAGTGGGATTTTAGACACAGATCAATAAGGAGAGTAACAACATTCATACAGAATGTTACGTTCACAAAGTCGAAGAAAGTATGCTAAGAACTAAGCCAACACGGTAATGGAGAAAAGAGACTCTGATGAAAGGGATGACTGCAATTAGGGGGTACAGAGAATAGACAAGAGGAGCTGTAGTTTACTGTAGGAAGATTGCAAATGAGCCAAAGTGATGGCAACAAATAATTAGTAGAGAAGGAAAGCTATTAGAATGGAAAGAGGCCAATAAACATTTGATTGTAAGCTAGTGATTGCCTTTTCTGTCAGGGAGTGATATCAGAGTATAGACAAAAAGAAAAGGATAGGGTAATCTTAAATGAAAGACCTGCACTGGTTGAGTTTTTAATTGAAAAAAAGAATAATTAATAAGGCATATATGGCGACCCCTAACTGGGAAAAGCCGAAAGACTTTTAGTAGGGCATATACAAATATTGCAAGATAACCATAGGAATCAATCAGAAGAGGTCAGAACAAATTGGGAAGACTGAGATTAGATATGCAATTCACAAAGAAATAAAATGTAGAAGATTTAGTATTTTTATCTGGAAGTGTTTGCATAGATAATTTTGTACCCCAAGCGGACTCCAGAGAATTTTTTCTCAGATGACAAATGTTGGAGGTGTAATGGGGAAGAAAGAGGTACCTGGGAGCACATGTTCTCTGAATGTAATGAGTTGGCGGACTTTAAAAAATCCCTACAGAATTACCTTCTCAGGAATACTGGGCAAACAAATGAGTGTACCTAAGGAAATTTTTTTTTTGAGCTGGGATACAGGATCGGAATTGACTAGATTTAGTAAGGCTGTGGTGGTGCAGCATTTAGCGTTGTCACCTCATAGCAAGAGGTTCTCCGGTTCAATTATTGCCTGGAGCCAATTTTAAAATATTCCTACAGAATTACCTTGTGGAATACTGGACAAACAAATGAGTGTACCTAAGGAAATTTTTTTTTGAGCTGGGATACAGGATCGGAATTAACTAGACTTAGTAAGGCCGTGGTGATGTCCTTCAAGGATGCATCTGCAGTCCTAACAAATGGGTTGTCCTGCCTCAGGCAGCCCTTCGGTCGGCCGGATTCCAAAGTCTGGGTCTGGCCTCGGCTGATGTCGCACTTCACCCGACGTCATAGCTGCTGTTAATTGGGTATAAAGGCATCAGCTGACGCCATTTTCCTCAGTCTTTCTTGCCGCGTGGCACCCGAAGCAGAAGCTGTTCGCAAGTGCCGGTCGGTCAGAACCAGAGATTGCTACAACCGAAAACTTCTAAAAAGCTAAGTACCCCGTTGGGGACTCTTTCTTGCCTCAGCCGATGTCAGAAAAAGTGAATAACTGTTTAACTTGTGGGAAACAAATACCTCATAAAGATTTCCACTCTTACTGCCTACCTTGTTTAGGCCCAGACCACGACGTAGCAGCTTGTCTAGCCTGTGCTTCCTTCAACAGACGGACACTTAGACGTCGGTCGGAGTTTGCAGAGGAGTTTTTCGGCTCCGCTTTTGCTTATAACATGCCATCGGAGACTCCGACTTCACAATTACCTAAAAAACGTAAGGAAAATGACCGACACTCGCGGTCCGCGGCTTCGGCCAAAACCACGGTTAAGCCAACCGCGAGTGTCTCGGTTTCAGCTGAAACCGAGTCCACGGTTCTTCCTTCGGCCGAAAGCATGCCTCCTACAACCGAGGCCTCATCCAGCATGGCTGAATCTGCTACTGAATTTCCACCTGCTCTTGCAGGTTCTCAGGATTTATCAGACACTATCCCCTTAGATATATCTACTCCTGCACGTGGAGCTGCTAGGCCCCCTGCATCCATGTCAATTAAGGCCTTTGCCAGGGCTAAAGCAGCTAAATCAACAAAGACCGTGCCTGCTAAAACCCCCTCTCACAGGCCTAGCTCTAGTACTCAAATGCTTAGTCTAGCAGAGGATCTCATTTCTTTGATCAGGGGATCCCAGCCTCACCCTGACTGGGCCTCTCACCCCCCTCCAGAGAAGAGGCCTAGAGCAGAGCCCCCTGAGCCAGTTTCTACTGATTACTCCTCTGATGATTCAGAAAATACAAATCCTCCAGAAGGCCCTTATTCTCCATATGAGGATTCAGATGCAGAAGACTCCATTCCTTCTGCCTCTCCTCCTGAGGAATTTTCTTTTGGGGAAACCTTGCATGCTATGAGAGAACAATTTCAATGGCAGGGCCAGGATTTTTCAGACTCTAGAAAAGGCTTAGGACCTTTTTACATTTGCCACAGCATAGGCCTTTAGCCATTCCTCCAGTACTTACAGTTGTGGATGATGCATTTAATGATGCTTGCACTGCTCCTGACTCTCTTCCTCCGGCCCCTGCTAAGCCCGACAGATACTACAGGGTTCGGACACACATTATCACTTGTATAAGGCTCCTATGGCAGATCCTGAAACTATTTCACAGGGCCCCAAAGCTGTAGCAATTGCCTCTGCCAAAACCCTCCCTCTGAAAGAGAATCTAGGGCTTTAGAGATGGGGTAAAAAGTGTATACTTCTGCTACTCTTTTGGCCAGGGCCTTAAACTGTCAATTCCACTTGATTCAGTATCAGGAATTTATGTTAGATCAGATAACTAAAAACTGTCCTCGCCTGAACCTTTAGACCATAAGTCCCTTCAAGAATTGGTACATAACACTTAGCAGGTTAGTAATCATTCCTTAAAATGCGGCTATGATGCACTGGAGGCTTCCTTTAGATCAGCTATGACTGGTACAGTGATCAGAAGGCATGCATGGTTAAAAGAGCAATCTTTACCGGACCATGTAAAGTCAAAGCTCCTAGATGCTCCCATGGAAAAACACAGTTTGTTTGGCTCTCCTGCACAGCAAGTGTTGAAGAAGGTGGAAGAAAAAGCGAAATCTGTCCAGACAGTCAAGGATTTCTTACAGGTCCAGCCTCCAAGGTTTAGTAGGAACTGGCCTTCCAAGAATTGGTCCTTTCCAGACACCACCAGAGCACAGAGAGGCAGGAATAGGCGGCCAAGAGGCAGAGGTCAATCCAGAGGTGCCTACAGGGGACGTCAGTGGCAGCCGAACAACCAGAGAAGTACTGCCACAGATCCAGCCACTACCACTTCCACAGGACAATCACAGTGACTTGGCTCTGAAACCGCCTACCAGGGAACAACTAGAAGCACCCTTAGGCAGAAAGCTAGCATTATTTTCAGTAAACTGGCATTACATTACAGGAGACAAATGGATTTTACAGACAATAGACAAAGGTTACAGGTTTCACTTCCATACTCTACCAAGGAAGAGAGGAATGCCAAACCTACCTCCAAACTAAAGACAAGCGCTCTAGAACAAATAGACCACTTGTTAAGGATGAGAGCTATAGAAAAGGTACCGTCCATGGAACAAGGACAAGGATTTTACTCCAGACTTTTCCTGGTACCAAGAAAGGAAAACCAATGGAGACCTATTCTCGACCTGTCCGCTCTGAACACATATCTCATTGTTCCAAAATTCAAGATGCTGACCCTACAGCAACTTCTTCCCATGCTGGGCAAGGAGTCTTGGCTGGTAACTCTAGATCTCAAGGAGGCATACCTGCACGTCCCCATATGACCAAATTGCAGAAGATACCTCAGATTTCTTGCAGGATCAGAGCATTATCAATTCTCAGCATTGCCTTTTGGCTTATCTACTGCGCCCAGAGTATTCATGAAATGCCTGGCATCAGTAATTGCTCATTGCAGGCTTCAGGAATTCAAATTTATCCATACGTGGGCGACTGCCTGTTACAAGCGGACAACAAAAACAAATTAACAAAAGATTTGAGAAAGGTTATTCACCTATTGCAAGCCCTGGGATACACAGTCAACATAAAAAAGTCAAGGCTGATACCATCCCAAAGGATAACCTTCTTAGGTGCAGAACTGGACACATCAAACCAAATGGCATTCCTCACGGCAGAAAAGCAGAAGCACCTACCACTCTATTTCATGGCATTAACAGCAGAACCAGCTTACAGCAAGGAAAGTCCTGCAAGCCCTGGGTTACATGGCATCCTGCATAATATTGATTCCACATGCCAGACTACATATGAGAAAGTTGCAATGGTACCTAAGGAATTTATGGTCTCAGCACAAGCACAGCCTAGAAACCCAAATTCCAATAATTCCATGCCTGAAGCAAGAATTCCGGTGGTGGGCTCAGGCCTGTCAATTGAACAAAGGACTGCCCTTCCACAGCCCTCACCCAAGCCAGACTATCACCACGGGCGCCTCAGACCTCGGTTGGGGGGCACATATGGTGGACAAGTGCATAGAAGGCTTATGGACTCAAGACCAGCTGAACCTACACATAAATCAAAAAGAGATGCTGGCAGTAAAGCAGGCAATTCAGACATTCAGACCGTTTCTTCAACAGGGTCATTTGCTGATAAGGACGGACAACACCACAGTTATGTGGTATATCAACAAACAGGGAGGCACACATTCATATCCTCTATGCCGGATGGCAATGGACCTCTGGAATGTGGCCCTGAACCTCAACATTCAGCTCCAGGCAATATTTGTGCCAGGAAAAGAAAATATACTAGCAGACATCTTAAGCAGAACTACCACGGATGCCCACAAATGGATGCTGCATCCAGACATTTTCAAATCCATTACAAGGAAATGGGGACTACCAGAAGTGGACCTATTCTCATCCCCACACAACCACCAATTGAAAAAGTTCTGCACAAGGACATACCACCCACTTGCTTGGAAGGTGGACTCCCTATCCTTCAGTTGGGAAAACCTGACAGCATATGCATTCCCACCTCTTCCTTTGATGTACAAAGTGCTACTGAAGATCAAAGAAGATCACCCAAGGATCATCCTGATAGCTCCAGACTGGCCGAGGCAGCATTGGTACCCGCTACTGAGGAGTATGTCTCGGGAACACTCATGGCCTCTACCCCTAGTTCCTTTACTGCTAACACAGAACAACTTCAAAATCCTGCATCCAAACTTGAAAACACTGCAGCTAGCTGCTTGGAACATTGCATAAGACAAAATAACCCAGATTTATCTCAAAGGGTTAAAGGCATTATCTTGGAGGCTCGCAGACCCTCAACAAGAAAAACTTATTCAGCAAAATGGAAAATATATCTCATTTGGAGTGCAGCAAAAGGAGAAAATGTATCACTGGCAAACATAGCCAACATCCTGGAATATTTAGCAGAGCTTTTCCATAATGGCCTGTCTTACTCCTCCATCAAGATTCATGCATCAGCAATTTCAGCAGAATACAACATGGATCCTCCAGTCTTTTCTCATCCTCTTCTCAGGCAGTTCCTGAGAGGAATTAAAAATGTAAAGCCACCAAGGAAGCCACCATTGCCTACATGGGACTTGAACTTTGTGTTAGAAAAGTTGACACTTCCCCCTTTTGAACCAGCAGCAACAGCAGAATTACAGTACTTATCTTGGAAAACTGCTTTCCTGCTTGCAATCACTTCAGCTAGAAGGGTTTCTGAATTACAGGCATTAATGGCAGTACAGCCCTTCCTTATCTTCCATCAGGATAGAGTATCCATGAGAACTAATCCTACTTTTATGCCAAAGGTGGTCTCCAGGGTATCATTAAACCAAGCAATCCACCTACCTACATTCTTCCCCAACCCACAGAACAGGGGGGAAAGACTACTACATACATTGGATGTGCATAGGCAATTGCGCTACTACCTGGACAGAACCAAGAACAATAGAAAAACTGACCAGCTTCTGGTAGCATATGCAACAGGAATGGAAGGAAAAGCAATTTCAAAACAGACAATCTCAAAATGGATAGGAAATTGCATTAGATTTTGTTACTCTTTTCATGGAAAGACAACTCCAGAAAACATCAGACCTCACTCCACAAGGGCTACAGCCACTACTACAGCTTTTTACGAGGAGTGGCTACCAAAGACATTTTAGAGGCTGCTACTTGGAGCTCCGTGCATACATTTGCCAAGCATTATAATCTACCTTTATACTCCAGATCCCGAGCAGGTTTTGCCACTGCTGTTTTGCAAGGGATCTTAACTACACCATAATCTTCTTAGTACCTCCTCCCCCAGTTTGGCTATGGTATTCTACCCATTTGTTAGGACTGCAGATGCATCCTTGAAGGACATAGTACAGTTTTGTACCTACCATAAATGTAGATGTCCGAGAGGTATGCATCTGCAGTCAGGATTACCTACCCTCCTTCCCCTCTGTGGTACTCCTAGGGTATTTGCCCATCTTGTAGCTAGCTGGGGGAATCTATTATGGTGTATTTGTTTGCATATATGTATATACATGTTTATCTTTATTTGCTCTCTCTTGTTTGGAAACATTTGCATTTATCCAAATTTAGCCTTCCTAGAGGGCACCTGGCATCTGGGGCAAGAAACACTGAGGAAAATGGCGTCGGCTGATGCCTTTATACCCAATTAACAGCAGCTATGACGTCGGGTGAAGTGCGACATCAGCCGAGGCCAGACCCAGACTTTGGAATCCGGCCGACCGAAGGGCTGCCTGAGGCAGGACAACCCATTTGTTAGGACTGCAGATGCATACCTCTCGGACATCTACATTTATGGTAGGTACAAAACTGTACTGTGCAGCATTTAGCACTGTCACCTCATAGCAAAAGGTTCTCCAGTTGAATTATTGGCTGGAGCGCCTTCTGTGCGGAGTCTGCATGTCCTCCCTGTGGTCGAGTAAATTTAAAGACATGCAGGTAGGTGCGAGTGTCTGTGCGTGCCTTCTTTGAAGGTTGTGCACCGGGCTGGCTACTCGACACTGTAAAAATTCACTGCCCATCATTAGCGGACCGGAGTTCCGCTGTGGCGACCCCTAACGGGGAAAAGCCGAAAGACAGTTTTTTTTGTCAGTGAGGCTTTAAGTTTAATTCTGGTGGCTGCCAAAAAACCCAATTACAGGATAATAGAAAATGAAAATCTAAATAATTATGCTTGAACTAGTGAATATTGTAACAGAGATAAAAGAACAGGAAGTGGTTGGGTAGGAGTAAACTACATATAAAAAATGGAAATTGTAGGAACAATACATGCAGAAAAGTGTTTTGGAGGAGGATTGAACAACATGCTCAACATTCTTGATAAATGGTGAAATGGTGAAGAGGTGAAAAGGGTCAACTCTACAACATTTTTGGGGGTGCACATTTTGGAGGATCTCTCTTGTACTGTGAACACTGAACAGTTGGTCAAAAAAGCCACTTTCTCAGAAGGCTCAAAAAACAAAGATCCCACCTACTGTTCTCACAACATTCTACAGAGGAGCAGTTGAGAGTGTTCTGACTAGTAGCTTTACAGTTTGGTTTGGGAACAGTACAATAGCAGAAAGAAAGAAGCTACAGAGAGTGGTGCGAGTTTCCGAAAAAGTCATGGGCACCAACTTACCATCAATCCAGGATCTCTTTGCAGCAAGAATCATTAAATGTGCAACCAAAATAATTTGTAACCCCTCTCACACTACACATGGCCGATGGCTGGCTTACACAACTGCCATCGGGCAAGAGATATCGGAGTATCCACTGCAGGACCACAAGGTACTTAAACAGCTTCGACCCAACAGTGTTGAGACTTATATGCTCTGATACCAGGCACCGATTATTTAGTCAGTGATCATTCACAATACATAGCTCAGCTGAAAAGTTTGCAATATCTTTTTTTTATTATTCTTTGATGTAGCATTACATTTTTTTATTCAAGTGCAATTGGCTGTTGTTTGTCTGATGCAGGTGAACAAAAGAGGACAATCTTAACATGTGCAGTCCTACACTGCCATGCTGTTATGTACAGTATTCTTCTTATGACTGTCTGGCGGGGGGCTTGAGTGGTTTTGCTGTTATTATTGGTTTATTTATCCTCCTGTGGATCCTGCATTGAATATCTTTTTTAAATTGAAATGTTATACTTCTGTTCTTGTTATCATTGCTTCATGTGTTCTTTCTGGTGAGTTGATACTCTGAATTTCATTTAGGCTGAATTTTTGTAGTTCTAAATAACAATAAAGTTTACTTTGACTTTTATATTGCTTTAATTATATGGCATATAACAATGTACATGATGTATAATGTTTGCTAATAAGAAATTATTAACATGGTTTGATTACTTACAAATGTAAGTCTGCCTGTGTCAAAAAAAAGAAGCCAAGTAACCTGACTAATGCTTTATGTATATGATCAGGCAGTGCAGTGGTACAGTGTGTCGCCTCACAGTAAGAGGTTCTCCAGTTTGATTCTTGGCTGGGGCACCTTCTGTGTGGAGTGTAAATGTCCTCCCTGCATACCTGTAGGTCTCCTCTGAGTGCTCCAGTTTTCTCCCACATTCCAAAGACATGCGTCTGGAGCGTTCCTCCCCAGGACTCCACTGAAAATGGGCTCTGTCACGGTCAGACTTTCCCAGTAAACAAATGTTAAATAAGGAAATTTTATTTATTTATTTATTTTACTTTATTTTATTTTACATTTGTTTACTGGGAAAGTCCGACTGGACACAGGTTCATTTTCAGCAGTGGCCCGGGGAGAAAAGCTCCACATTACAATACATTACATGAGAGTAAAAGGAAGTAGAACATACATACATATGGCATATATACACATAAGTACAGCATGCACTTAGCGATTAACAAACATACATATAGCATATATACACACAACAGCACATCATGCTAGTGATTAACATTTCTTACAGTAGACAATCAGAGGTACATTTTTTTTTTCTTTTGCAGTTATAAGTTTTGTAAGGTAAATGTACATGGGTTTGGAAGCTTTCATGGGAGAAACTGTTTATACATAGCTGTACCCTGACAAATTCTCTTGGTATGGATTAGCCTGGTGAGTGGCATGAGCATAGCCAGTTACTTAGTGGGTTTTCAGGAGTTTTTTGAATTGAATAAAGGAGGTGGTAGAAGTTATTTGGCTTGGTAGTGGAAAGAAAGACGATCAGCAGTAAAATAGCCAAAATTGCATTTATGTGATGGTCTTACTGTAACAGTAGGTGCTCTTTCAGCAAGCTGCCATTATCTTTTTTCTATACTATACCTCTTTTTCCTTCTCTCTTTGTTGACTATCTGCCCTCAACAAGAGAATCATCCTGATGTAATGTGGGCAGGAGGTAGCCAGAAATATGTTGGCATCAAGGCAGATGGGGTATATTTCTTATAACTCCCTCCCTATGGTAGTGACAGATATCTCCTTATGAAACCAAGGGGCCTACAGTTCTAGATCTTGTGGTGAGTGCATGTTTACTGATGCTTCCTTATCCCTAGATGTACAGCAAAGTGCTGTTTGATAGGATAAGAGCCCCTTACCCTTTCTCTGGCATCTATGTTACTACAACACCTTGGGACTTCACCAGATAGGAGCCGTGAAGAATGCTGGACCATTTTCACTTTCCGCACAATGAGTGAGCCACCTGGGGCCACTCTGTCCAGTCCTTTATGGTCACCTCTTTCACCATGGTCACTAGTTAAACCTTAATCAGCAGTGGGTGCAGCCTGAACCCCATTTGTTTTGCATTATGACTTCTAGTCAGCATCTTTTTGTATGAGTAGTCAGAACAACTTCATTCCAGTTCTTTTTTCAGCAAACAGCCACAGAAGTAGAAGAAAGAACACAGTTTAATGTAGTAAGTGGCAGCAAACAAATCTCTGTCAAAAATCATTCCATTATGAGCTGGGCACAGTGTATCGGATAACTAAGGCATACATCTCCAGGAGGCAGGTGGGGGAGTAAACCCCTTGCTGCAGAAGAAAAGTTTCAAAAAAGATCTGATGTAGCAGGAGATAAAGGAAAAAAAATACCCATGCTAATTTAATACTGGATGTTTGAGAGTAAATTCTGCAGCAGATCCAGGGAATTACAAGCAGTGTTTCCTGAGGCATCAGTCAGCATTTTGCCAGCATTGTTTGTACTGGTGCTGCCCTCTGCTGATAGCTTTCCTTGTGCTCATCACTTTGGGGCATTATATTCACTTTATTTTCAGTTGTTTCCAGATCTTTTGTCTCTCAGTACCTAATCTCCCTGACTGCCTTTGTCCTGATTTCTGTAGAAGTAAGACTTTTGAAGAGGCTTGTTAGAAAGAATTAACCCGGTGTGAAGGTAAGATGTATACAAAGGCAGCAGTGGGGGTGGGGGGGTTTGACAGACTTGGTGGTACAAGCTCCTGTAAGATGTCAGGCTTAAAAGGGTACCTGTAGCTTGTCAGAGGCTGTTAGTAGCAACTTCTGAGGTATTATTTTGGACTTCTGTTTTCTTGTATATGAGCTTTGTGTCACTTGAACATGTTTCTTGATGGGCTCAGCTGTAGATTTGATTGGTAAACAACTGAGAACTGCAGAATATCCCTCTTTACTGTTTTGAGCCAAATTGATTTTTTTATTTACAGTTTCCTTGTTGGGTCTTTTAGCTGGATGGAGGGGGGGGGTCTGTTTGAATGGTTTTGGATGTCTCCTCTATGCAGTTGTTGTACAGCATCTCTTTAATTTGCTTGACTTTTCACTTGCCTTGATTTTTGGTTTTGTATGTCTTCTCTATGCAGCTGCTGTACAGCATCTGTTTAATTTGCCTGACATTTCACTTGCCCTAATTTTGCACCTTTATCTTGTGACCTGTCTTACAGTTTGTTTAATTTAAGTTTTGCAGTTTTGATCTATTGTGGCTTGACATTTTGTGTTGTTTTTGTTGTTCTTATGAGACAGCCATTCCATTCGGGTTATGGATCTGTATGCGAAAAGGGAATCTCGTAGTTCATCTGGATAATTAATTGCACAATCTTTATCTTGTCCTCCTGAAGTAAATGTTTACATTCTCTGAAATGAAATGAACATCAACATTTTTTCAGGTTGCATGTAAGATCTGTGATTATACACCAGCATGGGTGAGGAAGGTATATGTAGTCTGGTAGGGGTGCTGGTGGCCAGAATGGCAAACTACAGAATCCGTTTCTTGGCAAAACTTGTTGTGGTGTACTGTTGCATTATTCTGCAAGCGGTAATCAGAGTTCCCAACATCTGCCTTAGGCAGGCCTTGGGGACCTGTAATCTTCTGGGACTTGTCTGGTAGCTGCGTGTCAGTACAAGGCCTGTCCTTAATAACCTTGAAATTATCTTTGATGTGAAGCCATGATGCTGACCTCGCATTTATATGCGAGATCTGGCTGGGCAATACCTTCTGTTTGGCAACAGCTGTGTCCCTGAGGTTCTCTGTTATTTATAGAACTAGACACGTGCAGTATCTTGGGCTGAGGTTTGCCATCCGGTTTTGCTCATCTGACTGAATAGCCAGTGAGAATTAAAACCCCTTTGAATATGTCATGGGGACAGAGACAGTCATTTCTTCTGAATGTGTGACAGCATACCTGAAGGAGTGCACTGACCTCTTTATTGGCTGTATATACTGAGTAGTCCAAACTGGTCAGCTGTGAGTAATTTCATTATTTGGGTCAAAGAGGAGTTAGTGATCTGAGATAAAGAATTCCTTTGTATTATTAGAGCTTAAGGTTTGCTGACATATCTGGTTCACTTTGCAATGTAATTCCCCCAGGTTCAGTTACCTAATCTTGAGTTGATAAAGTATTGAAATTTGCAAATTGTTACTGTTAATAATTTATTTCCTGCCCTTCACCTGTTCTTCTCAGATTTTAAGATGACTCCAGACAGACTTAATGCAGACTTTAATAGGACCCTAACTTCCCTTAATGTACTTGCCATAGCCTGTGTGTGCGTGGTCTGCTTGGTTGCATCTGAGTCTAGGTTTGAAGATGAGCTCTGTGCTCTCAGGAGAACTAGGTGAGGGCTTGATTATTACGTGAAATGTGCTCTGTCAGTCAGATATGTCATATACAAAAGGCAGCAGTGAGATTCGTGTTGCATTATGTAGTCAACCAGTGATGTTTTACTACATGGTTTACAGTTTGTGCCGACCAGCATATTTGTACACCCAGAATAAATTTATTGCAAGATTTTGTTGGCTGAGATTGCATTCAGTGGCTTGATGGTGCTTGTCACTAAGCAGGCAACTGAGGGATTCAGTATAAGCTGTGTAGCTGCTCATGGTCTGAATCAGAGTTTTGTGGACCGGACTGCCCTGACTCCAGCTGTACTTATATAACTTGTGGGCTGGCCCCGTGCTCTTCTCTACTAGTTTTTGCTTACTTTGATGTATTGAAACCAGTTTGTGTTAGGTTGTCCTTTCTTCACCGATTTCTAGAGTCTATTTGTTTAAGGATGTGTGACTGCTGTTCTAAAGAAATCTGTTGAAGATACTGATGATCTTAATGGTTACTGCCCTTTCTTGAGTCTGCCTTTTATATGTAAGGTTACTGAAAAGATGATATTAATTTTTTTTTTATTTTGGTCCATAAAATCGGTCTTGTTCCCCTTCCTGCACCCAAATGACCAATTTGTTCATCCACTGGGGCAAGTAGGCTCTCTGGCCCATTCATTCCCTGCTGGAAACAAGAGTTGGCTGTCTTATCTCTACCCCTTCAGCAGCCTGTGCACTCCACAATAGCTGCTTACTAGGTGCATGTCCATCTTCATGACTAACTGGCACAACTCTTGCAGTGTAGGAACACTAGGCTTTTCCTGCTGTGATGATAGCGTCACCGGTGCAGTGAGCCAAGCTGCATCCCCCTGTCCAGGACTAGTGAGCTGGTGTCAGCCACGCACTGCCATCCTCCCACACCTCGTCCCTCCAGTGCCTATGCAACTAATCAAACACAGGTCATCTGGGGGTAAAGACAGGGTTTTAATCTTTGCACCATTTGGCCTCATTAGACTCAGTCTTATTTTAAAAGAATGTGGTATCTTAGATTATTTTCTTTCTTCTGGGTTTTGGACTAAAAGGAAATACTGTAGTGAGTCTAGCCTTAGTAGGATTATGAATTACCCCCCTAGTGGGCACATATGGCACTGGTTGCGCTTGTCTGTGTGCCTTGTTTTAGGCTGTAGAACAATTACAAGCTCACTATGAACTCTCAGGAGTTGTCCTTGACTGGTTTGCTTCTTGCCAAAAGTACTGTCTGGTGTTAATTCCTTATCTTTACACCCACTAGGTTGTAATGTCCCACTAGATCCCACTTTGTGTATCCTCTGCTTCTCATTGTGCAGGTGTTGCCCATGCACAATCTCATTTAAAGGAGAGCTTTGCATTATAATCACTCTGTCGATGATACATAGTCATACATCTCTCCTTTCTGTAGAAGCATGTTTCTGTCATAAATTCTTTGCCAGACAACTTGAATAACATACAATAAGCACTAGTAAGTTGAACTCAGCACATTGAAAACAATGGATGTTCTTCGTGTTTCACTGTTACAGTCATCATCTAGATTCAGTAGACATTGGCCTTCAAAAAACTGGTTCTTTCTAGTCCCTCCCAGGCCTTCTCAGTCCAAACTTAGGGGAAACAGATCACCAAGACTACAGTCTCAGGGTATGCAGAGATCTAAACAATGGAGTGTTTCCACCTCAAAACCAGAGAGTGGCAAGCCACCGCCCCTTATGGAAAAAGTTCACAATGACTTTCCAATTATCTTTCCCAGCTATGCCCTAGTGCTTGCACCCCTTGGAGGAAAACTCACCCTTCATGCAAATAAATGGATTCTAAACATTGTATCCCAGGGATACAGATTCTACTTCCACTCACCGCCAACCCCAAGCGGGTTGCCAGACCTTCCTCCAAACTAGTGGGCAGAGGCTCAAAAGCAAGCACTTTCCCTTCTCCATATCAGGGCTATTCAACCTGTTCCAGAGAACAAAGGGGGCAGGGTTTCTACTCCAAACTATTCCTGGTGCCCAGAAAAGAGAGCTCTCGGCGCCCTATCCTGGATCTATCAATTCTCAACACCTTTCTGCTGGTCCCAAAAATTCAAAATGCTTACACTGCAACAGCTTCTTCCTATGTTAGCCAAGGATGCCTGGTTAGTCACCGTGGACTTAAAAAAAGCTTATCTGCACATCCCCATAAGTGAGTCTTGCAGGAAATATCTACGTTTCAGGACAGGCTCTATGCACTATCAGTTCTCCGCACTTCCCTTGCCCACCAAAGGAACTCTGCCCTTAGACAAGTTATGATAGGAATCAGTGTTTGCAGGTCCTGAGAATGTTTACACCAGAGACTTTTTAAGTACCATTGAAGTTTCCTCATATGCAGTCTTGCATATGGAATTAGCAGAATGCATGAGGCCATGAACACTAGGGTTTGCAGTATTTTCCTTGCAGATAGCTGGGTTTTGGTGACCATTAGTTTGAAATAGTTTGTCAAATGGACCTGCTTTTCTGGAGTGAGGAATGCCATCTGGGAAGCTGTGTTCAAGCTTGCTCCCAGGAATACAATTTGTTGGCTGGGCACCAGTTGCGATTTCTTTTCATTGATGGTGTATCCCAATGAAGTTAGAAGCCTTTTTACAAATGCCAGGTGCTGAAGTAGCAATTCCTGGCTGTCCGCCTGAATCAGGCAATCATCCAAGTATGGGTAAATTTGAATATTTCTCTGCCTGCATTATGCAATGGTTGGAGCCAGGCACTTTGTGAATACTCTGGACACAGTAGATAAGCCAAAGGGAACCTGTTTTTGAGGTGGGAACACTCCATTGTTTAGATCTCTGCATACCCTGAGACTGTAGTCTTGGTGTCTGTTTCCCCTAGGTTTGGACTGAGAAGGCCTGGGAGGGACTGGAATGGACCAGTTTTTGAAGGCCAATGCCTACTGAATCTAAGTGATGACTGTAACAGTGAATACACTCGAACATCTACATTTATGGTAAGTGTACGCAACTGTACTTTATGTTAGTTGATATCACATTAAGGGAACCCTGAGCCACCCTGTATTATGCAGGTGGGAGACTGGCTTGAATTTTAGTAAGGTAAGAAATCTTCAGGGTATTACTGATGGCAAGTTGATCCGTGAGATCAGATGTTTTCTTGTTTTTAAGTCTTGTTGGCGTTATCTAAGAAATGTGGCTCAGATCAAACATCTATGACATCTTAGGACCTTGCTTACGTAGTTCATTCTTTGGTTTCTTGTGATGTTCTTCATCTCACATTGCTGCAGTCCTAACACTAGTTTCAGACCGGATGTCAGAAAAAGTGAATAACTGTATTTCTTGGGAAACAGAGCTAGATTTAACAACTATAAAGAGAAGATTAGATTGACTGTTACAAGATGTGTCCTCTCAGGAGGTAGGCCAGGCTGAAGGGGCTTCTTAGGTAGCTGTTCTCCTCCCTTCCTAAGGTGGTTAGGCCCTCCTTCTGTTTCCAAGGTTTCTTCTAGAGGCAGGCCTGGGTTAACTTCAGTGGGGTCTCCGTTCTTCAGGATCTCTGCCTAAGAAACATATGCTTAAAATGGCAGAAAATTTGATTACTATGATTAGGAGGCCTAGGGTGGAACCTGAGCTTGAGAGTTTTGAGCAGTGTTCGAGGCTTCTGAGTCTTGACTGAAGACTCCCTCCTTATTCTGATTCTGACAGAGACTCTTCATTCCATGAGGGAGCATTTTAAATGGGAAGGTCAAGATTTCTCTGATTCCAGGAAAAGGCTTAGGGAATTTTGTTTCTACCCCAGCATAGGCCTTTAGCTATACCTCCTGTTCTGGATGTGGTAGAAGATGTTTTTGCAGAGGCTTCCCTGAACCCTGATTCTTTGCCTCCTGCCCCAGTTAAACAAGCTCATAAGTATCTTTTAAGAGTCCTAGGGCAGACCGAAACTGTTTCTCAGGGCCCTAAAGGTGTTAAGGCTTCTGTTGTTAAAAATCCTGTTCCTCCTGATAAAGAGGCAAGGGCTTTGGATAGATGGGGAAAGAAGGTGTATACTTCTTCCACTTTAGCCATGAGGGCTTTTGCCAGTTTCACATGTTAAAATACCAAAATTATCTCCTTTCACAATTGAAGTCTAAGGTAGATGCTCAAGGTATTGAGTGTAAAGAGTTGCAGGATTTAGTTCATGTTTCTGAACAGGTGGGTAGGCATTCCTTGCAATGTGGTTTTGATGCTGTGCAGGCCTCTTTGGCAGCCACTGGTTGCCTGGCTGAGGGATCAGAATTTAGCTGAGCATGTAAAGACAAGGATTTTAGATGCTCCTTTACAATCTGATGTGTTATTTGGTTCGCCTGTGGAAGCAGTGTTAAAGAAAATGGAGGACAAGGCTAAGTCTATGCAGACTGTTAAAGATTTTTGCAGGTTCAGCCTCAGTTTAGTAGAAATTGGCCTACTAAGGGGTGGACATATCCTTCTTATGATTCCCAGTCTAGGGCAGAGCTCAAGGTTCTTTTAGGCCTAGAACAGGAGTTCACCTGCTCAGTCTTCGCAGACCCAATGACCTGCCTTTTCAGCTGCCAGAGCCTTCTCCAGCCATTCCTCCTATACAAAGGAAAGAGGCTCACAAGCAAATTTCTCTGTTACTCCAAATAGGGGCCATTCAGCGGTTCCGTGGAGACCAATTTTGGATTTATCTATCCTCAACACTTATCTGGACATTCCCAAGTTCAAAATGTTGACGTTACAACAGCTTTTACCTCTGCTGGGAAAAGATCACTGGATGGTAACTTTAGATCTCAAGGACCTTCATGTGCCTATCAGACTCAGTTGAATTTCCATTATCAGTTCTGAGTATTCACAAAGTTCTGGCTCAGTCATAGCTTTCTTCAGGCTAAAAGCATTTGGAATATGTGATAGCAGTGCTAAGATGCCTGGGGTATTCTGTGAGCGAAATAAAGTCCAGTCTAGTACCCTCTCAAGACATGTGCTTTCTGGGTGTGAGACTGAATACAGCAACAGATGGCCTTTTCAACCTCTTTCTCTTTACTTCCATCAACTATCTCTTCAGTCCGGGCTGACTGCAAGGACAGTCCTTCAAGCCTTAGGGTTCTGGTATCTCAAAATGTATGGACACAGCACTGCCAGGATTTGGACACTGTCATTCAAATAATACCTTGCATTCAAATTCTAACAGACAACACAACTGTCATGTGGTACATCAACAAATCCTCTATGCAGGCAAGCAATGATTTTATGGAGCTAAATCTTCAGGCAAGGTTTCTGCCAGGAGCACAGAACTCCTTAGCAGATGTGTTAAGCAGGCAAATCATGGATCCCGTGGAAACTGGATCTTCATGTATTTGAAAATTGACAGTGTCATGGAAACTCCAGACATAGATCTGTACTAAACCACCAGCTGCCAAAGTTTTGCGAAAAGGTTTCATCACACAGCTTGGAAAGTGGATGCTCTTTCTTTCAGTTGGAAAAATCTTCATGTGTATGCCTTTCCACCTCTGCCTCTCCTTCCAAAGGTACTTCTAAAGGTCAGACAAGACAAGCCAAGGATGATTTTAATAGCTCCAGATTGGCCGAAGCCTCCATGGCCTTTACCTTTGATTCCCAGAGGACGGTCATCTTCATCTGACAGCCTGGCATATTCTGTTTTGAACCACTTCCTCAACAAGTTTTGAATGTGATTATGGAAGCCAGAAGACGTGTATGCAGAAAAATGGAAGATATTTTTATTTTGGAGTGCAGCAAAGGATTTGGATGTTTCTGAGCCTAATTTGAGTGTGGCTCTTCAATATCTTACTGATTTATTGGACAAAGGTTTGTCTTTCTCTTCCATTAAGATTCATGCTGCAGCAATCTCAGCTCACTATGATTGTGATCCACCATTGTTTTCTCATCCTTTGTTCAAGCAATTTCTTAGGGACCTCAATTTTGTGTTGGAGAAACTTCATGGAAGACTGCTTTTTGTTGGCCATTACTTCTGCAAGAAGGGTTACTAATCCTTCCTTTATGCCTAAGGTGGTTTCTAGTGTGGCTTTAAACCAAACTATTCATTTGCCTACTTTTTATGCAGATCCCCAAAATAGGGGAAAAGATTTTTTAGGCAGTCTCAGCAGTTGTTTGTTTCTTTTGCTTTGAGTTCTCAGGGCAAGCCTGTGTCAAAACAAACTATATCTAAGTGGATTGGGTTTTGCATTGCATTCTGTTATTCCCATCATGGCAAGGAGATTCCAGCTGGGATTCCTCATTCCACTAGGGCTACGGATATTTTGGAGGCAGCTACTTGGAGTTCAGTGCATACTTTCTCTAAGCATTACCACCTTCCTCTCTATTCTAAATCCAGGGCTGGTTTTGCCACTGCTGTGTTGCAGGGCATTTTGGCAGCTCCTGCTTCATTATAGTTTAGCCATCCTCCCTTCCCTCTGCTTTGGGATTCTACCTAAGTGTTAGGACTGCAGCAATGTGAGATGAAGAACATAGTACAGTTTTGTACCTACCATAAATGTAGATGTCTGTGTTTAGGGGTGGTTGTGGTAAATTTGTAGATATTGTACATATATTAGGTACAGGAGTATTTGGTGTTTTTGGTTTTTATCTTTTTAGGGTCTTCTGACATCTGGGGCACCGACTGGGACAGCGGACTACCCCAAGTGTTAGGACTGCAGCAATGTGGATCTTCGAACATCTACATTTATGGTAGGTACAAAACTGTACTTTCTGATGACTGTAATTCACTTTGTCTGAGACTGCCTTACATGGAACTTGACCACTTTAAACTGATGAAGAATTCTGCTTTTGGTCTGTTAGATGGAATACTGTTAACACTGGGCTTTACATCTATAATATTACACTTGCCCTGGCTATGTGCTTGATGTGTTGTCATTCGCAAAGATCTTGTGATTTTTTTATTTTTTTTTATTTATTTTTGCTTAAAATGACTCGAGAATACTTTATTGTTCAGCACGTGCCTGTCCTTCTGCTACTTTGCAGCTGCCTGAAAGTTCCTAGGGTGTGGAATGAGTCACCTAGATTTTGCTCCTGTTTTATCTGGAGTGCTGCAGTTTTGGAATCTTTTGCTTCATTGACTCAGTAGTGTCCCACACTGAATAGATTTAAGAGGATTCAGGACCCATTTGTTTAATTTAGCTTATTAATAACAGTAATGTTTATTTATTGCTTTTAATGTAATGCTAATGTTAATTCGTACTTATCATTGAATTGCTCTTTATCTGTGTCTGTAGTGCATGGAGCACAGAGATTATGCTTCAGTATCGGGGTAAAGACTTGCTAGTTAAGCACCACTCTCATGTAAAGCCCAATGTTAACAGTGCTTAGAAAGGTGCTTCACAACTGTTATGTACTTTTCTAAGTGCTGTTAATAACAGGTGTAGCATGAGGCACTAAGTACTTACAGTGCCAGTCTCGAACGATAACAGCCGAAGTAAAAAACACTTCATTTCTGCCTTGTCTGTGTTTCTTAATTTGCCCAGAGTTTCATTCTTCTTATCATTCATAAATGCATGTTGATGTGAAATCTGTCCTTTTATTAAATGTTATTTAAAAACTTTGCCTTGCAAGTGTCCCTATTACAAAGGGATGTACCTGATGTTCTTTGTGTTTCACTGTTGCAGTCATTACATTTGGGTTATCTGCTTGCAGGTAGCCTTCAGTCAGCCTGATTAACAAAGTCTTGGGTCCTGCGTCGGTTGCTGTCCCTTCGTCCATGACGTCAGGGACATAAAACATGCAGCCGACACCATTACATCAGTCTTTCTTGCCGTGTGGTGCCCGAAGCAGAAACAGTTCGCAAGTGCAGGTCGGACGACTCCTGAAATTTTCGTTTTCGAGTTTCAGAACCAAAGTCTTCAACTAAAGCTAAGTACCCCGTTGGGGAAACTTTTTCTTGCTCCTTACCGATGTCAGTAGAAGTTAATAATTGCATTACTTGTGGAAAGTAAATCCCTCATAAAGATTTTCATTCGTACTGTATTCCTTGCCTAGGCCCTGACCACAACATACCTTGCTGTTGGTTTTGTGCTTTATTTAATCAGCGCACTGTCCATTGTCAGTATATTTTTGCCTTTAAATATTTCGGTTCTTGGTTTAATTATCCAGAAATGTCGGTTAGCCATTCGACTACTTCCGAAAAAAAACCCCAAAGATAAAGACAGAGACAGGCCGCCGAGGTCCAAAACTGCCGACTATGCTTCTCCTAAGCCAGTCGCCAGGTCGCCGGTACTCAGTGAGGTGCTTTTGCAGCCCCTGATACCTGCTACTTCTGATTCGCAGGCTTCTACTGAGACCCATTTGGAGTCCGGTATGCTGCGAGATACTTCAACTATGGAACCCGCTGATGTCTCCACCTTGGATGGGTCCGGAGCCGCTGTGCAGGCACCAGCTTCTGAGGGTGTATTCAGGCCTACAGACTTGCATATTAAACCAACGCCTTCTTCTTCACTTAGGCCTAAATCTCGAACCATGCCTAAAAAAAACGCCGCCCAAGCCACATGCTCAGGCCTCTATGCCTAAAAAAAAATGATAAGAATGGCTGAAGATTTAATAACTCTATTCAGAGGTAGCCAACCCCCCCTCCTTTCTAAGAGGCCTAGGACTGAAGTTGTTTATGAATCTTCTGACCAGGATTCTGTTTTTTCTGATTCTTCTGATCTGGATTTACCTTTCTCTACTTATGAGGATTCTGATGCAGAGGACTCCATTCCCTCTTCTTCCCCCTTCAGAGGATTTTTCTTTTGGGGAAACCTTGCATAGTATAAGGGAGCATTTCCACTGGGAAAGCCAGGATTTTTCTGATTCAAAAAGAGGCTTAGGGATTTCTTACTCATATCTCAGCATAGGCCTTTAGCTATTCCTCCTGTACTAGACATTGCTGATGATGCTTTGTCGGAATCTGGTTTGGCCCCTGATTCCTTGCCTCCTGCTCCCAGAAAACCTGACAGATACTACAGGGTCCCTGAGTCACACAAGTTCCTTTTTAAAAATCGTATTGCATATCCAGAGACTATTTCACAGGGGCCCAAGGGCATTAAGGCTTCTACTGCTAAAAATCCTACCCTTTCTGATAGAGACTCCAGGGCGTTGGATAGATGGGGTAAGAAGGTTTACACTTCTGCGACCTTGTCCATTAGGGCTTTAAACTGCCAGTTTCATATGTTAAAGTATCAGCAACATGTTATTGGATTGCTTAAACAGAAAATGATGTTGATTCCTGACTGTGTGGAAAATAAAGAATTACAGGGTTTAATGCATTCTGCTGAACAAGTTGGAAAACATACTTTGCAATGTGGTTTTGATTCATTAGAGGTCTCTTGCTGGGCTGCTGTTACTTGGTCTGTGCTCAGAAAGCATGCTTTTTCTAAAGGAGCAATCCTTGCCTGATCATGTTAAAGCTAAATTTCTGGATGCTCACTTGAATCAGGGCGGTCTGTTTGGCAACAAGGCTGAGGAAGTTCTTAAAAAGATGGAAGATAAAGATAAATCTATGCAAACTGTTAAAGATTTCTTACAAGTTCAGCCTCCTAGATTTAGTAGGCACTGGCCCTCTAAGAATTGGTCCTTTTCAGCCCATTCCAGGTCTTTTCAAGTCAAACCCAGACTCAGCAAAAGCCCCAGGTTTCAGTCCCAGGAGACACACAGGACTAAGCAGTGGGGGGGGGCCTCCACTTCCAAATCTGGGAGTAATAAAACTTCCCCCTATGGTAAACTGTCTCAATGACTTCCATTTAAAATGTCCAAGCACTTATCAACTGACTGCTCCTTTGGGGGGAAAGATTGCTCTTCATGCAAAGAACTGGGAACTCATTATCCAGGACAAATGGGTTTTAAATATAGTGTCTCAGGGATACAGATTTCACTTCCACACATTGCCAACACCAAGTGGGTGGCTGGACCTACCCCCATATCAGTGGGCAGAGGCCCAAAAACAAGTACTTTCTCTCTTAAACATGGGGGCTATTCAACTGGTACCGGAAGAGGAAAAGGGACAAGGTTTCTACTTGACACTTTTCCTGGTACCCAGAAAAGACAATTCACGACATCCTATCCTGGACCTGTCTACTCTAAACACCTTTTTGGAAATTCCAAAATTCAAGATGCTGACTCTTCACCAGTTACTTCTTATTCTAGGCAAAGATGCCTGGTTGGCAACACTAGATTTAAAAGAAGCATACCTGCACATCCCTATCAGGGAATCTTGCAGAAGATACATACGCTTCAAAGCAGGCTACATGCACTATCAGTTCTCTGCACTGCCTTTTGGCTTCTACTGCACCGAGGGTATTCACAAAGTGCCTAGCTCCAGTTATTGCATTTTGCAGGCAAAGAAATATTCAGATATACCCATACCTGGACGATTGTGTGATTCAGGCAGAAAGCCAGGACATACTTTTGAATCATCTGGCCTTTGTACAAAGGGTTCTAACTTGTCTGGGCTATACCATAAATGAAAAGAAATCACTCCTGGTACTCTGTCAACAAATTATATTCCTGGGAGCAAGCTTGAATACAACTTCCCAGATGGCTTACCTCACGCCGGCGAAACAAATTAATTTGACAACCTACTTCAAACAAGTGGCCACAAAAACCCTGCTATCTGCAAGACAAATACTGCAAGTCTTGGGGTTCATGGCCTCCTGCATTCTTCTAATTTCATATGCAAGACTGCATATGAGGAAACTACATTGGTGTCTAAAAAGCTTATGGTGTCAACATTCTAAGGATCTAGAAGCAATGATTCCTATCATACCTTGCCTACACCTAGAATTCCTTTGATGGGCAGAGGCCTGCCACCAAAACAAGGGACTACCTTTCACACCACCCCCTGCGGCCCAAATCCTAACAGCAGGTGCATCAGACTATGCATAGGGGGCTCACCTGGCAGGGAAGTGCATTCAGGGCAAATCGAACCCAAGTCAAATGCACCTGCATATCAATCAAAAAAAATGTTAGCTGTACAGAATGCTCTGACAGCCTTCAAGGACCACATTCTTCCAGGACAACTTATGGTAAAGACGGACAACACCACTGTTATGTGGTACATAAACAAGCAGGAGGTTAGACATTCTTACCCCCTCTGCAGACTAGCCATGGCATTGTGGAACACAGCCTTGAGCTACCAAGTGCACCTACAAGCTCAGTTCCTGCCAGGAAAGTTAAATACACTGGCAGATGGACTAAGCAGAAACCTCATGGACCCACACAAGTGGAAACTGGAACCAAGGATTTTCAACATGTTGACAAGCAAATGGGGGAGCCCAGATATAGACCTGTTTGCCTCTCCCCAGAACTGCCAATTGGACACATTTTGGACAAGGACTCCCCACAAGCAAGCCTGGAAAGTGGATGCTCTGTCCTTCAGCTGGAAAAACCTATCAGTCTATGCCTTCCCCCCTCTGCCTCTGCTTTCCAAAGTACTACTAAAAATCAAACAAGGCAAACCAAGGATGATTTTGATTGCTCCAGACTGGCCACGCCAACACTGGTACCCCCTCCTGCACAGTGTGTCATGGTTATCCCCATGGCACCTGCCTCAGACTCCTTCCCTGTTGTCATAACAGGAGAACCAGATTCTGCACCCTCAGCTTCTAACACTGAACCTTGCAGCCTGGCTAATTACATAATCTCTCCTCTACCATCCCTCAGTAAACCTGTGATGGATATCATTTTAGAGGCAAGGAGGCCTAGTACTAGAAAATCTTATGCTGAAAAATGGAAAAGATTCTGTACCTGGAACCAATCTCAAGGGATTAGCACAGCAGTGCCCAATTTACCTCAGAGTTTACAATACTTAACTGAGATGCTTCACAAGTGCCTGTCTTTTTCCTCCATTAAAATCCACGCCTCAGCCATTTCAGCTCATTATAGCACAGAACCTACCCTCTTCTCTCATCCGCTGCTCAAGTAGTTCCTCAGAGGGGCCAAAAATTTGAGACCACCCAAGAGAGCTCCAACCCCAGCCTGGGACCTTAACTTTGTTTTGGGGAAACTCACTCTACCTCCTTTCGAGCCAGCTGCTACTGCAGACTTAAAATTTCTTTCTTGGAAAACAGCTTTCCTTTTAGCAATCACTTCAGCTAGAAGGGTATCTGAATTATAGGCCCTTTTGGCAGTGGAGCCTTTCATCATCTTTCATGCGGACAGGGTGTCCCTCAGAACCAGTCCATCCTTCATGCCCAAGGTGGTATCCAGTGTGGCTCTTAATCAGTCTGTTCATTTGCCAACCTTCTTTCCCAATCCACAGAACAAAGGGGAATGGATACTGTATTCCTTAGATGTGCACAGACAACTTAGATTCTACTTGGACAGGACTAAACTTCAAAGGAAATCTGAACAACTGCTGGTGGCATTTGCTGCAGAGGCAGAGGGGAAGGCTATTTCAAAGCAAACCATGTCTAAATGGATAGGCCATTGTATTAATTTCTGCTATAAGCACCATGGAAAACCTATCCCCCAGGGCATCGGACCTCACTCCACCAGGGCTGCATCTACCTCTACAGCCTTTCTCAGAGGCATCCCTACCAGGGGTCATCCTAGAAGCTGCCACCTGGAACTCTGGCATACTTTCACCAAGGATTATCATTTTCCAATTTTCTCTAAATCCAGTGCTGGCTTTGCCACTGTAGTCTTGCAGGGCCTTATAGCGGGTCCTAATGCTATCTAACTTCCTCCTCCCAACCATAGCTTTGGGAATCCTGCCCAAATGTAATGACTGCAACAGTGAAACACGAAGAACATAGTACAGTTGTGTACACTTACCATAAATGTAGATGTTCGAGTGTATTCACTGTTGCAGTCCTGGTTACCCTCCCTCCAGCCCCCTAACTTCATTTGGCTATACCTCTACTTTCCTTTACTATGCTTAAAAGCCTTTTTGGTTTATTTGCTTTTTTGTTGGAGGTATATCATTGTACATTTATATTTAATTGCTCCCCATTATGGGGGGGGCACCTGACATCTGTGGCAAGAAAAACTGATGTAATGGCGTCGGCTGCATGTTTTATACCCCTGAAGACCTGACGTCATGGAAGACGGGACAACAACCGACGCAGGACCCAAGACTTTGTTAATCAGGCCGACTGAGAGCTACCTGCAAGCAGATAACCCAAATGTAATGACTGCAATAGTGAATACACTCGAACATCTACATTTGTGGTAAGTGTACACAACTGTACTTTTTCAGTCCTGATTTACCCTATGCACATATGATATACCTGTTTTCTGAGACATGTCCATATTTTAATGCTCAATTTACCCCTTCACTCAGTTTTCTGAATCCCCCACACCGCACAACTTTTTGAAGTTGTCTTGTACATAGAAAACCACACTACATGACCACTGCTTGATCAACATACTAGTGATACCAATTAGTTAACGAAAGAAGACAGACATCTTACAGCTCACTTTTTTTTCAGAACAAAAAACAAATGCCCTTTTGTGGTAGAATACTGCAATACACTTCATTAAAAGCTACACATTTATACTGTCTCTTTGAGAATGTGCTAATATTTTTCCTTTATTTTTGTCACTGTTTTTTTTAGCATACATAGGTGAGTAGCATCCCATAATCCTACTGGAAGTGGAATAGTTATGTGCTGTTTGGTATTCTAATTTTATGCTAATTAGATATCCATATTTTTGACAGGATGCACCTAATTTAAAAGGGCCTTTTTACCCATTTTCAGTGTCAGCAGGCAGAGAGGTATGCGATGGGATAAGATCCTTGAAAGGTTGTTTTAAATGTCATGTGTGTTTGAGAAAAATGTAATTGGTCTATCCCTTCCCAGTGGGCACCTGTAACACTACTACTGTTGATGCTTCTTAGATTGCTAAGGATGTGTAGGATAATTTCCTGGCAGGCTGGTGTTTAAGGCAGTGTACTACTTTTTTCGAATGTATGCTGAGAATGGTAAAACTTCATACTGTGTGGCCCTGAACAAAACTGCTTTCTGTAGTTAAGGTATTTTTTATGTTGGGCATCTTTTAGCACTCTCTAAAAGAGGTCAGTGAATTCCAGAATTTTTATTTCTGTCGGTAAGGAGCTATATGTGGTGATGAAAAGATGTGATCTTCCTGTTGCCTGTTGACAGTAGTGACAGACAGATCAGCGGTGGAAGTGCTACTAGAGATACTCGCAGTAGGAGTCATTGGTGACATTAATAAGGGGGCTGCTAGCTTCAAGGGAGATTTGCCATTCTTTGCATTAAGCAGTATTTCCCTGAAAGATAGATTTGGAGTGGGGTGTGTCAGAAGTTCTTTTCCCAGCTCAGTGTAAAAGTAACCAAGATTACATTCTCATATTCTTAGGTTCAGGGATCCGAGTCAAGGTAATTCTGTATTTACTTAGCTCTGGCAACATAGAAGGATAAATAGGATAAAACCCTAACAATGACCCATGCAACCCAGGTTTGGTTACTGCCTCCAGTGTCTGATGCAGCTGGTAAAGCAAGGGAGGAGCAGAGATAGCCATGTATACCACAATCCCTTGAAGGAGAGTGGCAATGCAGGTGTGCAGCATGGGGCTGGGTATATGCCCAGCAAGTCACTGCCTTTTTAGTAGACTTCTATGAGAGTGTATGGAAGTGAGGACTTCTGTTGGCCAGGTGTTGCGGACCTCCTTAGTCATGCAGATCACATTTCCTCTCACCCAGAGGTGGGCTGACTCTTACAAATGCAGTCATTAGCTGGAAGTCTGCAAGGGCATTTGGCACCTGTATGTCTGCTTGCGTGAAGCCTCCCCTAAACATCTCTCACCTCTGCACTTTGTAGAATCCCTGGAATGGGGGGAAAACATGGACTGTGTCCAGCACAGTGAGGCTTTTGCTGGTCACCAAGCATAAATGCAAAAAGAAGGGGGAATAGATTTACACTTAGTGTTGCTGCAGAAGGTTCTATTGCTGGGATCGTCCAGTTATAAAAAAGGGATTGTATAGTTTGAGATAGATTTCCCATTTCATTTAGTTTGGTTGCTGGTTGAATATAGACCCCATAAACTGTGATTTTCTGGAATATGCAAGACACTTAACAATGTTTTATGACCAATTAGGCCCTCTTTTCTTTTCTTTATTTTTTTCAATATCTTTATTAAACATGCTGCTTTTAAAAAAGGACATAGGTACACATACAGTAAAAAAAAGAAAAGAAAAAACAATATTTATATTATTATTTACATGTGGTATGCATGCATGTTTTCTTTTCATGGTGGTTTCATACTTGAAAGGAAAAACTGCTTCTGGGGGAAGTGGAGAAAGTATTTTCTTAATATTACAGTTATAAGTAATATCAGGGGTTAAAGTTACAGGGTGTAAGAGATTTTCCAGAACTGTTTGGATTTCTACATGCAGGATACTGTTTTCTATCACAATGCATGCATAATTACCCCCACTTTTTGGTTATTACTAGTTTTGTACTCACCCAGGACTTTGTGTTGTACATGATTCCTCTAGTTTTAATCTACAACTAGGACCAATTGAGGTGCTGTACCCCACGCAGCTAATTCTTGTGTACATAGAAGTTCCTGAGCATGTTAACCACCTCAGTTGTTTGTAAATAAAAAAAAAAAACAATTACCACAGGAAAAGCCCTGCTCAAGAATTTAGTCACAAATGACTCTAACAATGATGACTAATAAAAGCTGTGAAACAGTCCTCAAACAAATTAAGTACTGAAGTTTTTAGTTAAGTTTAGTTTCTCTTTCCATTGTGTATCCCCATAGTGAAAGTGAAAGCCACAAACTCTTGGATCACTCATACTAGATCCCATAGAAAATGTCATACCCATTGAAACCTGTTAATAGTTAAGTCTGAACTGCAGACTGCGTTTCTGTCTCTCCCATAACACATTCCTTTTCCAAAAGAAGCCTCTAGCTTTATGCATAGATGATTCCAAGCTGACAAGCATCTGTAAACCACTAGGAGAGAGAAAACGTTAAGTCATCTGTAAAGGTCAGTTTACACTTCACCTTTTTACAGTAGCATTATTTAATAATGTCATAAAACTGAAATCTCTGACTAAAATCAGAAAAATCATGATCTGTGTACACCAGTGATGGTGAACCTTTTGGGCTTGGCGTGTCAAAAATTTGGAAAATGCCCATCTTGACTCTGCTGGGGTGTCAACACCCCCCCCCCCCCATGAACAAAAGAGAAACAATTCTTTACGCATTCATTTATTTAAAAAAAATACAGTCCAATAATGTTTGTTGCTATGTATTATAAAAGTAAAAGAAAAATAAGTGACTTACAATAGAGAAAACAATATGCGCACTGATAATTGGGCTTAAAATAGTGCACCAAAATATTACCCTACTTTTAATTGCATTTGATTTGGTTAACATCAATTAATGACTTTTTTGTTGCTGAGTTTTAATAGATAAGTGCATCTTCACATATTTCTTGTATTTTTGTTCATTCAGTTTCTTTGGTAACTTGGGTGTTGGTGAACGCTGGTGTGTCACCTAAAACGTTGTGGCGTGTCACCATCAACACGCATGTCATAGGCTTGCCATCACTGGTGTACACTGATCTTTTTTCACAGTACATTTCCTGGCTGGTTAACACATTTGTCAAAGTACCGGTTCTTGCTTGTACCAGAGCACCATTGTACTGTTAGTATGTTTCACCCATAACCTGACCACTAAGAAGTTTTGGGAAATGATATGCTGTTTCAATCCCCACTGATTTTTTTGGGGAAAAAAGCAGTCCAAATTGTCATTTTCTCTTCATGATTCCAAACAGTCCACTTCTTTTATCATGACAGTCACTGTCAAAATTTTGTTGTCTTTCTTTATCTTCTTGCCTTACCAACTGGTATGTCTTTGTTTGTTTGTTTGTTTATTTGTTTGTTTATTCATTCATTCATTAGATGTCTGTCAGTGTAGACTGGATCTCTTTTTAGCTGATCAAACACCCACCTGCTACTAATTTTTAGTCCCTTTATCTTCAGTTTGGATGCTGTAGTCCTGTACAAGTAAGATGGTGTCATATTGTTCTTGTACAGCATCCTGTTTTTCAGATGTCTTTCTTTTGCCTGCTGTATATAATTAACCAATTAGAAAGATGCTTCAGTTTATAAAGCATAATGTATAATAATACATCCACATTTTTAGACTAGGTTTTCAAAGCAGTTCTTTTTTCATCAACCACTAACTTGTACAGACCCCAAACCACACATTCAATTGTACTGCCAACTTCTTCCTCCAAAATCACATCTTTGTCAGTCATTTCCATTTTCTTAATTTCAGTCCTGATTCACCGTGCTATGCCAGTTTCAAGCTTCACAATTGCCTTCAGTTAGCTTTTTTGACATATCTTGGCATGAAATAGTAAATCTGGTAACAGAGATCAGAGAAGATGATACAACTTCCTAAAGTACATCAAGGTCTGCCCCTTTTTTGGACTTATTGCCGAGACAAAGGTTCTTCCTCCTTATGGTTGTCAGGGAAGCCCTCACAGAGCAGTAATTAGGGTGGGGTAAAAGGAGCAGCTGCCACTGAACAGGCTTTTATGGATGCCATTTGAGTGCTTTTGGATCTCATGTTTGGAAAGACATGCAGATCTACTTTCTTTTTCTATTTTTTTTTTTCAACTTTAGCTTGAAGGGGGCACAGATCTAGGAAACTGCCTAGGATGGCAATTACCTATTTACATCTATGAGTCCTGTTTAATTTCCCCAGAATCAAGAAGAGGAGACATGAGCTCTGTGATCTGTATTTGGCATCTCTCTATTTATTTATTTTATTTTTATTATTATTTATTCGTTTCCTGGCTGTCAGTGTGGACTTGTCAGCTGGATCTTTTCTGAACTGTAACCCAGCAGAGAATTATAGTTAATAGTAAATAAAATATACCAGAATAGCAATTGCAGTGGGAGGACTAGAGCATGAAGGAGGACTCCAAGGTTTTGGCATGTACACACAAGGGAGGCAGAAATAATATGGGCATACAGTGGAAGGTGTAGAGTTGACAACTGAAAGAGGTGATGATAGAGGGCAACATGGTAGCAGCTAGAAAGGTGGTATGTTTCAGGATTGACTTTAAAGAAACACTGTTTTTTTTTCGTGGAACCTCAAAATATGTTACCAAAGGTAATAGGGCAGTGATAAGCAGGATGTCATCATGGCTGGAAGGAACTGAAGCACCGGTGACTTTTTAGAAAATTGAAGGGTGTGGTGGTATGGCGCTAGGGTATGGTGACAGAGTATTACAGAACAGACTGTAGTAATTTTCTGTGAGTGAAAACTCAGACCAGGAAGATAGCAATATATCAAAGATGGAGTCAGTGGTTTGTGATTGGCATTTATAATAATTTTGCAGTGTGTGACAGCCATGTTTAAAATACCACTGGGATTGCATCTGTCTAGTGAGTGACTGCACTTCCCAAATTACTCGGGCCTTTGGATAAGAATATGTAAATATTGAGATGCGCAGGATAAAGTCTTCTGTGCAGGATTTGGGTGAAAACTCTCTTATTTTTTGTGTATTGCTTGTTGTGGTCTGGGTTTTCAGCAGTCATTTTTTGTGGATAAGGTCTTTCATCTGGGTACATTATTTAAATCTCTGTTACTGTTTATTACTTTGCCTAGGAACAGCATTTCTTGTATTCAGAATCATGTAGTGGATGTGAGGAGTAGACACTCGCATGTGCACAGCACTTTATATGTATTTCAAAAACAGAAAAAACTGGTGTCATGCCAAAGTTTCCCACTGAATGCATTAACTGTGGAAGCACTAACATGTTTCTGCGAGCAACATACGTTGAGGTTTGGCAGTGAAGGTAAGGGTGGAAGAAGTTAGGGATCAAACAGGAATTAAAAAAATGGCACTTCACTGACACCAAGTCTGCACTGGAGATGAGCAGTTGTTTGTAAATACCTACCAAAGTTCTTATGCTAAGCAGCTTTTGGCTGACATTGTGTGGTCATTAAATATCTGCTTCTTGGAGATGGTGCCTTTTTATCTACATTGGTATCCAAACAAATTCACTTGATTGTTTTATGCACACTGATACAGTTCACTGGATTATATGTTTCACAAAAACAAAGTTCAGTTCCCCCTCCCATTTCACTTTACATTTCTCTTCTGCAGTGTTTATTGCTGATATCAGAAGCTTTATATGAGGATCTCTTCTTAAAGTCTTAGCTAGTAGTTTTTATTGTTAGGCTAGCTAAAATCAGAAAGCAGTTTGTGGTACAATTTACTCCAGTGACAACTGACTGCTGTTTAACAACAGGATTATAACTTTAGACATGGACTCTGATAACAATTATGAATTGATCAAGATTATTTGTAGAGACTTGAATTTTAAGAAGAAAAATATTTCTTTGTTTTTTTTTTTTTTGACAAATTAGTTTATGATTGCTGAGTCCAAGAAGACCATTGCCGCTGGTGATTAGGTCCTGTTATGTTTATTTCCTCTTCCTAACACTTCTGCAACTCTTATCCTTATTTTAGTTATCCCCTCACTCTGTTATCATGACTTCCTTTCTGTTATATCAGGGGTGGTTGCCTAGCTACTGTTCTCATTACCCAATGTGTCATATACTGCACTTCTTTTTCTACTGCTACTGCTGCCATATGTTTTGAGTCTGAAAACTGCTGTGATGTAAATCCTTGCTTCTTCCATCAACTGCACAGTCCCATTAGGCCAGTGGCCTCTTTTCAGGGGAGACCCAAGGTGGTATTTGTACTGTTTAGGAGAAATTTGGCCAGAGAACTGGTGAACTCCCCCCCTACTCTTTTCAGTAAGAGCCATGGGATCTTTTACATCCACCTGAGCTACCAGTACCACCAACTTAGGCAGATGGGGCCTTGGTTTAATGTCTAATGGAGTGTAGTACCTCCCCTTATAATGCACTGCAGTGTCAGTATCAAAACAATTAATCTAAGCATGTAGTTTTGGAGTAAAACCCACAGTCTTCTGCGCCAAAGATGAGTGCACTACTTGCTGAGCTACTGAGACTGTCAGGGAAACTGAAAACAAAAATGGGAAGATTTGTATAGACTAGAAATAATAAAGACCTTCACTACATATTTTATAACCATTGTTAGCTCTGGATGGAGGTTTTTTCTTACCAGACTGTATTTTCAACAACACTGTAGCTCTCCCAAAGTCTATTTTATGCAGCCTGTTGCAGTGTTGTCCTATGCTACTAGTGACCTGTTTTCTCTAACAGTGCACCATTGTTTCTGCTAACAAAACATGCCCAGTATGTTCATTGTACAGCTTGTATCCAGTATGTCTTCCAGCATGCTGTATAATCTGATGATTTATAGTCTACATTTTATTTACTCTTCTCACTGTTGCAAAACCTTGTTTTGCGCAACTTTGTCTCTTTTAAGTTCATTATGTAGCCCATTCCCAGGATGCACCTAGAACCAAAGCAAATAGCACACTACTTCATGCAGTCTAATTGTTTTTATTGTAAAAGCAAGTGATTAAAAGAACGACACTGCTTTCCATTTCTGTATTAGTTTCGCAGTAATGTTGTTATTAGTCTATTCCAGTTGGAATATCAGATTTTGTAAAGCAGTTATTTGTAAGATTAGAGCAGTGTACGTGAAGAAGGATATGATGTTAGCATATACCTTCCTGTAAAATAGTTACCTGAACCTTTACCACTAATAAAATTATTAATTTGAGGCTGATGCTTTCTTTTGTACACTGTGTGTATAACCCATCTTTCACCTGGTGCCGCAGGGCACTGGGAGTTGTGTTTGCCCTGTCCTGACAACTGTAGCTCCAGAAGTGCCAGTTCTGTGCTTATACTGATGTGCATTGTCAGCACTGGGTGTGGACCTGGCTCCTAATGTGGGTACCAGGCTCGTTTCCAATGTTGACACTGCACTTATCATAACTAAAACTTCTGATGGGGGAGGGGTGAATTCAGCAGTGTCATCTGCCTGGACTGCCTCTCATCCTAGGATGGTACAGCCAGATAGAACTGCTGCATTACTGGTTTGGTGCTTTCGGCATGGTCTTAGGTGAACTCAGTAACTACCTTATCCCTGTAATAGTCACAACAGTCATTTTTGCCTCTGAATGCAGAATATGCTCACTCAGGCTGCTGATTCACTTAGTAAAACACTGTAACAGCATTCACAGATCCCATCAAGCCTCATAAACATAACTAGCCTGTACATTAAGCTTTATATAAACTGTATGTTGCAATGCGTAACTGCTTTTAAATTACCCAGTGAGTACCGCAAAATCAACTGTATTGTAGCAGCCCTGTGTGTGTTGTTTGAGTGGTACAACATAATGTATAAACTGACTGCTGAATAACTGCATTTTTTTTCAAAGAAAAATTAGCGATCAGAAAAGAAACCACCATACAAGCATTCTCTGCATACTAAGCTTTGTTTGCAAGTGAAGCAAAATTTGTGGTTTTAAGAGGCTTCTTGCATATCTGCAGTTAAGTGGTTGCTGCAGGCACAACTACCTAATGGAGAGGACTAGTTGGCCCAATTTCCCTTTTCGTTTTTCTGATAGTGGTGTGATGTTTCAGATGAAGTATGGTACTCTCCTGTAGGTCAGCCAGTAGGTGTTAATGAAGTTTTCATCAGGGAACATGCTTACAAAAACTTGTGACAGCAAAACTAATGCCAACAGGTAAAGGACAGCTTGGCCCGAGTAATCTGTCTGTTGTTTTCTTTACAGTACTACAGAGGTGTCTGCTCTGATACTCTTTTTTGTAATCAGCTTCTCCTCCCAGTATTTGGGTTACGATACACTGTAAGGCACTACACTTGCAAAATTAATATTGTCAAACAAGTTAAATATATATAAACTATTGCAGGATAAAAATAACAAAATACAGTTGAACTTTTTCATAACTCTGGCATCTTTAGCAATCTGCCTTTTTTGGACTTAGAATCAAATAAAAAAAATCACATTGTTCAGTAAAAAATCAGCATCAATTGTCAAATTTTTCCTCTACCAATAGAAATGTTATTTGCATTACAGTAATTACCATTGATTTAATATGTTTGTAGGTCTTTTGGCAAATAATAACGAAATTAAAACAAATATGTTTATTTCAGAACTGAGTCCAAGTAGAAACAAAGTACAGTATTTAATGATGTGCATTGCGTCATATTTTAGCAAATATTTACCCATGTCCTTTTCATCATCGCATTTCTTTGTAAAAATAACAATGCTTCTCAAATTGTCAGTGACAAATCTTGAGTGTGTGCTTCATTCATGTGTATAGCCATGTAACATACAGGGGACTTACTGTTAACTTCTCTTAGATGCTCTTGCAGCCTGGTGGTAATTTTTGTGTAGTTTATCCCACATACATTTACACGAGGCGTGTGAGCATCCTGTAGCATCTATCACATTGATAATGTCACAGCTACCCAATATGTCAAGTAACAAAGAAAAAATGTCGCTGGGAACTGCTGCTGTGTAAATCAAAATAAAATTTATTAAGACACAAGTAAAAACAGAGTAAGCGCTTTCGGGCCAAAACCCTTCATCAGACCAATATGTCCAATGTGTGTTTTATGTCCATTTACATACTTAGTGCTGTTTTCATTTATTGAAGGACATGTTACATCTACAACATATTGTCAGACGTCTGAAATCAACTGTCTGGCAGCATATTATCCACTCATTAAAATTCCTGAATCTGCTATAAGAAAGAAAAAATTATATTTGTTTAGGTAATAAAGTAGTCACTTTTTCACCAGAGTGTAAAATATGCCAGTTCTTAAGTATAGTGTTTTTAAATTCCTCTGAAAACCCAGTACATGTACTCAACCAGGTACAACAGTTCCATATTGCATGACTGATTATCCACACTGACCCTTGTCCATTGTGATAACACCTCCATCTCTCAGAGTAGCATTTCATCTGCCTTTCAGATTATCTCGGTTTTATATATAGAATTTTCCAACAGTTGTACATCAATATCCCCATCATAACAGTGTTTAAAACATTTCCTCCTTTGTAACACTCAGTCTTTCCTGTATTAATCTTTCTGCTGGTTCTTCACTGTTATGAGGATGGCAAGGCTGTTATTAAATGGGGGGGGGGGGTGCATGCTGTCTGCAGCTAAAAAAAAGGTACAAGCAGCAGTTTCCTTATTGCTCAAACCTTTTGACCAGGCCCACCCATCATAGTTTTCTTTGTTGGAACAAGACAGCCTTTTCAAAGAACTCATTTATAAAAATGTATTGAATTTCTACTTGTCTCATAAGTAAATTAGCATAATTTGGCACAGAACAGCTCCCATTGCCACTTCCTTTGTTGCAGATAT
Organism: Protopterus annectens; assembly: GCF_019279795.1. Taxonomy (NCBI): domain Eukaryota; kingdom Metazoa; phylum Chordata; order Ceratodontiformes; family Protopteridae; genus Protopterus; species Protopterus annectens. Next base: position 1,286,947,734 of record NC_056743.1, on the reverse strand, counting down.
ATTTGTCCATCAAATTGAAAATAATGACTCAAACAAAAGTAGAGCAAATTCAAAGGAAAATTTGTTTTAGGCCTTCCCCCTAAAGAGTCTCATTGCTGCTACTCGCAAAGTATTTCCAGTGGAGGTATAAACTGAATTCAGATCAACTGTGACCTAATAGTAATGTGAACTTCACCTAGAACTTTTGTCACTTTTCTTAAAATATGCACTGTATGTGTTATAAATGAGTATTAACTTCCATACACAGGGTTTTTATACCAAGTCTAGTAGCCTGCACACTTTACCCACATAGCACCCTCTATTGCCAACACAGTGGGCTTTCCTTGGGGGTTAGTTAGATATCTGTGTACTTCTGGCATTATATACAAATATGGATGCACAGGGTGTTCCACGTACAGATGGTTCGGGTCTACTTCATTTGCCCGACACCTATTTGCCTGAGACCAAATGACCGAAATTTAATTTGACCGACACTTTATTTGACCGACAAGTATTATTGGCAAGAAAATGGGATATGCCCCCTTCCCCACTGTAGTACGACCCTGGAGTTAGAATATATAGTTGGGGGGTGTGGGGGCGAAGCCCCCCACTTAATTTCATATTATATTGTTTAGTTTTGCTTTAATATTGCTTAATAAAACAAAGGTGTGCCCCCCACAACACCCCCTAACTATATATTCTAACTCCAGGGTCGCACTACAGTGGGGAAGGGGGCATATCCCATTTTCTTGCCAATAATACTTGTCAGTCAAATGAAGTGTCGGTCAAATGAAATTTCGGTCAAATGGGGTCGGGCAAATGAATTAGACCCGATGGTTCACATCCTGCACAGGTGAAAAGTCCTTTCCTATTTGTAATAATTGTGACAGTTTATTGTAAAATTCTTGTCTAAGAGATTTCATTAACTTCTTATAATCTGAGTTTTCGAGCAAACCTTTACAGTTTTTTTGTAAAGTTCTTCATCCAGAATAACTATAATTCTACCCTTATCTGCACTCCTAACAAGAAATTGATTTTAACCCTTTTTTAAACTTGCTTAATATCTTTCATTGTACACAGAGTATGTTGTGCTGAGTTCTCTCTTTACAATGTATGTATTCAGGAAAGGCCTGTTTATATTCCCTTATTACCACTTGTAACCTGCCAATATTACTGGACTTAATTTTGGTGGTGTGTATTTGCTTTTAACATTCAAATTTGGCACATTAAATGTAGTTAATTCATCCCCAGAAACCTTTTTCAGTTATTTTAAACATTAACTTTCTTCGTGGCAGCCCTGTGGCTCTCAGGTTCCAGTGTCTTCTCTTACCTGGATGACTGTCTCCTTATGCCCCACAGTTCATTGTCTGATTGCTTTCTAGGACTTGCTACTTAAAGATTTCTGGTCCTTGGAAGTGACAGTGAATCTCTCAAAGACTCATTCAGTGCCCATTCAATTAAATACCTTCACAGGCTGCATTCTGAACATTCCTTCCTGCCAAGGTTTTCTGCCTATGGACAAGATTAATCATCTCAACTTCCTGGTTCTGCAAGTAATAGACAACAATGTGGTCCCTGCAACTCTTGCTGGGACTGATGACATCCATGAGCTTCATAGTGTTTCATGCTCAGTACTTCATGGGGTGTCTTCCAGTAAACTCTTAAAGTACAGTGGAATCTGCTTATAGATATTCTAGATGCTCCAGTCGGAATATTGAAAGAAAGTGCTAAGAACATCTAATTTAGTAGTCTCAAATCAAACGTCTTTCTGAGCAGACCTTTCCAGGTTCTAACTCCCAGGCGACAGTAACCCTGGAAACCACTATTCTTTTGTGTGGGAGCATTGTTTGGAGCAGGCTGTTTAAGGCATGTGGTCAAACCAGGAGGCCAGTCTGCATGTTTGCTTTCTAGAAATAAAGACCATCCTTCTCATCTTGCAGGTGTCCAAGGATTCCCTCCTGTCTGATGCAAGGTACCATCCACTCTGACAATATGTCAGTGGTTTGGAACTTAACAAAGTAGGGGGATCTTGCCCTGTTCCCCTTGTTGAGAGGCCATGACAGTAGAGGAATAGGTTTTTGACCCAGATCACATTTTATGGTACTCAAGTCCTGTGTCACGCCAACTTTCTTGCAGACATGCTCAGTTGTTGTCTACTGATGTTCCTTGAGTAGTTACCCAACTGTTTAACAGCACAGTCTTTGTTCTGTTAATGGAGTAAGCATTGCTGTGACCTTTTTGAATCCCTCTCCATCTCCAAATTCAGCAATTCCTCTTTTTATATTTTCTTCCTTGGGAGGAAGCCCAAGTAATGCATCTTCAAGAAATGTCCCACATGGCTGCTGTATTCCTTTTCTTTATTTTCCCTATATCTCAACTTTCTTCAAGAAGGCCAAGAATTGCAAAGCCAAGGCCATTGTAAAACCTCCCTGTTAGCCCTGGCATCTGTATTGACCTCACCACTTGGATAGATCTCTCCTTCTGAATTGACCTCATGGTTCTCCAGTTCTGTTGAAGGCCAGGAACCCTTCATATCCAGACAGCACAGGCTTGAGCTTGACTTCTGCCCAGACACCTGGTAATTGAAAAAAAGTGTTGTAAGTGGACCTGTTTCTTTCTAGGACCACTGCTTGAGGACTAAATCATTTGTGGCTCCTGTTCCTAATGTTTTGGAATATCCATCACATTTTTGATTCAGGCATTAAAGCCTCAGTTTCTCTTCTCTGAAAGTACCCCTAGCAACCATATTAAATTTTAATGAAGGCTCAAATTCTGCCTCCTTAGCCATTTTAAATATCTGCAAAACATTTCTAAGAGGAGTGATGTTCTTCGTGTTTCACTGTTGCAGTCATTACATTTGGGTTATCTGCTTGCAGGTAGCCCTCAGTCGGCCTGATTAACAAAGTCTTGGGTCCTGCGTCGGTTGCTGTCACTTCTTCCATGACGTCAGGTCATCAGGGGTATAAAACATGCAGCCGACACCATTACATCAGTCTTTATTGCCGTACTGTGCCTGAAGCAGAAGCAGTTTGCAAGTGCCGGTCGGCCGACTCCTGAAATTTTGATTTTCGAGTTTCAGAACCAAAGTCTTCAACTAAAGCTAAGTACCCCATTGGGGAAACTTTTTCTTGTTCCTTCCCGATGTCAGTAAAAGTTAATAATTGCTTTACTTGTGGAAAGCAAATACCTCATAAAGATTTTCATTCATACTGTATTCCTTGCCTAGGCCCTGACCACGATGTACCTTGCTGTCGGTTTTGTGCTTTATTTAATCAGTGCACTATCCGTCTTCATTATATTTTCACCTCTAAATATTTCGGTTCTTGGTTTAATTATCCAGAAATGTCATCGGTTAGCCATCAGACTACCGGGATTCTGAAAAAAACTCAAAAGATAAAGACAGAGACAGGTCGATGGGGTCCAAAACTGCCGACGACGCTTCTCCTAAGTCAGTCATCAGCTTTTGCAGCCCCTGATATCCGCTACTTCTGATTCGCAGGCCTCTACTGAGACCCATTTGGAGTCCGGTATGCCGCGAGATGCTTCAACTATGGAACCCGCGGATGTCTCTACCTTGGATGGGTCCGGAGCCGCTGTACAGGCACCAGCTTCTGGGGGTGTATTCAGGCCTATGGACTTGGATATTAAACTGACTCCTCCTTCTTCACTTAGGCCTAAATCTCGAACCATGCCTAAAAAACGACGCCCAGGCCACATGCTCTGGCCTCTATGACTAAACCACAACTGATAAGAATGGCTGAAGATTTAATAACTCTAATTAGTGGCAGCAACCCCCCCCTTTCTAAGAGACATAGGACTGAAGTTGTTAATGAATCTTCTGACCAGGATTCTGTTTTTTCTGATTCTTCTGATGATCTGGATTTGCCCTTATCTACTTATTAGGCTTCTGATGCAGAGGACTCCATTCCCTCTGCTTTCCCCTCCAGAGGATTTTTCTTTTTGGGAAACCTTGCATACTCTATCGGAGCATTTCCACTGGGAAAGCCAGGATTTTTTTGATTCAAAAAAAAGGCTTAGGGATTTCTTACTCCTACCTCAGCATAGGCCTTTAGCTATTCCTCCTGTACTAGACATTGTTGATGATGCTTTTTCGGAATCTAGTTTGGCCCCTGATTCCTTGCCTCCTGCTCCCAGAAAACCTGACAGATACTACAGGGTCCCTGAGTCACACAAGTTCATTGGTTCATAGGTAGGTACTAGGCTTTTGGCCCTAGGGCCTATACAAGCCTAGCCAAAAAGGTACCCTGGCTTTCGCCACCCAAGGAAATAATTTTCCTGTGCCCCTGTCAAGCAGAATCACAGACGTGATCCCCGGGGTGAATTTCTTATTACCCATCCAATCATCAAGATTTTTCTTGAAGAGTGCTTTCTAGATCATGTCCCCAAGGTGTGCACCACTACTTGACATCCTTCTCTGGTTTCTCTATGGTATATTTACAGGTGGCCAAGATCACAAGATGCCAAATGTAACGCTGATTGCTGTCTTCCCTTGGAAATCACTGCGGATGTGATTTCTAAGTATGCATCTGCAGTGATTTTTTTTGTTTAGGAAGATTTCTCTTTTTTTATGATTGTGCAGTCATGGGGTTGGTATATATGAATTCAGATGGTACAGAGGGACTTGGCCCCCTTACAACTGTGGAGTTAACCCTTTTGGTACTTTTACCATTTATGCTTGGCACTTTGGTTCTTTGGCATTTTGTCAGTCAAGGTTTCAGAGTGGTAACCTTCTCTACAGTAGGTGTACTGCCACAAGGTTCTCACTAGCAACCAAATAAGGTACAGCTTTATCCTATCTTAGCACTAATGTACAATCCTAGCTTCCTCCACAAATGATCAATTCATGATGGTTATAAAAATTTTGCTCAAGCACAACTGACTGACTGACACATTTCACTCTCTAACCCAGCCACAAAGATTAAAATAAGCATTTTTGATGGGGAGGCAAACTCCAATGCTCCCCCAACAGCATGCCCCTCTTGCATTCTCCCACAAGGCTCCCAAACTTCCCATGGTCACAAAATAGTGAGGAAAGGAGAAATTTCCTATTAAGGCACACAGTAGTCTCACATATATGGTGATTCCACTACAACTAAGAATCAAACCTTCACCTTTTTGTAAAAGAATGTGATTTCTACCAGTTGTACTACGGCAGTCACAACCTGATTAACTGGTTCTCAGTTACATATATGAAAACCATATTCATATCCTAGGTCCCTCTTCCAAGACATGAGTTACTAGAGCATGTCTATGCTTTATATCTGCTTTGTCCAATGAATACCCTTACTCGGTTTCCTAGAGTGCATCTTCATTAACATACATCACAGCTTTATGAGCCTTCTCTAGGGTGCATCCTAAGAATTACTATTAGCCTTTCCTTCCGCCATGATTTACTTTCTCTAGCACTTACACTAGTCTAACCTCCATCCACAGGGAATATCACCATTAGTTACCATCCACTTCTGATGTCACGTTTCTAGGATACAATCCCGCTCTGACAACTTTCTTCTGCATTTCCTTTTGAAAACTAATTCATTCCAACACATACCTCTCAACTATCCAGTTTCATACAATGTCCCGATTTTTACTGCATATTTTTAGTCTATTCTTCATAAAATCTGTGGTTTACTGAGAAATCATTGTGGATAAAAATTATTAAATAATGACACACATTTCAGTTTTAGCCTTCATATTCTTTAGAAAGTGCATGCTAAACAAAACCTGTTATTTTAGCAGGTTTCTAAGTTTTAAAAGCAATACTTAAAATCTGTACTTGTTTAAGGGCCTTTGTCCTCCATTATTTTACGCTTTGTCCAGATTTCTTGTACTAACAGATTAAGAGGCATGTTCCAGCATATATCCTTATCCAGCTCAGGCAGCATTCCCACAATGGTAGTTGTTTATCCATTCTCCCATTCCTTGAATGCATTCTCTGCTGAAATATGCTTTTATCTTTTTCCCCCTTCCCAGATTATACAGTCTTCTTCTAAAGTGCATTTTCACTGGGGTTCCTCATTAACCTTTCTCCCTTACCCAGGGGGTGGGATCTCCATTAACATATACTATCTGGGCTCCCTTCTCCATTAGCACATGCATTAACCTGCTCCCCCTCTTCACACGGTATGTTTTGCTGAAGCAGGTCATTAACTTTAACTTTTCTACAAGCTGTAAGACAGTAATATGTTTTCTAGGGTATGTACCCTAAGCATCTCTCAGTACGACCCTAGTAAGTAGATGTTTCAGCGGTGTAGTAATCTCACATGCTGTGACACCCATAAAAACACAGCATGTTCTCATGACAAATGTTTTAATTTCTGGCAACACCACTCCTGTTACACAGAAACCTGGACCATACCAAAAGAATAACATGATCCTGACTCACAAAACACAAATGTATTGTAATTCTTTCTTTCTTTATAGTTTTGCTCCTCCCACCTGCCTTAGAAAAATGTAAAGTAGCATATACTAAAAACTGTATTTGTTCCTTTCTGTTACCCCAAACAGTCCTTCAGCATTTATTTAACACATCTATCCTATACTTTGCAAGAGAGATTCCAATAAATATTTAAGAGCCACCTGTTTAGACTTCCCTACATACATTTTATATAATATTAGTAGCACACTGCCCTCATATATGCCAGATGGCACCTTCTGCACCCATATACCTACATTTTTTGCCACCCAGCTGGTTAGTCCCATCAATCCTTGATTTCGCAGACATGTGTTGGCTGGTACAAGATATCAATTCTTTCACAACTTGTTGAGACAGCTGTTACATCTTCTCTTCAGACCGTTCCTTCACGGCCAACAAGGACTGAAGCATAAGAAGCAACAACAAGCCCAGTTAGGTCAACAGATAATCAAGGCCTCTGGTATTGTTACAGGGTGGCTTCAGCAGCACTGGAAAAAGGAGTACTTATTCGCAGGCTCAAGTACAGGCTTCTGCTTGTAGTTCCCACTTCTATACATAGCGCTTTCTGTCTGCAGGTTCTTCAAAGCAAAATTTATAGAATTATTACTCTTCTGTCTCATACAGAACAACACACACACCCACATATATATGCAAAGGTTACCGGTAAGTAAGAAGAATATGCGGTAATTTTTCTTTGCAAGCTACTTTATCTAGAATTTCTGCCCCTCAACACCTAAACGTCACACAGACTCATTGCAACTGCAAAAATCTTCTCCAGTTCAGGGACTCATTACACAGGATACCACCCCTCCCCCCTTCACTTGGGTGTATTGAAGACGGTTTCCTTCTCATCCTAGTTTATACCTAAAACAATAGTACTTGTTACAAATTCAGTTGCCACCTCCTACCCCTTCTGGTCATAATGCACAGTTCTGCCACATTCTGCCCTCACCCAAAGACATGCACCTACTATTTTCACCCTATGGCAGCACGGGTGGGAAAGGAAAGGCAATAAATGGAAATGACACATTATTGGACCATTATTTTCATGTGATATTCAAGTAGCTGTCGAGAGTGGACCAAAACACATTTTATTTGGTTTTGTGTGTGCACTTTTACGTCTGCTTATTAACCCCCCCCCCCCCCCGAGTAACAACGTTTAAAATATACTCTTACAAACAGAATGTTACTTTTCAGTGAAAATGGTTTGAAAGGATGTGAGCATTCATCTGGTATCCAAATGAATAAGAAGCAGCAGTTAACTCAATCCTGGGAGGGCATACTTTCATGCTCTTCCAGAAGAAGACTTCCTCTTGATTTAACTCCAAAATATATCTCTGCATGTTCCTTCACAGGAAGAGCATAATGGCATGGGACATCTTTATTTTCAAGCCATCTTCACTTTCTGCTAAAGTAACTACAGCTTTCAGTGGGTCAATCACCTCTCAGATTGTCTGTCTGATACTTCATGTCCCCTCCAGTATGGGGACTGTAAGCATCACAACATGCTATAAGACTATGCAACAAAAAGTGACCCCCAAAATTACTTTCCACGTCTCTAAAGAGATTGAAATCAACAGGTACCCTTCATCCTCTGTTACAACTACACCCTGACTACTCATTTCCTTTTTAAAAATCCTATTGTGGATCCAGAGACTATTTCACAGGGGCCCAAGGGCATTAAGGCTTCTACTGCTAAAAATCCTACCCCTTTTGATAGAGACTCCAGGGTGCTGGATAGATGGGGTAAGAAGGTTTACACTTCTGCAACCTTGGCCATTAGGGCTTTAAACTGCCAGTTTCATATGTTAAAGTATCAGCAACATGTTATTGGATTGCTTAAACAGAAAATGATGTTGATTCCTAACTGTGTAGAAAATAAAGAATTACAGGATTTAATGCATTCTGCTGAACAAGTTGGAAAACATACTTTGCAATGTGGTTTTGATTCATTAGAGGCCTCTTGCAGGGCTGCTGTTACTGGGTCTGTGCTCAGAAGGCATGCTTGACTAAAGGATCATTCCTTGCCTGATCATGTTAAAGCTAAATTGTTGGATGCTCCCTTAAATCAGGACCGCCTGTTTGGCAACAAGGCTGAGGAAGTTCTTAAAAAGATGGAAGATAAAACTAAATCTATGCAAACTGTTAAAGATTTCTTAAAAATTCAGCCTCCTAGATTTAGTAGGCACTGGCTGTCTAAGAATTGGTCCTTTCCAGCCCCTTCCAGGTCTTCTCAAGCCAAACCCAGACACAGCAAAAGCCCCAGGTTTCAGTCCCAGGGGACACGCAGGACTAAGCAGTGGGGGGCCTTGACTTCCAAATCTGGGAGTAAAAAGACTCCCCCCATGGTAAACTGTCTCAACAATTTTTAAGCACTTATCAACTGACTGCCCCTTTGGGGGGAAAGATTACTTTTCATGCAAAGAACTGGGAACTCATTACCCAGGACAAATGGGTTTTAAATATAGTGTCCCAGGGATACAGATTTCACTTCCACATGTTGCCAACACCAAGAGGGTGGCCGGACCTACCCCCAAATCAGTGGACAGAGGCCCAAAAACAAGTACTTTCTCTCTTAAGCATGGGGGCTATTCAACTGGTACTGGAAGAGGAAAAGGGACAAGTTTTCTATTCGAGACTTTTCTTGGTACCCAGAAAAGACAATTCATAGCGTCCTATCCTGGACCTGTCTACTCTAAACACCTTTTTGGAAATTCCAAAATTCAAGATACTGACTCTTCACCATTTACTTCCTATGCTAGGCAAAGATGCCTGGTTGGCAACACTAGATTTAAAAGAAGCTTACCTGCACATCCCAAGCAGGCTACATGCACTATCAGTTCTCTGCACTGCCCTTTGGCTTATCTACTGCACCGAGGGTATTCACAAAGTGCCTAGCTCCAGTTATTGCATTTTGCAGGCAAAGAAATATTCAGATATACCCATATCTGGATGATTGTCTAATCCAGGCAGAAAGCCAGGACATACTTTTGAATCATCTGGCCTTTGTACAAAGGGTTCTAACTTGTCTGGGGTACACCATAAACAAAAAGAAATCACACCTGGTACCCTGTCAACAAATTATATTCCTGGGAGCAAGCTTGAATACAACTTCCCAGATGGCTTACCTCACACCAGAGAAACAAATTCATTTGACAACCTACTTCAAACAAGTGGCCACAAAAACCTTGCTATCTGCAAGACAAATACTGCAAGCCTTGGGGTTCATGGCCTCCTGCATTCTTCTAATTCCATATGCAAGACTGCATATGAGGAAACTGCAGTGGTATCTAAAAAGCCTATGGTGTCAACATTCTCGGGATCTAGAAGCAATGATTCCTATCATACCTTGCCTACGCCTAGAATTCCTTTGATGGGCAGAGGCCTGCCACCAAAACAAAGGACTACCTTTCACATTACCCCCTGCCACCCAAACCCTAACAACAGACTCATCAGACTATGCATGGGGGCTCACCTGGCAGGGAAGTGCATTCAGGACAAATGGAACCCAAGTCAAATGCACCTGCATATCAATCAAAAAGAAATGTTAGCTGTACATAATGCTCTGACAGACTTCAAGGATCACATTCTTCCAGGACAACTTATGGTAAAGATGGACAACACCACTGTTATGTGGTACATCAACAAGCAGGGGGGTACACATTCTTACCCCATCTGCAGACTAGCCATGGCATTGTGGAACACAGCCTTGAGCTACCAAGTGCACCTACAAGCTCAGTTCCTGCCAGGAAAATTAAATACACTGGCAGACGGACTAAGCAGAAACCTCATGGACCCACACGAGTGGAAACTGGAACCAAGGATTTTCAACATGTTGACAAGCAAATGGGGGAGCCCAGATGTAGACCTGTTTGCCTCTCACCAGAACTACCAATTGGACAAATTTTGCACAAGGACTCCCCACAAGCAAGCCTGGAAAGTGGATGCTCTGTTCTTCAGCTGGAAAAACCTATCAGTCTATGCCTTCCCCCCTCTGCCTCTGCTTTCCAAAGTACTACTAAAAATCAAACAGGACAAACCAAGGATAATTTTGATTGCACCAGACTGGCCATGCCAACACTGGTACCCCCTCCTGCGCAGTGTGTCATGGTTATCCCCATGGCACCTGCCTCAGACTCCTTCCCTGTTGTCTCAGCAGGAGAACCAGATTCTGCACCCTCAGCTTCTAACACTGAACCTTGCAGCCTGGCTAATTACATAATCTCTCCTCTACCATCGCTCAGTAAACCTGTGATGGAAATAATTTTAGAGGCAAGAGGCCTAGTACTAGAAAACCTTATGCTGAAAAAATGGAAAAGATTCTGTGCCTGGAACCAATCTTAGGGGATGAGCACAGCAGCACCCAGTTTACCTCAGATTTTACAATACTTAACTGAGATACTTCACAGGGGCCTGTCTTTTTCCTCCATTAAAATCCACGCCTCAGCCATTTCAGCTCATTATAGCACAGAACCTCCCCTCTTCTTTCATTCACTGCTCAAGCAGTTCCTTAGAGGGGCCAAAATTTTGAGACCACCCAAGAGACCACCAACCCCAGCCTGAGACCTTAACTTTGTTTTGGAGAAACTCACTCTACCTCCTTTCGAGCCAGCTGCTACTGCAGACTTCAAATTTCGTTCTTGGAAAACAGCTTTCCTGTTAGCAATCGTTTCAGCTAGAAGGGTATTTGAATTACAGGCCCTTATGGCAGTGGAGCCTTTCATCATCTTTCATGCGGACAGGGTGTCCCTCAGAACCAATCCATCCTTCATGCCCAAGGTGGTATCCACTATGGCTCTTAATCAGTCTATTCGTTTGCCAACCTTCTTTCCCATTCCACAGAACAAAGGGGAATGGATACTGCATTCCTTATATGTGCACTGACAACTTAGATTCTACTTGGGCAGGACTAAACCTCAAAGGAAATCTGAACAACTGCTGGTGGCATTTGCTGCAGGGGCAGAGAGGAAGGCTATTTCAAAGCAAACCATTTCTAAATGGATAGGCCATTGCATTCATTTCTGCTATAAGCAGATGGAAAACCTATCACTCCACCAGGGCTGCATCTACCTCTACAGCCTTTCTCAGAGGCGCCCTTACCAGGGACATCCTAGAAGCTGCTACCTGGAGTTCTGTGCATACTTTCACCAAGCAGTATCATTTGCCAATTTTCTCTAAATCCAGAGATGGCTTTGCCACTGCAGTCTTGCAGGGCCTTATAGCTGTTCCTAATGCTATCTAAATTTCTCCTCCCAACCATAGCTTTGAGAATCTACCCAAATGTAATGACTGCAACAGTGAAACACAAAGAACATAGTGCAGTTGTGTACACTTACCATAAATGTAGATGTTAGAGTGTATTCACTGTTGCAGTCCTGGTTACCCTCCCTGCAGCCCCCTGACTTCTTTTGGCTATACCTCTACTTTACTTTACTATGCTTAAAAGCCTTTTTGGTGTATTTGCTTTGTTGTTGGAGGTATATCATTGTACTTTTATATTTAATTGCTCCCCATTAGGGGGGTACCTGACATCTGGGGCAAGAAAAACTGATTTAATGGCATCGGCTGCATGTTTTAAACCCCTGACAACCTGACGTCATGGAAGAAGGGACAGCAACCGACGCATGACCCAAGACTTTGTTAATCAGGGCGACTGAGGGCTACCTGCAAGCAGATAACCCAAATGTAATGACTGCAACAGTGAATACACTCGAACATCTACATTTATGGTAAGTGTACACAACTGTACTTTCTTGCTATACTTTCCATTCAGCTTTCCTGTTACCACTTGGTAATGTTGATTAATCTAATGTTGAATACTTGCAAAACTATTTTTTTGTTTTTGGTGCATACACTATGGTCACAAGTATTTCAGAGTTGCAGCCTTCTGTATTCATTTTGCATACTTCATTTTCCACAGGCAGTTTATCCATTAGAACTAATTCTCCCTTCTTGCTAAAAGGTGACATTGAATCTAATAAAAACCAGTCAACCAAGCTACCAGTGTTTTCCCTCATTATGACATTCGTGGGATGTATCTTGCACTGCATGGATGTTTTGCACTGTATGGATGTTTGCAGGCCACTTAAATTTTATTTAGAAAAAAATGAAGTCCATAAGAGTAGCTGCCTGGCTTTCACAGTGCATTAAAGTTCTGTTACCAAACAAATGGCAAACCTTTACCTGAATCCTGTAATGTTCATACTACCAGATCTATGGCCACCTTGCAAACCTTTAAAAATAATACTGTGGATGGTGTTTGTGGGCCGTTCTGTGGTATATCTGATTACTTTTGAGAAACACTTTAAGCTGGGTGTGATCTCCAGGTTGAGGACTGCCTTTGGAGCTGCCATTATTGGGATGTTTGTCCATTAGGAGTGATCCAAGTGGACAAGCTAGGACTGTGTCCTAGTGGTGATGGAAATGAAATTCCAATGGCAGATATGAAAGCTGTATGCTTACTGTCATGATAGATCTGTATTGGCAGTTTCATCTCCAACACCATCCTCCCCTTTCCTTCCTGCCCGTGGGTCTGGAAGATGCTGTCCTGTTTGACAGCTTGCCTGTCTTCTCCTTACTCCTTTGTATTTTGTATGCTCTGCCTCACATGGCCTCCCACAGATTTTAAGGAGGGGGTCCTTATTTGCCAATAAAAGTGGGTAAGGGAAGAATTAGGGTACCATGGAAAGTTTTTAGCTGGGCCAACCAAGTCTGCTGGTCTTAATCCTAAAAGCGATGAGAGATGCAACTGTCAGTCACATCTGTCATTATGGTAAGTATATAACTTTCATATCCTTAATCATGATAAACATGTAGGTGCACTGCACTAACATTCTTTGTCTTCCACATCATACATGGGCTTGTAATAGTAATAGTACCAGTGTTGTCAGAAACCTACAATCTACATCTTATGTTTACAGTACTTCCACTAAGTATGTAGGCAGTTGTTAGTACCAGTTGGAAAAGAAGAGAAAAGCAAGGTAAAGTGTGGAGAGCCCTATTTTGTGTCTTATAATTTCTGGCCAGAATAATCTGATTTAGGTTTTACAAACAGAATTAAACAAATATGGTTCCAAGTCATTTCCATGTAGACATAGTGCAAGGCAGCCATTCCTCTTCTGCAAGGTGTTCTATTGCTGAGAAAATGTACTAAGTCTTTTCCTTTTTTCTTCAGGTATTGGGAAACCCGATGGGTCCTGGCAGCAACTCCAGTGGAAATTCCATGATGCAGAGTATGTCTGGAACTGGCCCCGGAATCAGCTCCCCTCAGTTTATTGGGCAGCCACCATTTTCTGACACGGGCCCTAGTAAGAGTTACATGCAGCAGGGGATGTACGCACGGGGAAGCTATCCCGGGGCCCCTGGATTTGCTGGGAGGTAAGTACTTTAATACAACTTTCATTGCAATAATGGTATAAGAACTGTACTCAGTTTTCTATACAGTTCAGTGATATCTTGTATAAACATGCCAGGGTAAATGTCTCTTTGTTAGGACAGGGACAAAGGCTGTTAGGCTGTGAGTTAACAGAGTGCCCATGTGAAACACCCGCAGGCATTTGAGCGAAACTTGAATGAATTTATTTTTTGTGAGAGTAGATATCACTTAAGTCATGGATATGGGAAAGACAACTGATAAGCCTAAGCAAAAGGATATATGTACCTTCTGTTAGTTACAAGTAGACATGAAACCTTTAGATGGGAAAATAAAGACTGACAAACACTGTGTCCCTCCTCTGATTCTTTCTACTCGTTCATTCTTCTTACTTATGTTGCTGTCCTTATTCTTCTAATCAAAATATGTCTACCCTGCTTTTCACATACTTTGTTGTTTCGGTTTTTCTTTATATTTTTTTCCTTTAGGCTTGTTTTCTGAGGCATATTTCCACTTACTTTTTGCCTTTTTTCTTTGTATGGTCTTCTGTTTGGGATTGGCATACCCTCTGCATTCACCTGAGGGAGTTATTATTATTATTATTAGTAGTAGTAGTAGTAGTTGTATTATTATTATTATTATTATTATTATTTCTGTTTTCCCATACAAGAGCCACCCTAGCCATTCTCTTGTTAGATTTGGCATCTGCCACTGGCCCACTTCCATTTTGTTTTGTTTCAGTTCAAGATGCTTATGTTTAATCCATCAGGTGGATCATGTGTGATTGGCCACGACAGGACCAATCGCCACTTCTGTGAAGGCATAATTGGTGAGGGCAGAAGCAGGAAGAAAATCTAGTACAGTGTCCTGCTACTCAACCAATTAGAAGATGGTTTACATAGACAAAGAAACGTTGGGCTGCTTGGAAAAAGACGTGACAGGGCAAAAATATAAAGAACAAAACCTGGAGATTTTTGAAAGGTATAAAAAAGAAATATGGACATGGGAAAGAAAAAGAGGTTTGATGTGGTTCAGTATTTATGCAAAAGAGAAAGCCAAGCTAATCAGCACAAAAACAGCTCCAATGTTATTTGAAGAGAAGTACAGGCAAAGGCACCGAGATAAGGAAAATTTAACAATACAAATTATAAGAACACAAAGGGGAATGTAGAACAGAAGATTAGTAAGGTAGAAGTTAAACAAATAGAAACAAAAGTTATGGGATACCTGTGAAGTAAGGATTTAGTATAGAAAGTCTAACACAGGTTATGTCACATCATGATGGAAAAATAAGTCCCCAAATTAAGGAGAAACTGGTGGAGTGGGAAACATCTTAAAAAGAAATATGAACATGGGAAAGAAAACATGATCTGATATTGTGCAATATTTATGCAAAGGAGAAAGCAAAACTAGTCAGTGCAAAAAAGCAGCACCAAAGATATTTGAAGAGAAATACAAAGTCACTTCAGGCTTGGGAGAAACCGATGGAATGGGAAGCATCTAATCACTTGTCACATGATGATGCTCTGGAGCCTTCAGTAGGAAACCAAAACAAAAATTCAATTGGAGTCGCACAACAAGGGAAGGAGCAGGAAACAGTGGTAACTGACACAGGCAATGTTGTGGGGTGATGGGACAATGAGTTCCCATATGAAGGAGCAACGGATGACACAGGATGCAGCTGAAGAGGATACATCACAGAAAGATGTCCTAGAACTTTCTTTGGAGTGCCCACAGGAAACATAGAGCAAAGAATGTGCCCTCAATTTAGATGTAAATGATCTTATTGAAGAGTTGCTTAATTTAATAGAATTAGATAGATACATTAAGACTGATGAAAGAAATCAAGTAAATAAGACCCAGAATGTTAGAAGTCTGATAAAACAGATGAACACAGTAATCAAGACTACTGACAGAAATGCATGTGATATAACTGAAGTAAATCAGATGTATTACTGTGCAGCTAAATTAGTAACAGGTAGTCTTACCACAAAAATAGAGTAATAAGGGAAAGGAAGGGAAGAAATAAAATGCTATCATGGAAGCATCAAATAGAGAAAACTGTAAAACAATTAAGACAAGAAGTGTCACCTTTAGAAGAATACAGAAGAGGGAACAGATTAACAAAAATACTTAGAAAGATAGATGTGATAAAAGCAACACGCAGTTTCAGAACTGACCATGATCTGTCATACACTGTTGCAAATAACAAACTAAAGATAGTGGCATAGGCAGAAAATCTTAGAAGATATGAAGGTAAATATAAAGGAAAATTACAAAATAAGCACTACACTGATGATCCAAAAAATATATAGAGAACTGAGAAACAAACAACACCAAAAAAGAAGAAAGAGACACATTATAGAGAAATATTTCTGAAGACACTGTGGAACATAAACATGCTGAATGGATAGAAAAAATTAAAAGAAACAGTATGGGGTTCAAATGTACAGGGTATGAAATGGAATGAAGTAATGGCCAGAGAAATTGAAACAAGATTAAGAAAAACTCCTAATCAGGAAACCCCAAGAGTGTTTTTGGTAACAGATGAATGATTTCAGCAGTAAAACATGAGCAAATACAAATAAAACTCAGTAAGGGATACTTCAGAAGATTAAAACTAATATTGAAAACAGCCTTGACATATAGGAATAAAGTCTAAACTATAAATCAATTTGCTCTCTCTATTTTTTAACTTACAGTTTTGTTGTGATTAACTGGCCCCAAATGGTATTGGGTTAGCCAGATAGAAAACAAGAAAAATATTTCACTCTTATCAAATGATATATAAAAATAAGTGTATACCAGTATTGCAAACTCCACACTCTGAAGGAGGCATGAGCCTCCTCTAAATTGATTACATGTATAGATATGCAGTTGTGAGACTTCATATGTATCTGCTGACCTCATCAGACCCAAACATAGTGAACGTTTTAAAACATGAGAAGAAGAAATCTGAGATTACCTCTGTGCATTGCTTAACAGAAGCATTCAGGTGGCAAGCAGGAAAGAAAATCAAACCAGAAATAGACAAAAATCAGACAGCAACTGAATGTGCCAGGAAACAGATGAAAGACTATAAGAAGGATTAGATGAGAAGAAAAGAAATGTGGAAAAACCATAAATGTAGCGGTAAATATAGAGATTTCCTGGGAAAAAACGTTGATCAGGATTTGACGCAGGAATGGTTAAGGAGAGGTAAGTTGAAACCAAAGGATGAAAGGTTAATAATGGTAGTCCATGGTAGTGGGCTTACGTACACATTGGCTTACAAAATCCAATGAACATGTTGAAAAAACAGACAAATGTAGGTTCTGTAAAAAAAAAAAAAAAAAAAAAAATCAGAAACAGTCACATACTTTGTTGCTGGGTATAACACACTTATGGTAGACGGCCTGTACACTGAAAGGCACAATAATTTGGCATGATTGTTGCACTGGGAGTTGTGCAAACACTACAATATGGAAGTAGCTGAGTAGCATTGGAAACATGAACCACAAAACATTGTAAAGAATGGTAAAGTGTACATCATATGGAATCACCCATTACCAGCAATTCAAAAAATATATGCGAGAAACCAGATATAGTAGTTCACGAAAAAAGACAAAAGTCGCATTACTCATTGAAATTGCTACATCTAGTGATTACAGTCTCACTTGGAGAGAGACTCAAAAAAATATCAGTACTTGCAGGAAAAACACGAGCAATGTAGAAGCAAGATACCCAGACAGTTCCAGTAATAGGAGCAACTGGTCTAATAAAAAAGAATCTACAGTTCTATTTATAAATGCTACCAATGCATGTGACTCTGTATGAATTGCAGTCAATTCTGGGTACATTGCTGGTGCTCCAAAGAGCAGTTTTGGCTAACATTAAACACTGAAACAGTACAATTTCATGAACTTTAATTATACCCTAACAGGAATGAGGTATGTTCCAGTCATGGTGTCAGAAACAGTGTTTTGGAGAAATTAAACCATTATAAGATAGGTTTTTTGCCTTGTAGGAAAGTGCAGGAGGAAGTGTATACAGTACTGTGAGTTTCTACCTTCTCCCAATTCGGTCTTGCCAAACTGCAGTTGGAGCTTGGATGTTGGCTCTTTAGTGGCTATTCCCTAACACAGCTGCTGTTTACAGCTCTCTGCAGTAAAAGAGAATGTTCACAAAGTTCTCTGTACTTTTTTATGACACTCCATGTCCTGAATTCATTCCGGTGGGTGATCTTGCAGATGTAATGCTAGTTGATGCCTCAGTGGGCCCAGGTGTCTGTACTTCTTTCTTCTGCCTGCGATAAAGGAATTTCCACATATAGGACTCAAGGTGGTAGGCAGGAAAAGTGCTTGAACTAATCTTCCTTTTTTCAAGTTTCTGGTGGAGAAAATGTGTTTAATTGGAAGTATATTGCTGATGTTTGTTTTGTGACCAACTTAAACCTGAGGCAATTACATTATGGCATTGTACTTTGTACAACACTCAAAGGACTTTTGGTCTTTATCCAAAGGCAGAATTGGTCGTGTATACAATCTTTATTTTTTATTGTGCAGGTTAAAGAGGAGGCAAATTCAATAGATTAAAAAATGAAAAAAACTGAAAAAAAACCTCAATGGAGAAATGTGACAATTTAAGTTATGTTGCAGCAAGGCAATGAAGAAGGTTTGTCTCAAGTAAATAACTGGTGTCAACATCATGGTCATAAAGTAAATGCCAAAAAAACTTTTATTGTATCCTTTGGAATGTCATCTACCACAAGGAACTACCATATCGACAATACTGCCCTAAAAATTGACCCAGTTATACAGCATTTGAGAACTTATGTGGACAGTGACCTAACTTTTGACCAACATGTGCCTATTGTAAGAAAGTCCTTCTGTATTACACAGCTAATAAACAAAAAGATTGTGCCTAATTCTAGGGATGTTATTATCCCCCTTTACTCAACCCTCATTAGGCCAGTCATTGAATATAATGTCCCCTTTGGCATGTATCTGTCTAGACGCATACAACAAAAACACTGACAGTGGTACCTTACTAAAAGGATAAAAGGCCTAAACAACATGTTCTACATGGACCGACTCATAGCCCTGTCACTACACTCAGTATCCTACAGACTGCTAAGTGGTGACCTGTGTCTAGCATACAACGCATCCTTTAACCCATTACTGATGGATTTACTGCACATCAGCATGTCAAATGACATCACAAATACTCTGTCTAGGGATCTAAACATCTTCTGCAGATCAACAGAACAGTTTGGAGGGACAGGTATATCTCACAGAAGATTCTGCTGCTGTGGAACAGACTCCCCCATCCACATAAGACAAAGTTCATCCCAGTCCACTTTCAAGTGCATCTTAGTTTTATAGATGGGAAACCAAAAATTTACCCCAGGACTGCCCCTCTATAACTAATGGCAGAGGCAGCTCCTAAATGATTTATCCCATGTATGGGTCCCCTCAAATTATCCATGGTATGATCCCAGTTATTCTTATTATGAGTAATATATAATTATTGACCATGAGATGGGTAATGCCAATCTATAACCAAATGGGATAGGTTATTTTGGGCACAGAAAGGGAAACTGGCTAGGCTTAAATGGCCCACAAGGGCAGCTAACCTAGTACTTACCTATGAACTAATAAGAACTTAAAGAGTTATAGAGACATCTGGTTCTGCATGGTATTTGCTTGAAAGATAACATCTGATTTAGAGCGATCTGTTAGACTAGTTGTCAGTTTTTGTAATGGAATGTTTATTGACTATACCTGGATGCAAAAATGCATTCAGTTCATTAGAGATCAGCAGAGGAAATTATTCTTTCTCTGAGGTGCAATTTGATTATGTTAATAAACGGGCTGCTTCCCTGCAAGGGGAACTTTGCCCTCCACAGAAGGCCAGATTTTTAACATTGCTGCAGAGCTTTTGTTTCTACTTTCATGTAAAATTCCAAAAAAAATGTCTTTCATTCTCATGGCAGGGAATCAGTACCTGGAAACTAATGATTATGGAATAGGTCTGTTATGTCTGCATTCTGCTACAACAGCCATTTTGGAGTAAGAATGATATTTTCAACAAAACTATCTTATAACACTATATGAGCACAATGACAACACTTTCTAATATACAAAAATATATAGCTGAAAGGTTAGCCTGTTCAGGGTTGGTCATTAGCAGCGAGTTTCTGTGTAACTACATTATTCATAACAGCAGGTCTTAGGACTGTCCTTGTTAAGTCCTGTGGTTGAGTTTATCGTCTTTGCTAATCAGCATTTAGCAGTTTTTCTAGATATTTGCGCACTCAGAAGTGGATCGGTGACCTTGACATTGCATGTTATGGTGTCATACTCTGCTTACATAAGCACATTCATTCTCATGCCCACCACTTTTTTGTTGGTTACACAGTTTACATTTCAGTCCATGTGGTTACAGGTACCTGCATCTTTTCTGGTGAATGCTGGAATGGTATTCTTCTTGGACTAGTGGGCCCCCCCCTCAACATCCACAGTGTGGGCCACAGTTTCAAAGCCTAAGTCTTCTTTGGGAAGTTATGTTGGGGCCTAATCCCCAGATGTAGGTACACCTTATTTGTGGCATTCATGGTCTTCCAGTGGTAAAGATAATCCTTGATATATGGGGGCTGATGTATTCTGATCCTCCATTTGGTGGAGGACTTGATGCTTTTGAGAGGTTCATCCATGCTACTACTTTAACTCATTCCCTCCAGTAGAGTTTTTAGGTGTGCAGCTATAACATCCAGTCGGTGTGGCTTTAGCCTTGAAAAAATGAAGTCATCACCTTACACTTGTACTAAATACTAATTGACATTAGTATTTATCAATACAATTGTGTTTGCCATCATGCATGCTTCAAGATAAAATATTCTGATACCTTTAATGTAGCATGGTTTTGGAAATATTAATGCAAATATGAACAGACAATATTTGACGCCTAGAACTGCAGTAGGAGGTAACTGCAGAAACGCCTGGAGACGTCACTCGGCTGTAATGGGTGCATTCTGGAGAGTCAGTGCCACATTTCCCTTCCTCCTTATCATGTCAGATCTTATTGTGTCCAGCCTGATCACAAGTAGAGGCCTCTTGAGTTATCCGGTCATGGATTCTTTTGTCAGAGGTTCCTTTTCGACCACTCTGGACTGATTGGCCCTACTAGATGAAGAGTTATAGGATGAGTCTGCTATAGGATCTGCAGCCCAGGAGTGATGAAGCAGAAGCTTGTTCAACTCTTGGAGCTAGAATTAAAGGTGTAGGTCTTCACCCTTGAAGACTTTGTTGCTGTACCAATGCCAGGCCAGTGCAGGTCTGTTCCCCTCACACATGCTGTCTTTATTGTGTGCTTATATTTATGCAGCTTCCCTTAGGTCTGAAACCCCATTGCATATCTATTGCATGATTATTTGTGTGAGCCCAGGTTGTCAGTGCTTCTTCCCCTGAAATTCCATCATTCTGAATATCACATTACAGGCTTGAAGGCACAGTCGCTCTGCTGAAGCAGTCCCCAGTAGGGTGTTTGTTCACTTTCTACTGTTTGGCAGTTTGGAGTGAGATTTTGCCCATTTATTCCTAAGATAGCTTTGTGATAGTTTCAGGTTCTTCAACCAGCACTGAGGACACATTTTTTTTCATGTTTTGGGATGAATATAGCCCAAGAAGGGGACATGTTTGGCAACAAGATATAGTCTTCTGTCATGATGGAGCTAAGGGCCATCAACCAAAGATGGCTCCAGGTCATAGACCCGTCTGCTTGGGTCCTTGAGAGTTATACCCAGAGCCCTCCCAATGTCTGGGATCAAACAAGACCTTTTCCTGCTCTTAGTGGATTCCATGCTTCTGGTTCCCCAGCTTTAGTTGCTGTCTGGTGTTTGTGATGGGTGGGCTTGACCAGGCCATATGTAACAGTCATGGCTGAGAACATTCCCCTGTGGGGTTGATCTGGACTGCTTTTTGCTGGATGTGTCCTTTGACAGGAGCAGAACTTTTGTGCAAGGGTTGCATTTCTTCCTCAGTGCCTCTGTGGGTAATGGGCAAGCCCCATTTGTGTTACATACCCCCTTTCCTGCTCCCTTACTGTTGCTCTTACAGGAGAAAAGAGAGCGCTCAGAGATACAAGTAGTTCTACATCTGCTTCAGTTGTCTAGCATGATGGCTGTTTTAAGGATCTGTAGGATAATGGGCAACTGGCCATCAGTGACCCAGTGTGTTTGGTTATGGGAGTATAATTTGGAAGCTTTCTGATTATCCTTGTAGAGAGTGCCAACATTAAAGTCTTGAGGGAGAGGGTCTTGAATCACTGTTCATCACAGGTTTGTCTGATTTCCCCTTCATTATCCTCCTTGATCTGTTGTGCAGTTGAAGGGCAGACCTAGACTCTGTTACTCAGTGGATGATAGAGACTGCTCATTCTACTTGGCGAAAAGGGAGCAACCCCTTCCATTTCCTCTGCAGAGTAAAGGACATCATGATGAGGAGATGAGACCTTTTCTACCATTTCTACTATTTCTGCCTGCATGTGATGTTACAGAGAGAGAGAGAGAGAGAATGGGGGATGTCTACGTTTGCTGCCTTCTCTCACCATGCACCAGAGCTGGCAGTCCCTTCCTGTCTCTGGAAAGGCAGTCTAGCTATTGGTGGGAGTAGACTTTTTAAATAATTAAAATCTGTTTGGTGTCACTTTGTAGAAGCTTCAGCTACAGGTGTTTGTGTAAAACTAATTTCAAAGGTTGTCACACCGGGGCTTCCCCCACTCCCTGATGGTAATCCATTAACATGCCCTCTTGTGGCTGCAGGGTCTCTTTTTCCACTGGGGCTCCCCTAATCCCTGACTGTAGTCCATTTATATTTCCTTTTGTGGCTACAGTAGGTTCCCACCCATGAGCCATCCTTTCTAGGCTGATAGGCATGGTCTCTCTGCCAGTTGTTCCTTCCCCTGCAAGGGCAGGAGTTGTTCATCCTGATTTGTTTACATGTAGGGTAATGACTAGGCTCCAGTTTTTGTAGGCTGCTTATGGCTGTCTTGATTTTTATCCTTTAGGGTGTTTGGGCTTCCTACTTACAGGACTGGCTGAAGTCATGACAGAGGTAGTAATTTGGCCTTGTCCTCCCTGTGGTCAAATCCTGCAATGATGGGAGAGGGTTGAGGCACATATCTGGTGAATTTTCACCCTCAGGGTAGACTTTCTAATTTCCGCCTGTCTGTTTTAGGGGATAATGCATGAGGTGGGGAATGCTGGGGGCTTGTTTAGCACCACTGGATCCAAAACCCCATGGGGTATGTCTCTTTGCCCCCTCCAGGTCTTGGGGCCAAATTTGGCTGTGCATTTGGCTGGTGGTGTACCCTGGTTGTTGGGGTACACGGTGCAGTAGCAGTATGTCTGTTACATTATTTTAAACAGGTGTTACTAAGTACTGTTGCAGTAATGAGTTTCTTCTGATTCAGTTGCATCACTACTAGATTTGTAGTAGGGAATGGTTACTGGTAATGATGTCATATGATAGTGCAGCCTGTGTGGGAGGAGTAAGGTGTTTTGACTAGCTAAACCTGGACGTTGACATACACATTTTGTAATTACAGGAAGCATGTTTAGATAAAACTGTATTGTTGGAAGAGCAGCATTGGTAGTATGAGCAACCTCCATTTTACTGTAAAGTTGTTGTGAGAATGATAGCCATAGCGGTACAATGAAAGTGTGTAGTACAACAAGAAAGAGACAAAGAGGTGACACGTACAGGTGTGAGTGTGCAGTTTCGCATTTTCTTTGTGTTACGCAGTTCACATTTCTGATTGTTGAGTGTAGCATGGAAGTATGTGCTGATAACAAGAACAATTCCTGGGCAGGAGCAAAGAGAGTAGTAGATAGAATTAGACATTTATTGTTTTACATGGCGGTGCACTGATTTGCAAGCTATTACTGGCTGAACAGCACTCCGTTCAGATCAAGAGGGTAAATCTTTCTCTGATATGAGTGGCGTTGTTGTCCAAATTGCATGACTGAGCCAAACCTATATAGAGTCAGTAACTTAAGGACCACATTGACTGATCACTAGTGTAGAATTCTGTGAATTTTGTTTAGTGTTTTAATCTGAACAAGAACTTACCACAAACAATTACACTGGTGCATTATTAATTAATAGAGTATTTTAATGAGAAGGAAATAAATTATTACAAAACTGTCAGCATGCAGCTGTTTAAGGTATACATTCCACTCCTGCATAAATCCTTTTCTAAGTAAAAGTGACAGGACAATAAGAAGACAGGACCATACAGTTAAACTGTCATTTTTAAGCTGTGTTAGGTTACTGTGCATTAATAGTGTTTTATTGTTACTGCTCCTGACTTTGATAAGAAACTCAACTAGTTTTCTTTTTTGTGTATTTTTTTCCATAATTAGTTATCCAAGTGGTCCAAATGGGCATGGAGGAATGGGAATCCCCTCGCATACCGGACGAGCCCCTACCGATTTCACACAGGCTGCAGCCGCGGCTGCAGTTGCTGCAGCTGCTGCTACAGCTACAGCAACTGCCACTGCAACAGTGGCAGCCTTACAGGAGAAGCAGAACCAGGAGCTCAACCAGTTTGGAGGGGTAAGGAGAAAGAGTGCTTGCTACTTTTGTCACTGCTTTGTCTTACTTTTTTCTTCCTCAGTAGCATTCCATTTTAATCACCCTAGTATGACAGGTGAGTTTGTACACTGGTACTTCTACCCATTGTTTAACCAGTGACCCTAATTCAAAAATGTATTAAGTCACTACAAGGCCACCTGGAGGGTCAGTGTCCTGGAAGATACTCATCTTCTTGTGGCAGGTAGATCACAGTGTCTGCTGCAACACCTCCTCCATGTTTAATCTATGATGGCAGATGTGGCAAAGAAGCCACAAGGTGAGTTTGCATTCCTGGAGTAAACAGACCTGATAAATTAGAGTAAAAAATGCAAGAATAATTACTGTTGACATTTGTGATTTATATAATCTTATTAAGATTTCAAGTACCATGCATTAGAACGCCATATCTTTAAAGTGTGTGCCATTACAAGCTGAATGAACTTGGAAATCTTTTCTCAGCTGAAGTTAGCTAGCCATGCTGAGACCTGTGGCTACTCCATCTGTTATATCATTCCCCACATACCTCTATTCTTCTATCAGAACTGAATTCAAACTCAGTTTTGCAGATAAAATGAAAAGCAGTTAGAGTGGGACAGCTTGATTGGTGAAGAACTCTGCAGCTAGTCCGCTGTAAGAAAATATAGAAGAAGAGGAGAAGTGAGCACAATGTTATGTGCAGAAAGCAAAATCACACAACATTGTCAGCAGATTGTCAGCAATAAAGACTCTAGTTTGAAGGAAGACTTGATCATCACATCCTGACATAATGTCACAGCTTAACAATGCCTTCAAATGAAATGCTACTGATTCATCCAAACTACACAAGTCATTTACTTGGACTGGTTAGTGTTCTGAAAGGCAATCAACAGAAGTGATCAGTAAGACAGAAGGGAGGTACTTTCCATCCGGTGTCAGACAACCTCAAGTAATATCACATGTTTATCCATTCTTCTGTTTGGTGCGATTGTCAGGGGTTCTAGTAAAGGCTTTATGTCCAACCTTGCAAACCACTACACAATGTAACAGTCTTACTTGTGGTGCTGTCTGTGGTTCAGTTGTGTACAGCAGGATGTGCATCTGCAGGGAGGAAGATCTTGGGAGTGCTGGTTTGTATAAACTGTTTTGTATGTATTAGTATATTAACTAACTGTGGTACAGTGTCCTCACAGTGTGTTCTGAAAGCAAAAACACCTACTGCTAGGTACAGCTTTGCCATGCATACCATAAAGTACTCTGATCCACAAAAAAAAAAAAAAAAGTGGGTGCAGTCTAACAACCTCACAATGGAGTCTTCTCGACCCATTCTCATACTAGTGGAAGGTATTGCAGTGTTGCTGACCTCTACTGACATTTTCTGAGGGCAGAAGCAAGACTGTCTGAAGAGGTTACTCATCCCTGTGCACTTGTTGCATTATGTCATACTAGGGTGAAAACAGTTGTTGCCCAGTTATAGTTGATTTTACAGTAAGTTTACAACACGGACAGATACATCAGTACAGTTAAAAAAAATCACAGTTAATAACATCAGCCTAGTGAAAGGTGCTGTAACCATACTCACTGTTAAAACAAGTAGGAAGTAATGCAGGGAACTGTAATTGCTTAACACAAATTTCACTTTGTGGCCATAAGTAATCCTTGTGTGAAAGGGTGGTATGTTAAGGAGCAGTTTCTGTAAATTAGTACTAACCTAGCATTACACAGCAGTCCCACCAGCCTTGATAAGGCAGATTAATGTGCAGAAGTAGGAGTTAAACCAGCTGTGTCCTAATAGGAATTCAGAACAGGATGTCCAACTTTAAACTGTTGTGCAATGCACTGCTCTTAGAAAAAATATGAAAGAATAGCCTTTTGATCTTTTCTTGTTGTTTTGACCTGAATAGTTGGACCCTGTCCACTGTGTGATGGTTTAAATAACTAAACTTCAGGGTGTTCACAATGCTTCATTTCTAAGCAATGCACTGCTGCTGAGAACATCTTATCAGCTGAAGTAGCCCTCTGAGAAAATGCATGGTATGATACAGCAAGCAGAAAGCAGATGACACGTTAGTATGGATGCCTGCAAGGGAACATGTTTAATTGAAAAACCTTTGTTAAAATTAAAATTAAACAAAGTATTCTTTGTAAGCATGAATTAATAATAGGATGCTGCATTAGTTAATGGCAGTTTGTTTATTTGGAGACTTTGCATGTGTAAAATTGTTGGTGGATTAATGTCTTGTGACTTTTAAATGTGTTATTTAAATGGATGATATGAAGTAAATTATCTTAAGAATAACGAGCAAGTCTGAAATGTAACTTGGTTTTAACTTTTGGTAAATTATTGAATTAGACAGTCGCTCTAGCGTCTTTCTTTGTAGTTTCCTCTGTCATATGTCCAGCTCAAACCCTTATTAATTTACAAGAAAGTAGCTATACGTGAAGGTTGTTGCTGAAATGGCACTAGAAGCTATGACTTTTTTAATCAAGTTAAGTGCTGATCAGTCTTCTGATTCGAATTTATTATTTTATTTTTTAGGAAAAAGACAAGATGTAGTCATATTCTGGCACTTAGATATCTACAACAGATATTTAGCAAAATGTTGTAAGTCTTTTTCTGAAGATATCTGTAGCTCTTATTGCCCTAGTTGAGATAGAATTGTCAGCTATTGTCATCAAGCTATCGTAGCATCAGGTGACTGAAAGTCACCTTGGGAAAAGGCAGTGGATGGTTGAATATCTAACAATTGGACATCAGATGACCATATGCTGGCTACATGGGAATTTGAACATTGCTCAGCTGTTTTTGAAAACAGAACATTCACAGAAGAGTAACTTTCAATGCTGTAATGTTTTACACCTGCACTTTCTATTGGTTTGAAATTAGATGGGGATAGAAAAAGGAAGAGACCTCCCACCCTAACAGATTCTTCTGAATGTAATTTGGAAAGCCCAGGACCTGACCTGACTGACCAGATTCAGTCATTCAGATTTATGGTGTGGAAGTTGAAGTTCCCTGTTCATTCACCTCATACAAATATGTTATTTTAATGGGCGTCCTTAAACAGATGAAGGAATACTTTAAATATAGATTAGGAATATATCCCATCTTAAGAATGCATATCAAAGAGTCAGGGCTCTTGGCAACTCCTTAGGTAGCATTTGAGGCCTTCAGGGTTTGTACTAGAACCTAACTCACAGCCCCCAGCAGCCCCAATAAACAGGTTAGTTCTACTAGGCTGAGAAACAGCACCATCATTTCTGTAAAAGAACCCATAGCTGACCCACCTGTGTATTTTATGGAGGCTGCTGAAGAGGTTTAAGATGGTGTCAGGCTTTAAAACAGTACCAGATGATGGAAAAATTAGAATACTGGACAGGTCTGGTTAGAAAGTGTGCATTTCTGACACTCTGGGAATTAAAAATAAAAATATAAAGCCGACCAACACAGATGTAAAAATAAAAGATTTAATGTACAAAGTTAGCGCTTTCACAGCAAACTGCTGCTTCATCAGACTTACAATAAAAACAGTCAAGAAAAAACATTTGTTATAGATCACATGACATATCTAATTAGAAAGTTCAGTGAGGTAATTTTCTCCCTTTCAAGTCAGGTTTAATGGAAACGTGCCCATTCAAGCCTGGGTGTTTGTCAGCATTTAAACTGACAATCCACCTTAGTTCTGCACATTTGGTCAAATTCACTAAATCACCAAACCTCAGACTTTCACATAGCACTTCCAGAACAGCAAACTTAAATTTATGTTCACTTCCATTTTCAGTGACATGCTTGGCCAGTGCATTAGTTTGTTTGCGTTTTTTGATATCTTGTGCATGTTCCAAAATTCTCTCCCTTAAACTACAGTTAGTTTTGCCAATATAGTAACAGTCACAGGTCATGCAAGTAGCACAATAAACCACATTCTCAGTGTTGCAGCTTGCAAAAGGTTTCAGTTCCAACCTCCTGTTCATAGATTTCAGGTGGAGAGCAGCTGTATTACTAATAAAAACACAGGCAGAACAATGCCAGCAAGAGAAGGTACCTAATCTCTCAGTCCTGATGCGAGGTTTAATATGTTGATTTCTATAACACAGTTGACGTTTCAGGGAGAGATTTTTTTAAAAGAAAATTTAGGTACAGGACCAACTATATCAGCTACAGCATTTTCTATCAAGAGTATGGACCGATGTTTTTTAAAAACATTACACAACTCACCAACATTACTGGAGTACGTTAGAGGCATCCTAACTGTTTGTATATTATTACTATTATTAGTTGGCTGTTCAGAACTAACATTTCGAGTAGATAAATAAGGTTGTGCAAGTGAATCTTTAAGGGCATAGACTTCATCCATAGTTTTATGTACTTCAGACTCTGTGTACCCTCTATCAATAAAGTCACAAGCCGTCTGACATAATGCAGCATGTTCTTTGTCTTCCTTGTCATGCAGTCTCATAGTTCGTAAAAATTGACCTTTAAGCACATTTTTGGGTATGTATGGTTGGGTACATGCTAGATTTATGTAATAAATTATTAAGTCTGCATGCTGAAGCTGAAACTTCCTGATGTGCATTCAGGATCCTGAGAAAGGCTGTGGCCTCTGATCTTAACTGAAATACTGCCTAAAGGAACAAGGTCATTGTCTCTTGTATGTTGTTCAGGTAAGAAAAGATCTGTTCTTCAATGACTACTCCCTGGTTGTTCAGAACTACTTCTGCAGAAAAGGACATACATTTCATTACTCCCTTTGTTAATCCTAGGGTTTCCAGGAATGGAATGATGATGAGCTAGCAGCTGCACTTGTGACTGTGCATGGATAATTCAGTCCTACATATTAGGACATATGTGTGTATTGCTTAGCCTGAGAGCTGCTTCAGTTCATGACAGACATTTGGCAAAGTGTCTGGGAGCAGTTGCCAAACTAGAAAAGTATACATTTGAAGTATTGCTCTTATACTTTAATAACCCTGAAACCAGAATTAGTTTCTTTTGCTTTGTGCTCTCAGGGCAAGCCCTGTCAAAACAAACTATTTCTAAGTGGATTGGATTTTGCATTGCTTTCTGTTATTCCCATCATGGCAAAGAGATTCCAGCTGGGATTAGGCCTCATTCCACTAGGGCTACTGCCACTTCAACAGCTTTTTGAGGGGGTGGCTACTAAGGATATTTTGGAGGCAGCCACTTGGAGTTCAGTGCATACCTTCTCTAGGCATTACCACCTTCCACTGTACTCTAAATCCAGGGCTGGTTTTGCCACTGCTGTGTTGCAGGGCATTTTGGCAGCTCCTGCTTCATTATAGTTTAGCCATCCTCCCTTACCTCTGCTTTGGGATTCTACCCAAGTGTTAGGACTGCAGCAATGTGAGATGAAGAACATAGTACAGTTTTGTACCTACCATAAATGTAGATGTTCGAAGATCCACATTGCTGCAGTCCAATTTACCCTCCCTCCTTCCCCTCTGTAGTTTGAGGTGGTTGTGTGGGTTGGGTTATCCATCTGAGGTATAATGGTATAATTGTATAATTGTATAATTGTATAATTGTATATATTGTATATATTGTACATATTTTTGGTGTTAGGCTGGTTGGTTGTTTAGTTGTTGTCTATGGGTTTTGACCCTTCTTTTAGGGTCTTCTGACATCTGGGGCAAGAAAAGACTGAGGATATGACGTCGGTCATGCGCATTTGTACCCTGACGTTCTGATGTCAGTCAAATGCGCCTTGACCGACGTCAGCCTTATACTCTGATATTCGGGCCGACCGAGGGACAGCGGACTACCCAAGTGTTAGGACTGCAGCAATGTGGATCTTCGAACATCTACATTTATGGTAGGTACAAAACTGTACTTTTCGCATTTTCTTTGTGTTACGCAGTTCACATTTCTGATGGTTGAGTGTAGCATGGAAGTATGTGCTGATAACAAGAACAATTCCTGGGCAGGAGCAAAGAGAGTAGTAGATAGAATTAGACATTTATTGTTTTACATGGCGGTGCACTGATTTGCAAGCTATTACTGGCTGAACAGCACTCCGTTCAGATCAAGAGGGTAAATCTTTCTCTGATATGAGTGGCGTTGTTGTCCAAATTGCATGACTGAGCCAAACCTATATAGAGTCAGTAACTTAAGGACCACATTGACTGATCACTAGTGTAGAATTCTGTGAATTTTGTTTAGTGTTTTAATCTGAACAAGAACTTACCACAAACAATTACACTGGTGCATTATTAATTAATAGAGTATTTTAATGAGAAGGAAATAAATTATTACAAAACTGTCAGCATGCAGCTGTTTAAGGTATACATTCCACTCCTGCATAAATCCTTTTCTAAGTAAAAGTGACAGGACAATAAGAAGACAGGACCATACAGTTAAACTGTCATTTTTAAGCTGTGTTAGGTTACTGTGCATTAATAGTGTTTTATTGTTACTGCTCCTGACTTTGATAAGAAACTCAACTAGTTTTCTTTTTTGTGTATTTTTTTCCATAATTAGTTATCCAAGTGGTCCAAATGGGCATGGAGGAATGGGAATCCCCTCGCATACCGGACGAGCCCCTACCGATTTCACACAGGCTGCAGCCGCGGCTGCAGTTGCTGCAGCTGCTGCTACAGCTACAGCAACTGCCACTGCAACAGTGGCAGCCTTACAGGAGAAGCAGAACCAGGAGCTCAACCAGTTTGGAGGGGTAAGGAGAAAGAGTGCTTGCTACTTTTGTCACTGCTTTGTCTTACTTTTTTCTTCCTCAGTAGCATTCCATTTTAATCACCCTAGTATGACAGGTGAGTTTGTACACTGGTACTTCTACCCATTGTTTAACCAGTGACCCTAATTCAAAAATGTATTAAGTCACTACAAGGCCACCTGGAGGGTCAGTGTCCTGGAAGATACTCATCTTCTTGTGGCAGGTAGATCACAGTGTCTGCTGCAACACCTCCTCCATGTTTAATCTATGATGGCAGATGTGGCAAAGAAGCCACAAGGTGAGTTTGCATTCCTGGAGTAAACAGACCTGATAAATTAGAGTAAAAATGCAAGAATAATTACTGTTGACATTTGTGATTTATATAATCTTATTAAGATTTCAAGTACCATGCATTAGAACGCCATATCTTTAAAGTGTGTGCCATTACAAGCTGAATGAACTTGAAATCTTTTCTCAGCTGAAGTTAGCTAGCCATGCTGAGACCTGTGGCTACTCCATCTGTTATATCATTCCCCACATACCTCTATTCTTCTATCAAAACTGAATTCAAACTCAGTTTTGCAGATAAAATGAAAAGCAGTTAGAGTGGGACAGCTTGATTGGTGAAGAACTCTGCAGCTAGTCCGCTGTAAGAAAATATAGAAGAAGAGGAGAAGTGAGCACAATGTTATGTGCAGAAAGCAAAATCACACAACATTGTCAGCAGATTGTCAGCAATAAAGACTCTAGTTTGAAGGAAGACTTGATCATCACATCCTGACATAATGTCACAGCTTAACATTGCCTTCAAATGAAATGCTACTGATTCATCCAAACTACACAAGTCATTTACTTGGACTGGTTAGTGTTCTGAAAGGCAATCAACAGAAGTGATCAGTAAGACAGAAGGGAGGTACTTTCCATCCGGTGTCAGACAACCTCAAGTAATATCACATGTTTATCCATTCTTCTGTTTGGTGCGATTGTCAGGGGTTCTAGTAAAGGCTTTATGTCCAACCTTGCAAACCACTACACAATGTAACAGTCTTACTTGTGGTGCTGTCTGTGGTTCAGTTGTGTACAGCAGGATGTGCATCTGCAGGGAGGAAGATCTTGGGAGTGCTGGTTTGTATAAACTGTTTTGTATGTATTAGTATATTAACTAACTGTGGTACAGTGTCCTCACAGTGTGTTCTGAAAGCAAAAACACCTACTGCTAGGTACAGTTTTGCCATGCATACCATAAAGTACTCTGATCCACAAAAAAAAAAAAAAAAGTGGGTGCAGTCTAACAACCTCACAATGGAGTCTTCTCGACCCATTCTCATACTAGTGGAAGGTATTGCAGTGTTGCTGACCTCTACTGACATTTTCTGAGGGCAGAAGAAAGACTGTCTGAAGAGGTTACTCATCCCTGTGCACTTGTTGCATTATGTCATACTAGGGTGAAAACAGTTGTTGCCCAGTTATAGTTGATTTTACAGTAAGTTTACAACACGGACAGATACATCAGTACAGTTAAAAAAAATCACAGTTAATAACATCAGCCTAGTGAAAGGTGCTGTAACCATACTCACTGTTAAAACAAGTAGGAAGTAATGCAGGGAACTGTAATTGCTTAACACAAATTTCACTTTGTGGCCATAAGTAATCCTTATGTGAAAGGGTGGTATGTTAAGGAGCAGTTTCTGTAAATTGGTACTAACCTAGCATTACACAGCAGTCCCACCAGCCTTGATAAGGCAGATTAATGTGCAGAAGTAGGAGTTAAACCAGCTGTGTCCTAATAGGAATTCAGAACAGGATGTCCAACTTTAAACTGTTGTGCAATGCACTGCTCTTAGAAAAAATATGAAAGAATAGCCTTTTGATCTTTTCTTGTTGTTTTGACCTGAATAGTTGGACCCTGTCCACTGTGTGATGGTTTAAGCTAACTAAACTTCAGGGTGTTCACAATGCTTCATTTCTAAGCAATGCACTGCTGCTGAGAACATCTTATCAGCTGAAGTAGCCCTCTGAGAAAATGCATGGTATGATACAGCAAGCAGAAAGCAGATGACACGTTAGTATGGATGCCTGCAAGGGAACATGTTTAATTGAAAAACCTTTGTTAAAATTAAAATTAAACAAAGTATTCTTTGTAAGCATGAATTAATAATAGGATTTTAGTTAATGGCAGTTTGTTTATTTGGAGACTTTGCATGTGTAAAATTGTTGGTGGATTAATGTCTTGTGACTTTTAAATGTGTTATTTAAATGGATGATATGAAGTAAATTATCTTAAGAATAACGAGCAAGTCTGAAATGTAACTTGGTTTTAACTTTTGGTAAATTATTGAATTAGACAGTCGCTCTAGCGTCTTTCTTTGTAGTTTCCTCTGTCATATGTCCAGCTCAAACCCTTATTAATTTGCAAGAAAGTAGCTATATGTGAAGGTTGTTGCTGAAATGGCACTAGAAGCTATGACTTTTTTAATCAAGTTAAGTGCTGATCAGTCTTCTGATTCGAATTTATTATTTTATTTTTTAGGAAAAAGACAAGATGTAGTCATATTCTGGCACTTAGATATCTACAACAGATATTTAGCAAAATGTTGTAAGTCTTTTTCTGAAGATATCTGTAGCTCTTATTGCCCTAGTTGAGATAGAATTGTCAGCTTTTGTCATCAAGCTATCGTAGCATCAGGTGACTGAAAGTCACCTTGGGAAAAGGCAGTGGATGGTTGAATATCTAACAATTGGACATCAGATGACCATATGCTGGCTACATGGGAATTTGAACATTGCTCGGCTGTTTTTTGAAAACAGAACATTCACAGAAGAGTAACTTTCAATGCTGTAATGTTTTACACCTGCACTTTCTATTGGTTTGAAATTAGATGGGGATAGAAAAAGGAAGAGACCTCCCACCCTAACAGATTCTTCTGAATGTAATTTGGAAAGCCCAGGACCTGACCTGACTGACCAGATTCAGTCACTCAGATTTATGGTGTGGAAGTTGAAGTTCCCTGTTCATTCACCTCATACAAATATGTTATTTTAATGGGCGTCCTTAAACAGATGAAGGAATACTTTAAATATAGATTAGGAATATATCCCATCTTAAGAATGCATATCAAAGAGTCAGGGCTCTTGGCAACTCCTTAGGTAGCATTTGAGGCCTTCAGGGTTTGTACTAGAACCTAACTCACAGCCCCCAGCAGCCCCAATAAACAGGTTAGTTCTACTAGGCTGAGAAACAGCACCATCATTTCTGTAAAAGAACCCATAGCTGACCCACCTGTGTATTTTATGGAGGCTGCTGAAGAGGTTTAAGATGGTGTCAGGCTTTAAAACAGTACCAGATGATGGAAAAATTAGAATACTGGACAGGTCTGGTTAGAAAGTGTGCATTTCTGACACTCTGGGAATTAAAAGTAAAAATATAAAGCCGACCAACACAGATGTAAAAATAAAAGATTTAATGTACAAAGTTAGCGCTTTCACAGCAAACTGCTGCTTCATCAGACTTACAATAAAAACAGTCAAGAAAAAACATTTGTTATAGATCACATGACATATCTAATTAGAAAGTTCAGTGAGGTAATTTTCTCCCTTTCAAGTCAGGTTTAATGGAAACGTGCCCATTCAAGCCTGGGTGTTTGTCAGCATTTAAACTGACAATCCACCTTAGTTCTGCACATTTGGTCAAATTCACTAAATCACCAAACCTCAGACTTTCACATAGCACTTCCAGAACAGCAAACTTAAATTTATGTTCACTTCCATTTTCAGTGACATGCTTGGCCAGTGCATTAGTTTGTTTGCGTTTTTTGATATCTTGTGCATGTTCCAAAATTCTCTCCCTTAAACTACAGTTAGTTTTGCCAATATAGTAACAGTCACAGGTCATGCAAGTAGCACAAAAAACCACATTCTCAGTGTTGCAGCTTGCAAAAGGTTTCAGTTCCAACCTCCTGTTCATAGATTTCAGGTGGAGAGCAGCTGTATTACTAATAAAAACACAG
The DNA here is from genome assembly GCF_019279795.1 of Protopterus annectens. NCBI lineage: Eukaryota > Metazoa > Chordata > Ceratodontiformes > Protopteridae > Protopterus > Protopterus annectens. Next base: position 1,286,912,668 of record NC_056743.1, on the reverse strand, counting down.
GCAGAACAATGCCGGCAAGAGAAGGTACCTAATCTCTCAGTCCTGATGCGAGGTTTAATATGTTGATTTCTATAACACAGTTGACGTTTCAGGGAGAGATTTTTTTAAAAGAAAATTTAGGTACAGGACCAACTATATCAGCTACAGCATTTTCTATCAAGAGTATGGACCGATGTTTTTTAAAAACATTACATAACTCACCAACATTACTGGAGTACGTTAGAGGCATCCTAACTGTTTGTATGTTATTACTATTATTAGTTGGTTGTTCAGAACTAACATTTCGAGTAGATAAATAAGGTTGTGCAAGTGAATCTTTAAGGGCATAGACTTCATAGTTTTATGTACTTCAGACTCTGTGTACCCTCTATCAATAAAGTCACAAGCCGTCTGACATAATGCAGCATGTTCTTTGTCTTCCTTGTCATGCAGTCTCATAGTTCGTAAAAATTGACCTTTAAGCACATTTTTGGGTATGTATGGTTGGGTACATGCTAGATTTATGTAATAAATTATTAAGTCTGCATGCTGAAGCTGAAACTTCCTGATGTGCATTCAGGATCCTGAGGAAGGCCGTGGCCTCTGATCTTAACTGAAATACTGCCTAAAGGAACAAGGTCATTGTCTCTTGTATGTTGTTCAGGTAAGAAAAGATCTGTTCTTCAATGACTACTCCCTGGTTGTTCAGAACTACTTCTGCAGAAAAGGACATACATTTCATTACTCCCTTTGTTAATCCTAGGGTTTCCAGGAATGGAATGATGATGAGCTAGCAGCTGCACTTGTGACTGTGCATGGATAATTCAGTCCTACATATTAGGACATATGTGTGTATTGCTTAGCCTGAGAGCTGCTTCAGTTCATGACAGACATTTGGCAAAGTGTCTGGGAGCAGTTGCCAAACTAGAGAAAAGTATACATTTGAAGTATTGCTCTTATACTTTAATACTGAGAAGCCTCCTGTGGGTTTGAAAACCAGAACTTACTACAGGCATCTTTCACATTGAAGTTGACCATCTATACCATTTGAGGAAGGAGGGAATTGAAGACTGATATGTTGCCATCCTGAACTTTTACATTCTGATATGCCTGTTGCATGCAAAATTTGGTCTGCACAGACCTCCTTTCCCTGGCACAAGAAATAATTTGGAATAAAAGCCTGTTCCTATGAAAGAAGAAGGGACTTCCTCTATCAAAGCCATTAACATTTCATGTAAAAAAAGCCTGGACATGAAGTACGTGAAGGTGGACAGAGTGGGCAGAGAGAAACGTTTATTTACCTATCATTTTTTAACTGAGTAATTGGGCTGGATTGGAAATGTTTTTCTTCCATTAATTCAGTCATTAGAGCAAAGATGCATGCAATATGTGTATGTGTATTTATATGTTTAGAAATGTTGCTGTAACCCATCAACCGGCACACAAAGAAAGTTCCTGTTAGATGAGAAGGATGTCCAGACTCCACACAGATAGTGACTGAAAGTCATGACCAATACCATAGATCTTAAAGGAAGAGGTTGGCCATGATCCATTATGCTGCCCTTCTCTGACAGGCATGGATAAAAACTCACTTTTGTAACCTTGCTGAAGTACCCTTTTTATCCTTAAATCTGTGGAAATGTTTTGTTCTATGTCTAAAAGTTTGACAGTTTTCCATGACAACTGTTAAGTGCTTTATTAGGAGACAATAACTTGAAAAATGCCCAAACAGATCCATCCATCTTAACTAATAGCCACAAACAATCAATGGATCACAGTTCCACAGTGGGCCAGGATACACACAAATCCAGTTCAAATAAAACTTATCAGGTCAGTATCCAAAAAAAATCAAATGATTTAACAGTTGTTAAATGCTTTTGTCTAGCACAATAAGTATGTACTTCATCAGAACAGTATTAAAGGCTTTCAACAAAATTTAAAGTGCACTGTTTGGTTAAGTGATTTCCACAGGATCACATGATCAACAGCCAATGAAACTGCTAAAATCCAAATACAGCTTCGTTTAACCAAACAGTAACAGAAGTAGTAAATGATGCAAAAGTATTCACTACCATAGAAATCAATGCAAAATAAAGTTCTTGTATATAGATGTAAACAATGCAAATATGTATAAAAATCAAATCACAGTTTAGCAGCATAGGTTTTTAACCATATTAACTCACAGTGTTCCATGGTTGTCTTCCAATGCCAACCCCTTGGATATTCTAAAGTCCTTTTCTAAAGTAGTAAGTTTAAATGAAGTAAAAGAACTAACAAGATATTCTTAAATAATTCATTATTAATATTGGCCCTACTGATACCATAGAGGTGTTCATATATTTTTTTTGTAAGTACATTTAGTGGAAAGTCGAGCACCTATGACACAGAGCTAAATAAACTAAACCCGTTGAAGCCCAATTACCATTATGTGTAGATTTTAAACGAACTCTATTAATAATAATAATTGGGATGTTCTACCTTCAGGAATATAAAGGCATTGGTAACAAAATCCACATTTGCTAGTGCCAGCATTACTCTCACTCACCTTTTGCTGACCATGTTAAAATTGCAGCCACATGTCTGAGGAAGTATGGCAAACCTTCAGTCTCCTTCTGTTTACCTTTAGACTCTTAACTGTGAAAGCAAAGCATCTCCTTTTGTTCCAAAAAGGGCCCTAAAGGCAATACAAAAGTGTTCCAAGTGTTGTAATGGCATTCTCTGTGTGGGGCTGTTTTCTGTGCCTTGCCTGCCTCCTAGACGTAGTACCATAATGTCATAATTGGCACATTCATAAACATGAGAGCAGAGTTTAGATGCTGCATTTTAGTGTGTTTATTGCTTTCTTAGCTTCAGCATGCTGAGATGTGTTCTCGGATTTTCTAGTACCATGAGTAACTACATTGCTTTGCTGTATTACCATGGAGAGCAGCAGATTGAAGACACTAACACTCAGAGAATCAGCAGAACGTAGTTTCTCTTTTTAATAGGTCAGATACATTGGTCATCTTTGTTAATCATATGGCAGCATAAATTTTAACCCATTTGTATTTGTGGCTTTAATTGTCAATAGTTTAAAAGCTGTCAGTCATGCTACTGATAAACAATCTTTCTTGCGCTTCTAAATTTGTTTAAAAAGAGGAGTAGAGATGCTGAAAAAGTAGATGTAGAAGCAAGAGAATTGTTAGTTTCATAACATCTTTGCATGCTTCCCTACTGTTAGTTTAGTTTGACAAGAAAGTTTGTCGTCACTGTGTGTGTGTGTGTGTGTGTGTGTGTGTGTGTGTGTGTGTGTGTGTGTCTGACTGTCTGTCTTTGTTTATGTTTGTTATCATACCCTTCACAGAGATTCTCAGCTTCCCCTAATATTCAACATTATTGTCAACTATTGAAGTATTAGGAAGAGAAATATATTTTCATTTTTAGGTTGCTTATTCAAACTCAGCAATATTAAAATGACATGATTTAGTTGTACCTAAATATTGTCAAACTGTTCAAACTCAGACTCACTATAAACTATTTTATTTGCTTCTAATTTAGCTTTCCTAATTTGTAGACAAATTAAAATTACTAAAATTGGTATCCCAGCTTCAGAACAAAATCAGGAGATCCAAGTTATTTTTTTTTCCTCTCATTAGTTTCAGTTGCTCACAGGCAATTGGCAAGATTATCTGTCAAGTTCTACCTCTTGAGTTTGTTTGTGTCTTTTGGCTTTTCCCGGTTAGGGGTCGCCACAGCAGAACTCCGGTCCGCTAATGATTGGCAGTACAGTTTTACGTGCTGGCTTGCCGGACCTGACGCACAACCTTCAACGAAGGAACGCCCATTCACGCATGTCGCCACACAGAAGACGCTCTAACTGAGAATCGAACGGGCAACGTCTAACTGTGAGGCGACAACGCTACCGCAGCACCACCACTGCAGTCTTGAGTATGAATTGTAATAGCAGCACAAGTTCGTAGGACAGCCAGAACCTTTTTGAAGGCAGCACATCCTAAGTACAACTACGATTTTACTGTATTAATACCTTCACACAGGCAGAAACACTACAAAGTGCTCAAAGAAGTGTTGCTGTATCTGGGGCATAAAGTAAGAGAGAAAAAGAATATCATATGAGAAGTAGGCCGTAAAAATATTTTTCTTCACATAGCTGTACTCTGTTAGTAAACAAGTAACACATGTATGTGTGTGTGTGTGTGTGTGTGTGTGTGTGTGTGTGTGTGTGTGTGTGTGTGTGTGTATAACCTCCTTGTGCATAATATAACTAAAAGCAAATGTTTTAAAAGCATCTCTTGATAATTCCTCTGGTTTGTAGGCTTGTAGTTTCGTAAACACAGTTATATCTGATTAAACTTGTCCAATTTACTTTTAATGTAAACTGACTTATTTGTCTTTGCCAAATGTTATAGTATATTTTATGTAAACAAACAAGCTGATATTCAATAAAGTGATTTTGTTTTTGGTTGATGTTTATGCTGTTATCCATTGTTCTGTTGTCTTTTAAGTAACAGTAATATAATTTAGTTAGCTGTACATTTGCCTAAGATGTATCTTAGTTTGCATTTATTTTGTATTTACCTTCAAAGTTACTGCTGAAAATACTCTTATACAGTTTTCAGATGAGTAAACAAAAAAGTAAATAATTTAAAAAGTTCCCATCAGACAAAGTGGTTGGTGTGTGTGTGTGTGTGTGTGTGTGTGTGTGTGTGTGTGTGTGTGTGAGAGAGAGATAGTATCAGAGTTAGTCATCTGAGTAGGTAAGTAGATTGATTAATAAGGTACCACTGCAGAATTTAAATGCATTTGTTTCAGAGGCTGTTTCATTTTTAAAGACACACTTCAAGGATTGTTTGTAATGATTTTGTGAACATCTGTAATCATTCCCAGAAAAAATGAAATATGTTTTTTGTCAAAGCTAGTTAGTTATTTGTGTGTATTTTTCCAATTTCAGATGGGTGCCTCACAGCCATACAACAGTCAGTTCATGTCCCACTCTGGACCACGTGGACCACCTACGATGTCAGGAGGAGTGACTTCTGCAGGCATAGGTGGAGTGATGGGACCCTCAGGGATGTCTCCAATGGGAATGAACTCCTCCCGACCTCCAGGAATAAACACCATTTATGGAACACAACGAATGCCACAGCATGGTTATCCAGGCCCACCACAAGCCCAACAGATTCCACGACATGGCATAAAGAGGCCTTATGGAAGTGAAGTAAGTGTTACCAGTTTATGTATATTCAGTGGGAGCAAGTTGATACTGTCTGAAAAAAAGAAAGTGGGTGCTAGATACAGGTCACTTACATTAATCAATCATCCATAGTAGTGACAGAAGGCTGTTCGAGTTCATTTTCTTTTTTCATTTTTTGTTAGTGTTATACCCCAGTACTATTTTATAGAACCATGTGTGTTAGTTACATAATGGTATATTTTCAGTTTTCTTTCACAATCATGATGTGACTGAGCAGGGTTTTTGTTAAGTTCTGATTACTCTACTATTTTTTTCTTAGACTGCTAATACTGACATAAGGACTTCCTGTAAGGCCAGCTCTCCAGCATTTCCAACTGCTGCAGTGTAACCCACACCAGGTGCGTCTTCCTTTTGGGGGAGCCATACACATGCATCTCCTCCAGTTCCACATCTGTAGATTATTTATAAGTATAAGCCACTAAACTCTGTGATGTGGGAAGCAACCAGGGGAAGAACTGTCATATTGATGTTCTTCATGTTTCACTGTTGCAGTCATCACACTCGGGTTATCTGCCTGCAGGTAGCCCTCAGTCGGCCCGAATACCAGAGTCTTGGGATTTATGCATCGGATGCTGTTGCCTCTTCCATGACATCAGGTCATCAGGGGTGTAAAACAGGCAGCTGACGCCATTATCCCAGTCTTTCTTGCAGAGAAGGAGCCCGAAGCAGAAGCAGTTTGCAAGTGCCAGTCGGCCGCTACCTGAAATTTTCATTTTTCAAGTTTCAAATCTGAAGTCTTCTAAAGCTAAGTACCCCATTGGGGATCCTTTTTTCTTGCACTAACCTATGTCAGAAAAAGTTTACAATTGTCTTGCCTGTGGAAAGCAAATACCTCACAGAGATTTTCATTCTTACTGCATCACCTGTTTAGGCCCAGACCACTAAGTCCCTCTCTGTCGGTTTTGTGCCTTGTTTAATGCCCGAACAATTCGTCGTCGGGCTATCTTTGTCACTAAATTCTTTCGCTCTCAATGTTCTTCGTGTTTCACTGTTGCAGTCATCTCATTTGGGTTATCTGCTTGCAGTAGCCCTCTGTCGGCCTGATTAACAAAGTCTTGGGTCCTGCGTCGGTTGCTGTCTCTTCTTCCATGCCGTCAGGTCATCAGGGGTATAAAACATGCAGCCGACACCATTACATCAGTCTTTCTTGCCGTGCAGTGCCCGAAGCAGAAGCAGTTCGCAAGTGCCGGTCGACCGACTCCTGAAATTTTCATTTTCGAGTTTCAGAACCGAAGTCTTCAACTAAAAGCTAAGTACCCCGCTGGGGAAACTTTTTCTTGCTCTAAACCGATGTCAGTAAAAGTAAATTATTGCATTTCTTGTGGAAAGCAAATACCTCATAAAGATTTTCATTCGTACTGTATTCCTTGCCTAGGCCCTGACCATGACTTACCTCGCTGTCGGTTTTGTGCCTTATTTAAACCACAAACTATCCGTCGTCGGTATATTTTCGCTTCTAAATATTTTGGTGCTCGGTTCAATTATCCCAATATGTCTACGGTAAGCCATCCAACTATCGACATTCCAAAAAATCACAAAGATAAAGACAGAGACAGGCCGCCGAGGTCCAAAGCTGCCAATGATGCCTCTCCTAAGCCAGTCGCCAGTTTGCCGGTCCTCAGTGAGGTGCTTTTGCAGCAACTGATACCTGCTACTTCAGATTCGCAGGCCTCTACTGTGACGCATTGGGAGTCCGGTATGCCGCGAGATACTTCAACTATGGAACCTGTGGATGTCTCTACCTTGGATGGGTCCGGAGCCGCTGTGCAAGCACCGGCTTCTGAGGGTGTATTCAGACCTACTGACATGCGTATTAAACCAATGCCATCTTCTTCTTCAAGGCCTAAAACTCTAACCATGCCTAGAAAACTGATGCCCAGACCACATGGCCAGACCTCTATGCCTAAAAAACAAATGATAAGAATGGCTGAAGACCTTATTACTTTAATCAGGGGAAGCCAACCTTCCCCCTCTAAGAGACCTAGGACTGAGTTTGCTTACGATACTTCTGACCAGGATTCTGAATTTTCTGTTTCCTCTGATGAACAGGATTTACCCTTGTCTACCTATGAGGATTCTGATGCTGAAGACTCTATTCCCTTTGCATCCCCCCAGAGGATTTCTCTTTTGGTGAAATCTTGCATGCCGTCAGGGAGCATTTTCATTTGGAAAGTCAGGATTTCTCAGATTCTAAAAAGAGGCTTAGGGATTTCTTAATCCTGCCCCAGCACAGGCCTTTAGCCATACCTCCTGTACTAGACATTGTTGATGATACCTTTTCGGAATCTAGCTTGGCCCCTAACTCTTTACCCCCTGCTCCCAGAAAACCTGATAGATATTACAGGGTCCCTGACTCTCACAAGTTCCTTTTCAAAAATCCTACTGTGGATCCTGAGACCATTTCACAGGGACCCAAGGGCATTAAAGCTACTACTGCCAAAAATCCTACCCCCTCTGATAAAGACTCTAGGGCACTAGATAGATGGGGTAAGAAGGTATACACTTCTGCAACTTTGGCCATTAGGGCCTTAAACTGCCAGTTTCATATGTTAAAGTATCAGCAGCATATTATTGGATTGCTTAAACAGAAAATTATGTTGATTCCTGATTGTGTTGAAAATAAGGATTTACAGGAGTTACTGCATTCAGCTGAACAAGTTGGAAAACATACTTTTCAATGTGGTTTTGATTCACTAGAGGCATCTTGTAGGGCTGCTGTAAATTGGGTCTGTACTTAGAAGGCATGCTTGTCTTGAGGAGCAATCCTTGCCAGATCATGTTAAAGCAAAATTACTGGATGCACCCTTAAATCAGGACCGCCTGTTTGGCAACAAGGCAGAAGAAGTTCTTAAAAAGATGGAGGAAAAGGCTAAATCTATGCAAACTGTTAAAGATTTCTTACAAGTACAACCTCCAAGGTTTAGTAGGCATTGGCCTTCCAACAACTGGTCCTTTCCTGCCTCTTCCAGACCTTCTCAGTCCAAACCCAGATCCAGCAGTGTACCCAGGCTTCAGTCCCAGGGTACACACAGGACTAAACAGTGGGGGGCTGCCACTTCCAAATCTGGGAGTAATAAATCTCCCCTGTATGATAAACTGTCTCGATGACTTCTTTTTAAAACTTCTCAACTGACCGCCCCTTTGGGGGGAAAGATTGCTCTTCATGCAAAGAACTGGGAACCCATTACCCAGGACAAATAGGTTTTAAATGTAGTGTCCCAAAGATACAGATTTCACTTCCACACGTTACCAACATCAAGCGGTTGGTCAGATCTACCCCCAAATCAGTGGGCAGAGGCCCAAAGCAAGTACTTTCTCTCCTAAGCATAGGAGCTGTTTATTTGGTACAGAAGAGGAAAAGGGACATGGTTTCTACTCCAGACTTTTTCTGGTACCCAGAAAAGACAATTCATGGCATCCTATCCTGGACCTATCTACTCTAAACACCTTTTTGGTGATTCCAAAATTCAAGATGCTGACTCTTCACCAGTTGCTTCCTATGCTAGGTAAAGATGCCTGGCTGGCAACACTAGATTTAAAGGAAGCATACCTGCACATCCCAATCAGGGAATCTTGCAGAAGATACCTACCCTTCTAAACAGGCTGCAAGCACTATCAGTTCTCTGCCCTGCCCTTTGGCTTACCTACTGCACCCATGGTATTCACAAAGTGCCTAGTTCCAGTCATTGCATTTTGCAGGCAAAGAAACATTCAAATATACCCATACCTGGACGATTGTCTAATTTAAACAGAAAGTCAGGACATATTTTGAATCATCTGGCCTTTGTACAAAGGGTGCTAACTTGTCTGGGGCACACCATAAGCAAACAGAAATCACACCTGGTAACCCAGTCAACAAACTATATTCTTGGGAGCAAGCTTGAATACAACTTCCCAGATGGCTTTCCTCTCGCCAAAGAAACAAATTCATTTGACTACTTACTTCAAACAAGTGGCCACAAAACCATGCTATCTGCAAGGCAAATACTACAAGCCTTGGGGTTCATGGCCTCCTGCATTCTTCTAATTCCATATGCAAGACTGCATATGAGGAAACTACAATGGTATCTAAAAAGCCTATGATGTCAACATTCTCAGGATCTAGAAGCAATGATTCCTATCATACCTTGCCTATGCCTAGAGTTCCTTTGGTGGGCAGAGGCCTGCCACCAAAACAAGGCACTACCATTCACATTACCCCCTGCCGCCCAAACCCTAACAACATACGCATCAGACTGGTGGGCTCACCTGGCAGGGAAGTGCATTCAGAGCAAACGGAACCCAAGTCAAATGCACCTGCATATCAATCAAAAAGAAATGTTAGCTGTACAGAATGCTCTGACAGCCTTCAAGGACCACATTCTTCCAGGACAATTAATGGTAAAGACAGACAACACCACTATTATGTGGTACATAAACAAGCAGGGGGGTACACATTCTTACCCCCTCTGCAGACTAGCCATGTCATTGTGGAACACAGCCTTGAGCTACCAAGTGCATCTACAAGCTCATTTCCTGCCAGGAAAACTAAATACGTTGGCAGACGGACTAAACAAAAACCTCATGGACCCACACGAGTGGAAACTGGAACCAAGGATTTTCAACATGTTGACAAGCAAATGGGGGAGCCCAGATATAGACTGTTTGCCTCCCCCCAGAACTGTCAATTGGACAAATTGTGCACAAAAACTCCCACAAACAAGCTTGGAAAGTGAATGCCTTGTCCTTCAGCTGAAAAAAACTATCAGTTCATACCTTTCCTCCTCTGCCTCTGCTCTCCAAAGTACTACTAAAGATCAAACAAGACAAACCAAGGACGATTTTGATTGCACCAGACTGGCCATGCCAACACTGGTACCCCCCTCTTGCGCAGTGCGTCACTGTTGGCCCCATGGCACCTACCCCAGATTTCTACCCTGTTGTCTCAGCAGGAGAGCTAGATTCTGCACCCTCAGCTTCAAACACTGAACCTAGCAGCCTGGCTAATTACCTAATCTCTCCTTTACCATCCCTCAGTAAACCAGTGATGGATATCATCTTAGAGGCAAGGAGGCCTAGTACTAGGAAATCTTATGCTGAAAAATGGAAAAGATTCTGTGCCTGGAACCAATCTCAAGGGATGAGCACAGCAGTGCCCAATTTACCTCAGATTTTACAATACTTAACTGAGATGCTTCACAAGGGGCCTGTCTTTCTCCTCTATCAAAATTCACACCTCAGCCATTTCAGCTCATTATAACACAGAACCTCCCCTCTTCTCCCATCCACTGCTCAAGCAGTTTCTCAGAGGGGCCAAAAATGTAAGACCACCCAGGAGAACGCCACCTCCAGCCTGGGACCTTAACTTTGTATTGAAGAAACTCACTCTCCCTCCTTTCGAGCCAGCTGCTACTGCAGATTTAAAATTCCTTTCTTGGAAAACAGCTTTCCTCTTAGCAATCACTTCAGCAAGAAGGGTATCTGAATTACAGGCCCTTCTGGCACTGGAGCCTTTCATCATCTTTCATGCAGACAGGGTGTCCCTCAGGACCAATCCCTCTTTCATGCCCAAGGTGGTATTCAGTGTGGTCCTTAATCAGTCCATTCATCTGCCAACCTTCTTTCTTAATCCACATAACAAAGGGGAATGGATACTGCAGTCCTTAGATGTGCACAGACAACTTAGATTCTACTTGGACAGGACTAAACCTCAAAGGAAATCTGAACAACTGCTGGTGGCATTTGCTGGTGGCATTTGCTGCAGGGGCAGAGGGGAAGGCTCTTTCAAAGCAAACTATTTCTAAATGGATAGGCCATTGCATTCATTTCTGTTATAAGCACCATGGAAAACCTATTCCACAGGGGATCAGACCCCACTCTACCAGGGCTGCATCTACCTCTACAGCCTTTCTCAGAGGCATCCCTACCAAGGACATCCTAGAAGCTGCTACCTGGAGTTCTGTACATACTTTCACCAAGCATTACCATCAGCCAATTTTATCTAAATCCAGAGATGGCTTTGCCACTGCAGTCTTGCAGGGCCTTATTGCTGGTCCTAATACTATCTAAATTCCTCCTCCCATCCTTAGCTTTGGGAATCTACCCAAATGTGATGACTGCAGCAGTGAAACACAAAGAACATAGTACAGTTGTGTACAATTACCATAAATGTAGATGTTCAAGTGTATTCACTGTTGCAGTCCTGGTTACCCACCCTCCAGGCCCCTTACTTCTTTTGGCTATACCTCTACTCTCCTTTATTATGCTTAAAAGCTTTTTGGTGTGTTTGCTTTTTTATTGGAGGTATAACCTTATATATTTATAGATTTAATTACTTCCCCTTAGGGGTGCACCTGACATCTGGGGCAAGAAAAACTGATGTAATGGCATCAGCTGCATGTTTTATACCCCTGCTAACCTGACATCACGGAAAAAGAGACAGCAACTGATGCAGGACCCAAGACTTTGTTAATCAGGCCAACTGAAGGCTACTGCAAGCAGATAACCCAAATGTGATGATTGCAACAGTGAATACACTTGAACATCTACATTTATGGTAAGTGTACACAACTGTACTTTCTCCATATTCTGAAATGGCTTCGATAGCCATCCTACTACCGATCTTCTGAAAAAACATAAAGATAAAGACAGAGACAGACCGCATAGGTCCTAAACTGCCGATGACGTTTCCGTTAAGCTAGTCACCAGTCCGCCGGTACTCAGTGAAGCGCCTTTGCTGCCCCTGATGCCTGCTTCTGCAGATTCGCAGGCCTCTGCTGAGACCCATTCGGAGTCCGGTATGTCGCAAAATGCTTCTTCGACTGTAGTACCGCGGATGTCTCTACCTTTGATGGCTCCGGAGCCACTGTGCAGGCACCGGCTTCTGAGAGTATATTCAGACCTACCGATGTTCGAATTAAACTGACAACTTTGTTTTTAGCTAAAACTACCGAGTTTCTCAGGCCCACAGTACGCACTATGCCTAGAAAACCAAAGACCAAAGCACATGCTCAAGCTCCCAAGCCACAAAAACAAATGCTTAGAATGGCTCAAGACCTTTTTATCCTAATTAGGGGAAGCCAGCCTTCCCCTGCTAAGAGACAAAGAACTGAGTTTCATTCTGAGTACAGACCAGGAGTCCGATGACTCTGACCCTTCTGATTACCAGGACATACCCTTATTAACCTATGAGGATTCAGAGGCAGAGGAATCCATTCCCTCTGCCTCCCCTCCAGAGGATTTTTATTTTGGTGAAACCTTGCATACTTTGAGAGAGCATTTCTGCTGGGAATGCCAGGACTACACTCAGTCCAAAAAGAGACTCGGAGAATTTTTAGAGTTGCCTCAGCACAGGCCTCTAGCTATACCACCTGTCCTGGATGTTGTAGATGATGTCTTCATGGAATCCAGTCTTACTCCAGACACTTTACCACCGGCCTCTAGAAAACCTGACAGGTACTACAGAGTACCTGATTCTCACAAATTTCTCTTTAAGAATCCTACTGCGGATCCAGAGACCATTTCTCAGGGATCTAAAGGTATTAAGGCTACTACAGCCAAAAACCCTACCCTTTCAGAGAGGGATTCCAAAGCTTTAGACAGATGGGGTAAGAAGGTATATAACTCTGCAACTCTTGCCATCAGGGCATTGAATTGCCAGTGTCACATGTTGAAATACCAGCAACATGTTATGGAACTAATTCAACAAAAAATGGTGTTACTTCCTGATTGTGCAAAAAATAAAAAATTACAAGAGTTAATGCATTCTGCAAACCAAGTTAGTAAGCATACTTTGCAGTGTGGCGTTGATGCTCTAGAAGCATCTTGCAGGGTTGCAGTCACTAGGTCTGTACTGAGAAAGCATGCTTGGCTGAAGGAACAAACCTTGGCAAATCATGTCAAATCAAAATTACTAGATGCTCCTTTAAATAAGGACTGTTTGTTTGTCACCAAATCAGAAGAGGTTCTTAAAAAGATGGAAGAAAAAGCTAAATCTATGCAGCTGTTAAAGAATTCTTACAATTGCAGCCACCTAGATTCAGTAGGCATTGGCCTTCTAAAAATTGGTCCTTTCCAGCCCCTTCCAGGCCTTCTCAGTCCAAACCCAGGGGAAACAGACCACCCAGACTACAGTCTCAGGGTATGCAGAGATCTAATCAATGGAGTGCCCCCCCCTCTCACAAACAGGGAGTCGTAAGCCACCCCCTTATGGAAAAAGTTCACAATGACTTTTCAGTTATCCTTTCCAGCCCTGCCCAATTACTTGTGCTCCTAGGAGGAAAACCTGCCCTTCATGCAAAAAACTGGATGTCCATTACTCAGGACTGATGGGTCCTAAACATTGTATCCCAGGGGTACAGATTCTACTTCCATTCACTGCCAACCCAAGCGGGTTCCTAGAACTTCCTCCAAACCAGTAGGCAGATGCTCAAAAGCAAATACTTTCCCTGCTCAATATCAGGGATATTCAGCCTGTTCCAGTAGAACAGAAGGGACAGGGTTTTTACTCCAGACTGTTCCTGGTGCCCAGAAAAGAGGTCTCTTGGTGACCATATCAATTCTCAGCACCTTTCTGGTGGTCCCAGAATTCAAAATGCCCTGCAACAGCTTCTCCCTAGGCTAGCCAAGGATGCCTGGCTAGTTACCCTAGACTTAAAAGAAGCTTATCTGCACATCCCCATAAGGGTGTCTTGCAGGAAATATTTACACTTCAGGGCAGGCTCTATGCACTATCAATTCTCTGCACTTTTGGCTTATCTACTTCGCCCACAGTATTCACAAAGTGCCTGGCTCCAGCCATTGCATACGGCAGGCAGAGAAATATCCAAATTTTCACATAGTTGGACGATTGCCTGATTCAGATGGACAGTCAGGAATTGCTGCTTCACCACCTGGCATTTGTAAAGACTCCTACCTTCATTGGGGTACACCATTAACGAAAAGAAATCACAACTGGTGCCCAGTCAGAAAATTGTATTCCTGGGAGCAAGCTTGAACACAACTTCTCAGATGGCATTTCTCACTCCAGAAAAACAGGTCTATTTGACCAATTACTTCAAACAAATGGCCACCAAAACCCAGCTATCTGCAAGGAAAATACTGCAAGCCCTAGGATTCATGGCCTCATGCATTCTGCGAATTCCATATGCAAGACTGGTTGTATTTAAAAAGTCTTTGGGGCCAACATTGTCAGGACCTGGAAACAGTCATTCCTATCATACCTTGTCTAAGGGCAGAGTTCCGTTGGTGGGCAGAAGCATGCAACCACAACAAGGGACTGCCTTTCACTCAACTCCTCACTGCCCAAGCCCTGACAACAGATGCATCAGACTATGCATGGGGGGGCTCATATGGCAGGCAAATGCATTCAGGGCAAGTGGAGCCCAGGACAAATTCTCCTGCACATTAATCAAAAAGAGATGCTAGCTGTAAAGAATGCTCTGACAGCCTTCAAATACCTAATCCTTCCAGGACAAACAAGCAGTGGGGGGAACCATTCTTACCCACTCTGCAGGTTAGCCATGACCCTGTGGAACACAGCTTCGAGCAACCAAGTGCATCTACAAGGTCAGTTCCTGCCAGGCAAACAAAATTCACTGGCAGACAACTTAAGCAGAAATCTCCTAGAGCCACATGAGTGGAAACTGGAGCCCAACACCTTCAACCTTCTAATCCAGCAGTGGGGGACACTTTTGCCTCCTCCCAGAAGAACCACCAGTTGAGCAAATTTTGCACCAGAAACCCTCACAGCAGGGCCTGGAAGGTGGATTCCCTATCCTTCAAATGGGAAAACCTCTCAATTTATGCCTTTCCCCCTCTGCCCCTCCTCTCAAAAGTACTACTGAAGGTCAAACAGGACAGGCCAAGGGCAATTCTTATTGCCCCAGACTGGCCACCCCAGCACTGGTACCCACTCTTACGCAGTCTGACAACAGTGCCACCCTGGCACCTTCACCAGACACCTTCCCTGCTGTCTCAGCAGGAGGGACAGATTTTGCATCCACAGTTGCAAACCCTAAACCTTGCAGCCTGGCTTATCCTCTGAATACACCACCAGCAACCCTCAGCAAACAGGTGCTGGACATCATTCTTGAGGACAGAAGGCCTAGTACTAGGAAATCCTATGCAGAAAAGTGGAAATGTATTGTTCTTGGAATCAGTCTCAAGGAAAGGACACAGCAGTGCCCTCCTTACCTCAAATCCTGGATTACCTAGCAGAGCTACTCCACAGAGGCCTATCCTTCTCCTCCATTAAGATTCACGCTTCTGCCATCTCAGCTCATTATAATACTGAGCCACCTTTATTTTCTCAGCCTCTCATCAAACAGTTCCTGAGAGGAGCTAACAACTTAAGGCCTCCTAGGAGAGCACCCACCCCTGCCTCGGACCTTAACTTTGTACTGGAAAAGCTCACACTTTCCCCTTTTGAACCTGCTGCTTCAGCAGAGATAAAATTCCTCTCTTGGAAAATAGCCTTGCTTTTAGCCATAACTTCAGCAAGAAGAGTGTCTGAGTTACAGGCACTAATGGCTGTGGAACTCTTCATGATTTTCCATGCTGACAGGGTTTCCCTCAGGACTAACCCGTCCTTTATGCCTGTGGTGGTGTCCAGTGTGGCTTAAAACCAATCCATCCATTTACCAACCTTCTTCCCTAATCCTCAGAATAAAGGGGAAAGGATCCTGCACTCCTTGGATGTGCACAGATTGCTCAGGTTCTACCTTGACAGGACTAAACCTTTCAGAAAATCTAACCAGCTACTAGTCAACTTTGCTACAGGGGCAGAGGGCAAGACTATTTAAAAGTAAACCATTTCCAAATGGATAACACACTGCATCCATTTCTGCTACAAGCACCATGGAAACCTACCCCACGGGGATCAGAACACATTCCACTAGGGCTACTTCCACCTCTGCAGCATTTCTCAAGGGAGTCCCTACCATGGACATTCTGCAAGCTGCAACCTGGAGTTCTGTACAAACCTTCACCAAGCATTACCACTTACCTATTTTTTCTAAATCCAGAGCTGGATTTGCTACAGCAGTCTTACAAGGCCTGCTAACCAGCCTTAACACTTCTTGACTGCCTCCACCCTTCCTCAGCTTTGGGAGTCAACCCAAGTTGGGGTATCCATATTCATCAAGGACACCCACACCTCAAGATTGGTGGCAATGCACGATGCATCGGAGAGATCAGATCACAACTAATCTCGCTGGAGGTCCTCATCCCACCCCACCTGAAATATAAAAGACCACAGTAAGAAAGAACTTCTCAAAACAGCTGACACTTCTAAAGAGAAGAGTGTGGTCTCCTTTGCCCCCCCAGTAGCCAAATGCAGTGACCACCACAAATGCCTTACAAACTCCTACAAGCACCTACAAGACTGCATGGATAAGGGCAATCAAGAAAAAAAACAAAAAAGACCAAAGCCAAGTCCAGCGTGTGTCCAGTGGGACCCCACCATAAACAAAACAAAACAACAAAAGGAAGGAAGCTACAACAAGATAGAAATAAAAGGTAAAACACCTGACACCTTACAAGTAAAAAAAAAAAAAGCTCTCCATAAAATCATCCAAAGCAAACTGAAAGAAGAAAGCTAAAGAAAAATAAAAAGAAGTACAGGAGGAAACCTTCAGCCTTAGAACAGAACCAGGAAGAAATGCAGATATGCTCAGAACTAGTTCAAACTGTGTGAAGATTTGCTGACTTATAGGACATAGTGCATACTGGCTGACAGGTTCAAAGGGAGATATCTCCTCCAAGCTGATTGTAGCCCCATACACCAAATTAGCGCCCAGTGAACATTCTCTCGCTAAAGAGCAAAAACTACAAAAGATCCAACACCTGATCCATGGGACTGATGGTGTCGCTGTTCAGCGAGGGACAAAAAAAGGAATTAAATAGGACAGCTAGCCAGGATCAGAGCTGTTTAACTCTCACATACCACAGGGGAGTGGGCACTGCGTTGACAGTGGTCCCCACTCATAAAAGGCGGTGCCTCCACCGACCCGGCAGATCGTTCTAATTGACTTTTTAAACTTCCCAAACAATTCAACACAGTTGAGGTCCAAGGGTTGACTTTTTCAAAAGGCTCACCAGCAAACCCCATCTGGCAATACCCCACACCACAACCTGGAATCAATCAAAATCAGCTTAAATGTTTAACCCATACATCAATCATTGAAAGATGGCAAAGCTTAGTGGCTGGAGGTGCACCCAGCAGGGCTGAGAGTTGCTGGCACCATGTCTGACCCTAAGGGTGTCACACAGGGTTCAGTCCTGGTTCCACTCTTGTTTCCCCACCACTCAAGCACACTCCAAAGTACACAAGGACACAGGTGACAAATGAAGCGAAACTGGGCTTGACTGCAAACTGCAAAGTTTAAACACACACATCACACAGATATCCTCACGAAAACATCAGAAAACGGATAACTGGTGGAGCCTTCAACCAAAAAATAAAAAAAATGCCAAGGCCAAATACATCATATCAAAAAACAAGGCCCCTAGCTACCATACAGGTGCAAATCCACAGAGCACAGAAGAAGTTAGGGACCTTGGTAGACAGGTTGGATTGTGACCTCATTCGACACCCATGTAGCCATAGTAGTAGTTTCTTGCTCCACCATTGGTTGCCCACCCTATCAAGGGATTCACATCTATAGAGTTGCATAGTTTAGCTCTTTCTCATACTCATCGACCAATCATGATTGAGTACAATGCCCCATTCAGAATGTATCTGACCCGACACTTGCAGCAGCTGGAGAGGCCACAAAAGTTCCTCACAGGAAAGGATAAAAAAATCTGTCCCATATATGGACTGAAAGAAGAACTTCAGCTCTATTCAGCTACATTCGCTGCTCAGAGGTGACTCCAGCCTGACATAAGATCCGTCAGAGCAAAGAGGGAGGAGACTTAAAACCTCGACCTCGGCTAATTATAGTGGCTGGAGGGGGATAGATTCATCACAAAGACTCCTATGCTGTGGGAACAAAATCCCGGTATGTGTGAGGCAGCAGCACCCGCTGGCCTTGTTCAAGAGAAATCTAATGGGTTCATATACCAAAGGGCGCCCTGCACAAACAAAAGCAGCTTAGGCTAAATGCCCTCGGGCAGATAGCCTAGTATAAACCTATGAACCTAAGTGTGATGACTACAACAGGGAAACACGAAGCACATAGTGCAGTTATGTACATTTACCATAAATGTAGATTTTCAAGTGTACTGTTGCAGTCCTGGTTTCCCTCCCTCCAGCCCCCTGGTTTTCTCTGTCCTTCTATCCCTTCTCTCTATGGCCATTTTTAATGGCAGTGGTATTTAGTTATTACAGGTGGTGTTCCACACCATATACTAGCTTCTTATTTGGGGGGCTCCTGACATTTGGGTCAAGAAAAACTGATGTAATGACATTGGCTGCCTGTTTTGTACCCCTGATGACCTGACATCATGGAAGAGGCGACAGCATCCAATGCAGAAATCCCAAGACTGAGGTATTCGGGCCAACTGAGGGCTACTTGCAGGCAGATGATCCAAGTGTGATGACTGCAACAGTGAATACACATGAACATCTACATTTATGATAAGTGTACACAACTGTACTTTTTTCATAGTAGACTACCAGTGCTGAGCTCGACTTCAGGAGATGGGCATGCTGTAATCTCATAGAAGAACCTCCTCTGTGTAGTGACACATCTTCCTTCTACCCATCTTTCCACCTTGTAGAACACTGGATGTTCTTCGTGTTTCACTGTTGCAGTCATCACATTTGGGTTATCTGCTTGCAGTAGCCCTCAGTTGGTCTGATTATCAAAGTCTTGGGTCCTGCGTCGATTGCTGTCTCATCTTCCATGGCGTCAGGTAGTCAGGGGTATAAAGCATGCAGCCGACGCCATTTTATCAGTCTTTCTTGCTGTGCGGTGCCTGAAGCAGAAGCAGTTCACAAGTGCCAGTCGGCCGTCTCCTGAAATTTTCGTTTTCGAGTTTCAGAACGGAAGTCTTCAACTAAGCTAAGTACTCCATTGGAGAAACTTTTTCTTGCTCTAAACCGATGTCAGTAAAAGTTAATAATTGTATTTCTTGTGGAAAGCAAATACCTCATAAAGATTTTCATTCGTACTGCATTCCTTGCTTAGGCCCAGACCACGACGTACCCTGCTGTCGGTTTTTTGCCTTATTTAAATAACAAATTATTCGTCGCCGGTTTATTTACGCTTCTAAATATTTTGGTACTCTGTTCAATTATCCAGAAATGGCTTCGGTAAGCCACCCAACTACCGACATTCCGAAAAAGCACAAAGATAAAGACAGAGACAGACCGCATCGGTCCAAATCTGCTGACGACGCTTCTCCTAAGTTAGTCGCCAGTTCACCGGTACTCAGTGAGGTGTTTTTGCAGCCCCTGATACCCACTACTTCAGATTCGCAGGCCTCTACTGAGACCCATTTGGAGTCCAATATGCCGTAAGATGCTTCTTCAACTGTGGAACCTGCAGATGTCTCTACCTTGGATGGGTCTGGAGCCGCTGTGCAGGCACCGACTTCTGAGGGTGTATTCAGGCCTACTGACTTGCATATTAAACCAATGCCATCTTCTTCTTCAAGGCCTAAAACTCGATCCATGCCTAGAAAACTGATGCCCAGACCGCATGGTCAGGCCTCTATGCCTAAAAAACAAATAAGAATGGCTGAAGACCTTATTACTCTAATCAGGGGAAGCCACCCTTCCCCCTCTAAGAGACCTAGGACTGAGTTTTCTTATGATTCTTCTGATCAAGACACTGAAATTTCTGTTTCCTCTGATGATCAGAATTTACCCTTATCTACCTATTAGGATTCTGATGCAGAGGACTCCATTCCCTCTGCTTCCCTCCAGAGGATTTCTCTTTTGGTGAAACCTTGCATACTCTTAGGGAGCATGGGAAAGCCAGGATTACTGTGACTCTAAAAAGAGGCTTAGGGATTTCTTACTCCTGCCCCAACACATGCCTTTAGCTATCCCCCCTGTACTAGACATTGTTGATGATGCCTTCTTGGAATCTAGCTTGGCCCCTGACTCTTTACCTCCTGCTCCCAGAAAACCTGATAGGTATTACAGAGATGTTCATCATGTTTCACTGTTGCAGTCATTACACTTGGGTTATCCTGCTGGCAGGCTACCCGCAGTTGGCCAGAGTTCCAAAGTTTAGGTCCGGCATCGGTTGCTGTCGCCTCTTCCCTGACGTCAGTGCGCCAGGGGTATAAAAGATGCAACTGACGCCATTTTCTTCAGTCTTTCGTGCCGCGCAGTGCCCGAAGCAAAAGCAGTTCACAAGTGCCGGTCGGCCGACTCCTGAGATTTTCGAAATCGAGTTTCAGAACCGAAGTCTTCAATAAAGCTAAGTACCCCGTTGGGAAAACATTTTCCTGCTCCAGACCGATGTCAGTAAAAGTTAACAATTGTATTTCTTGTGGGAAGCCAATACTTCATAAGGACTTTCACTCTTACTGTATTCCATGCGTAGGCCCTGATCACGACGTTACTAGTTGTCGGTTTTGTGCTAGATTCAACAAATGCACTATTAAGCGTTGGTTTGATTTTGCTTTACATTACTTTGGCCGATGGCTTAACTACATAATGCCATCGGAACAACTGATGACCGGATTTCATAAAAAACGCAAAGACAAGGAAAGGGACAGGCATCCAAGGTCCAAAACCAATGATGAAACCTCTTCTAGGCCAGTCGCCGGTTCGCCGGTTCTCAGTGAGGCGCTTTCGCAGCCCCTGACACCCACTACCTCAGAGTCACAGGCCATATCCGACTCCCACGTGGAGACACCTAGGCCTCTGGAAACTCAAGGTATTGGGCCTGCGGAAACTATTCCCTCAGATGGGTCCGGAGCTGCTGAGCAGGCATCGGCTTCTGAGGGTGTTTTCAGACCTTCACAGCTTACTATTAAGTCCACTACAGCAGTCAAGACAAAGTCAAAAACTCCATTAAAGACAAGGAAACAAGTACAGCATTCTCCTGGACAGTCATCCATGCCAAAGAAACAGATGCTTAAAATGGCCGAAGACTTAATTACTTTGATCAGGGGTTCCCATCCCCCTCCTGATAAAAGGCCTAGGCAAGATACTGACTATGATTCCTCTGACCAGGTTTCTATTTCCTCTGATTCCTCTTCAGATCAGGGATATTCTCTCCCTCCCTATGAGGACTCTGATGCAGAAGAATCTATACCTTCAGCCTCTCTGCCTGAGGATTATTCTTTTGGGGAAACCTTGCACACCATGAGGGAGCATTTCCATTGGGAGAGCCAGGATTATTCAGAATCCAAGAAAAGGCTCAGAGACTTTCTTTTATTGCCTCAGCACAGGCCCCTGGCTATCCCCCCTGTGCTTGATATTGTTGATGATGTTTTTTCTGAATCCAGTCTGTCTCCTGATTCTTTACCCCCTACACCAGTCAAGCCATACAGGTACTACAGGGTCCCAGATTCTCATAAATTTCTGTATAAAAACCCTGCTGCTGACCCTGAAACAATTTCTCAGGGTCCCAAAGGGGTTAAGGCTTCCACTGCTAAAAACCCTGTCCCCTCTGATAGGGATTCCAGAGCTCTGGATAGATGGGGGAAAAAGTTTACACCTCTGCTACTTTAGCTGTAAGGGCTTTAAACTGCCAGTTTCACATGCTTAAATATCAACAGTACCTCATGTCTTTGTTAAAACAGAAAATGCTTACAAACTCAGAAAGTTCTGACAGTAAGGAAATGCAGGATTTATTGCATGCAGCTGAACAAGTGGGAAAGCATACTCTGCAATGCGGTTTTGATTCATTAGAGGCTTCTTGCAGAGCCGCAGTAACAGGCTCTATCATTCGAAGGCATGCTTGATTGAAAGAACAAAGTTTATCTGAACATGTTAAAGTAAAATTATTGGATGCTCCGCTACAGCATGATACTTTGTTTGGTGTTAAGGCAGAAGAGGTGTTAAAGAAAATGGAGGATAAAGCAAAATCAATGCAGATAGTAAAGGATTTCTTACAGATTCAACCACCTAGGTTTAGCAGAAACTGGCCTTCAAAAAATTGGTCCTTTCCGGTGTCAGACAGGCCACAAAGAGGCAGATACAGATGCCCAAGAGGCAGATCTCAGCCCCAACGCTTCTACAGACATAAACAATGGGGTGCTTCAGCCCCCAAAGGAGAAGAAGACAAATCACAACCTTATAGGAAACAGTCCCAATGACTTCCCTCTACAAATGCCAAGCACTTACCTTTTGGCAGCACCCCTAGGGGGAAAGCTAGCACTTTTCTCACAAAATTGGCACATAATCACCCAGGACAAATGGGTACTGAATGTTGTTTCTCAGGGTTACAGGTTCAACTTTCACACCCTTCCAAAATCAAAAGGTATGCCGGACCAGCCACAAAACCAATGGTCAGAGGCACAAAAGCAAATTGCTGCTCTCATGGACATGGGAGCTATTCAAAGAGTACCACAACAAGAACAGGGGCAAGGATTTTACTCAAGACTTTTCCTAGTACCCAGAAAGGACAAAGCCTGGAGACCAATACTGGACTTGTCAATCCTAAATACTTTCCTGGATGTTCCAAAATTCAAAATGTTAACACTGCAGCAACTTCTACCCATGCTGGGCAAGAAGGCTTGGCTAGTTACTTTGGACCTCAAGGAGGCATACCTGCATGTCCCAATCAGACAATCTTGCAGAAGATACCTCAGATTCATAGCAGGCTCAATGCATTACCAATTCTCTGCACTGCCCTTTGGCTTATCTACTGCGCCCAGGGTCTTCACAAAATGCCTGGCACCAGTAATTGCATTTTGCAGACAAAGAGGAATTCAAATATATCCCTACTTGGACGACTGCCTTATTCAAGCAGAGAGCAAGGACATTCTTCTAAAACATCTGGCGTTTGTAAAAAGATTACTAATTTGCCTAGGGTACACAGTAAATGAAAATAAATCAAAACTAGTGCCCTTTCAAGAGATGATATTCCTGGGTGCAAGCTTAAATACAACTACCCAGATGGCTTATCTCATGCCAGACAAGCAAAGGCAACTGACTCATTACTTTCAAATGATGGCAACAAAGACCCAGCTCCCTGCAAGAAAAATTCTGCAGGCCCTGGGCTTCATGGCATCCTGCATTCTACTAATTCCATATGCAAGACTGCATATGAGGAAACTACAATGGTATCAAAAAAGTGTTTAGACTCAACATTGCCACAGCCTGGAAACAATAGTAACTTTAATTCCCTGCCTACAACAGGAGTTTCAATGGTGGTCCCGGGCCTGTCACCATAACAAGGAACAGCCTTTCACCTTACCCATAGCCAGGCAGACAATAACAACGGATGCATCGGATTATTCCTGGGGGGCACACATGGCAGGAAAATGTATTCAGGGCACGTGGCCCAAGGAACAAATGCATCTTCACATCAGTCAAAAAGAGATGCTAGCAGTACAGAATGCCCTGACAGCTTTCAAGGACCTACTACATCCAGGACAACTATTACTAAAGACGGTACATAAACCAGCAAGGGGGCACCCATTCCTGCCCTGCAGGCAAGCCATGACTTTGTGGAACACAGCACTGACCTTTCAAGTACATCTGCAGGCACAATTCCTGCCAGGAATGAAAAATACACTGGCAGATGAACTAAGCAGAAATCTCATGGATCCTCATGAATGGAAACTAAATCCACAGGTCTTCAGCATGGTAACAAGAAAATGGGGATGCCCAGACATAGATCTTTTTGCCTCCCCTCACAACTGCCAACTACAGAAATTCTGCACAAGAACCTATCACTCACAAGCATGGAAAGTGGATGCTCTATCATTCAGCTGGAAAACCCTGACAGTTTATGCCTTCCCTCCACTGCCTCTTCTTCCCAAGGTGCTCCTAAAAGTCAGATAAGAGTTGCCAAAAATGATCCTGATTGCCCCAGACTGGCCACGCTAGCACTGGTACCCAATCCTAAAGAGCTTGTCTCAAGGCCCAGCCTGGCCTTTACCTCAAATTCCTCATCTTCTGACTCAACAAAACAATCAAATTCTGCACAGTCAACTCAGAACCTTAAATCTGGCTGCATGGCAGATAATATAGCCACTCAGACCACACCTCTTTCTAAAGCTGTTATGGATGTAATTTTAGAAGCCAGGAGGCCCAGCACTAGGAAATCTTATGCAGAAAAATGGAAGAGATGCTGTGCTTGGAAACAGGCACAAGGGCTCGAACCACTTGTTCCAAATATACCTCAGATTTTACAATACCTAACTGAGATGCTGGACAAAGGCATATCCTTCTCATCTATTAAGATCCATGCCTCTGCCATTTCAGCTCATTACAATACGGAACCTCCTATTTTTTCACATCCACTACTAAGACAGTACCTCAGAGGGGCAAAAAACATAAGACCCCCAAGGAGAGCACCAATTCCTACTTGGGACCTCAATTTTGTTTTAGAAATGCTCACACTGCCTCCTTTTTAGCCAGCCAACACTGCTGATATAAAATTCTTATCATGGAAAACTGCTCTGCTCCTAGCAATAACTTCAGCAAGAAGAGTCTCAGAGTTACAGGCATTAACGGCAGCGGAACCTTTCATCATTTTTCCCCAGGACAGGGTCTCTCTAAGGACAAACCCAACATTTATGCCAAAGGTGGTTTCCAGTGTGGCTCTTAACCAAACCATTAATTTGCCAACTTTCTATCCAAATCCCCAGAATAAAGGGGAGAGACCTCTGCGTGCTTTGTACATACACAGACAGCTATGATTCTACTTGGACAAAACAAAAGCTTTCAGAAAAACTGAGCAACTGTTTGTAGCTTATGCTCCAAGATCACAAGGAAAGCCTATCTCAAAGCAGACTATTTCAAAATGGATAGGACACTGCATTCGTTTCTGCTATTCACAACATGGCAAGCCAGTGCCTAAGGGCATTAGGCCACATTCAACCAGAGCAGCAGCCACTTCAGCAGCCTTCCTCAGAGGAGTACCAACCAAAGACATTTTAGAGGCTGCAACCTGGAGTTCAGTGCACACTTTCACCAAGCACTACAACTTACCTCTATACTCTAAATCCAGAGCAGGCTTTGCCACTGCAGTTCTGCAGGGCCTGGTAGCCTCTCCTAATCCTGTTTAGGCCCAGCCACCCAACCTCAGCTTTGGGATTCAACCCAAGTATAATGACTGCAACAGTGAAACACGATGAACATAGTACAGTTGTGTACCTACCATAAATGTTAATGTTCAAGTGTATTCACTGTTGCAGTCCAGGTTACCCACCCACCATCCCCCTTTTCATTGCTGGGACTTTTCTGTACTTCTCAACTCAATATACCTATGTGGTGTATTTGCTTGTAGATGAAGGAATGTTTATTTTAGTACATGCATGCTTTTTGGCATTATTTTTTTTTCAGCCTTCCTATTTGGGGCACCTGACATCTGGGGCAAGAAAAACTGAAGAAAATGGCGTCGGTTGCATCTTTTATACCCCTGGCATACTGACATCAGGGAAGAGGCGACAGCAACTGACGCCAGACCTAGACTTTGGAACTCTGGCTGACTGCGGGTAGCCTGCCAGCAGGATAACCCAAGTGTAATGACTGCAACTGTGAATACACTCGAACATCTACATTTATGGTAGGTACACAACTGTACTATCCTGACTCTCCTAAGTTCCTCTTTAAAAATCCTACTGCGGATCCTGAGACCATTTCACAGGGACCCAAGGGCACTAAGGCTACTACTGTCAAAAATCCTACCTCCTCTGATAGAGATTCCATGGTGCTGGATAGATGGGGTAAGAAGGTATACACTTCTGCAACCTTGGCCGTTATGGCCTTAAACTGCCAGTTTCATGTATCAGCAGCATATTTATGGATTACTTAAACAGAAAATGATATTGATTCCTGATGGTGCTGAAAATAAAGATTTACAGGATTTAATGCATTCTGCTGAACAAGTTGGAAAACATACTTTGCAATGTGGTATTGATTCATTACAGGCATCTTGCAGGGCTGCTGTCACTGGGTCTGTACTTAGAAGGCATGCTTGGCTTAAGGAGCAATCTTTGCCAGATCATGTTAAAGCTAAATTGCTGGATGCCCCCTTAAACCAAGACCGCCTGTTTGGCAGCAAAGCAGAAGAAGTACTTAAAAAGATGGAGGAAAAAGCTAAATCTATGCAAACTGTTGAAGATTTCCTGCAGGTGCAGCCTCCCAGATTTAGTAGGCATTGGCCTCTAAGAACAGGTCCTTTCCTGCCTCTTCCAGGCCTTCTGAGTCCAAACCCAGAACCAGCAGATCACCCAGGCTTCAGTCCCAAGGTACCCACAGGACTAAGCAGTGAGAGGCTCCCACTTCCAAAGCAGGGAGTAGTAAGACTCCCCCTTATGGTAAACTGTCTGAATGACTTAACTTTAAAAAACTTCCAAGCCCTGCACAATTGACTGTTCCTTTAGGGGGAAAGATTGCCCTGCAGGCAAAAAATTGGGAACTAATTACCCAGGACAAATGGGTTTTAAATATAGTTTCCCAAGGATACAGATTCCACTTCCACTCCTTAACAACCCCAAACGGTTGGCCAGATCTACCCTCAAATCAATGGGAAGAGGCTCAAAAGCAAGTTCTCTCTCAAGTATCAGGGCTATTCAACCTGTCCCAGAAGAGGAAAGGGACAAGATTTCTACTTGAGACTTTTCCTGGTGCCCAGAAAAGACAGCTCCTGGCATCCTATCCTAGACCTGTCTATCCTAAACACATTTTTGGTGATCCCAAAATTCAAGATGCTAACTCTTCACCAGCTGCTTCCTATGCTAGGCAAGGATGTCTGGTTGGCAACACTGGATTTAAAGGAAGCCTACCTGCACATACCCAATAAGGGAATCTTGCAGAAGATACCTATGCTTCAAAGCAGGCTGCATGCACTATCAGTTCTCTGCACTGACCTTTGGTTTATCTACTGCACCAAGGGTATTCACAAAGTGCCTATCTCCAGTCACTGCATTCTGCAGGCAAAGAAATATTAAAATATACCCATACCTGGACGATTGTCTAATTCAGGCAGAAAGCCAGGACATACTATTAAATCATCTGGCATTTGTAAAGAAATTGCTAACTTCTCTGGAGTACACCATAAACAAAAATAAATCATATCTTGTACCCTGCCAACAAATTGTATTCCTGGGAGCAAGCTTGAATGCAACTTCTCAGATGGCCTACCTCACGCCAGAGAAAAAAGTTCATTTGACAGCCTACTTTAAACTACTGGCCA
The DNA here is from genome assembly GCF_019279795.1 of Protopterus annectens. Taxonomy (NCBI): domain Eukaryota; kingdom Metazoa; phylum Chordata; order Ceratodontiformes; family Protopteridae; genus Protopterus; species Protopterus annectens. The sequence continues at coordinate 1,286,885,182 of NC_056743.1, read as the reverse complement.
CAAAGACCCAGCTATCTGCAAATAAAATTCTGCAAGCTCTGGGGTTCATGGCCTCCTGCATTCTACTAATTCCATATGCAAGACTGCATATGAGGAAATTACAATGGTATCTAAAAAGCCAATGGTGTCAACATTCTCAGGACCTAGAATCAATGATTCCTATCATACCTTGTCTAAAGATGGAGTTCTTTTGGTGGGCAGAGGCCTGCCACCAAAACAAGGGACTGCCTTTCACTCTACCCCCTTCCGCCCAAACCCTAACAACAGACACATCAGACTATGCATGGGTAGCTCACTTGGCATGGCAGTGCATTCACGGCAAATGGAACCAAAGTCAAATGCACCTGCATATCAATCAAAAAGAAGTGTTAGCTGTACAGAAAGCTCTGACAGCCTTCAAGGACCACATTCTTCCAGGACAATTATTGGTAAAGACAGACAGCACCACTGTTATGTGGTACATAAACAAGCAGGGGGGATCCCACTCATACCCTCTCTGAAGACTAAGCTATGGCTCTGTGGAACACAGCCTTGAGCTACCAAGTGCTCCTACAGGCTCAGTTCCTGCCAGGAAAGCTAAACACACTTGCAGATGACCTAAGCAGGAATCTCATGGACCCACACGTGTGTAAACTGGAACCAAAGATATTCAACATGTTGAGAAATAAATGGGAGAGCCCAGAGATAGACCTGTTTGCCCCCCAGAACTACCAATTTGACAAATACTGCACAAGGACACTCCACAAACAAGCTTAGAAAGTGGATGCCCTGTCCTTCACCTGGAACAAACAGTTTATTCCTTTCCCCCTCTGCCTCTCCTCTCCAAGGTACTACTAAAGATCAAACAGGACAAACCAAGGACAATACTGATTGCACCAGACTGGCCACGCCAGCACTGGTACCCCCTCTTGTGCAGTGTGTCACTGCTTGCCACCATGGCACCTGCCTCAGACCCCTGCTCTGCTGTCTCAGCAGAAGGGCCAGATTCTGCACCCACAGCTTCAAACCCTGAACTTGGCAGCCTGGCTAATTACCTGATCTCTCCATTCCCATCCCTCAGTAAGCAAGTGATGGATGTCATTCTGGAGGCAAGGAGGTCTAGTACTAGAAAATGCTATGCTGAAAAATGGAAAAGATTTTATTCCTCGAGCCAAACTCAGGGGATGGACACAACAATGCCCAATTTACCGCACATTCTTCAGTACTTAACTGAGATGCTTCACAAGGGCCTTTCCTTTTCCTCCATCAAAATTTATGCCTCAGCCATTTCAGCTCTACAAATTCCTCAGAGTGGCCAAAAACTGCAGACCACCCAGGAAAGCCCCTACTCCAGCTTGGGACCTTAACTTTGTATTGGAAAAGCTCACTCTACCTCTCTTCAAGCCAGCTGCAAGTGCAGAGTTGAAATTTCTTTCTTGGAAAACAGCCTTCCTTCTAGCCATCACTTCAGCAAGAAGGGTGTCTGAATTACAGGCCCTCATGGCTGTGGAGCATTTCATCATCTTTCATGCTGACAGGATGTCCCTCAGGACCAATCCCTTCTTCATGTCCTAGGTGGGTATCCAGTGTGGCCCTTAATCAGTCCATTCATTTGCCAGCCTTCTTTTCTAATCCACAGAACAAAGGGGAATGAATACTAAACTCGTTGGACGTGCACAGACAACTTAGATTTTACTTGGACAGGACTAAACCTCTCAGAAAATCTGAACAGCTGCTGGATGTTCATCGTGTTATACTGCTGCAGTCATCACACTTGGGTTGTCCTGTCATCAGGCGGTCCTGCAGTCGGCCGAATCCCAAAGCCTTGGTCCGGCGTCGGCTGTCATCACTTCTTCCCTGACGTCAGTGCGACAGGGGTATAAAAGAGGCAGCCGACGCCATTTTCTTCAGTCTTTCTTGCCGCGTGGTGCCCGAAGCAGAAGCAGTTCGCAAGTGCTGGTCGGCCAGCTCCTGAGATTTTTGAATCGAATTTCAGCCCAAAGTCTTCTGTAAAGCTAAGTACCCCATTGGGGAAACCTTTCTTGCCTCAGACCGATGTCAGACAAAGTTAATAATTGCATTTCTTGTGGGAAGCAAATACCTCATAAGGATTTTCATTCTCAGTGTATTCCTTGCCTAGGCCCAGACCACGACGTCTCTGGTTGTCGGTTTTGTGCTAGGTTCAACAAACGTACAATTAAGTGTCAGGCAGATTTCGCCCAGCATTATTTTGGCAGAAAATTTAACTATAGCATGCCGTCGGAGCAGCCGACATCAGTATTGTTTAAAAAACACAAAGATAAGGACAAACAGCCAAGGCCAAGACCAGTTACCGAGGCCTCAGCCAGGCCTGACGCCGGTTCTCCGGTTTTCAGCGAGGTGCCTACGCAGCCCCTGACTACCGCTGAATAAGAAATTCTGACGGCCTCCCAGACCGATGCAGCTGGGCCTCAGGAACCGGTTCCACCTCACCCATCGGACGCCCGTCCTGACGGTGATCCGGAAAGTTTGGATAGGCCTTCGGTTTCTGAAGGTATCTTCAAACCGACTACTATCTCTGCTAAGTCTTATGCTAAAGCTCCCTTGAAAGTTAGGAAGCTGGGTCCACACAATCCCCCACAGGCCCCTATGGCTAAAAAACAGATGCTTAAGATGGCTGAGGATTTAATTACCCTTATCAGGGGATCCCAACCCCCCCCTGACAAAAGGCCTAGACTGGAGGAAGATTATCCCTCCTCTGACCAAGCATCCATTTCCTCAGGCAACTCTGAGGACCAGGATTACTCCTTCCCTCCTTATGAAGATTCAGATGCTGAAGAGTCCATTCCCTCTGTCTCCCCCCCTGAAGACTACTCTTTTGGGGAAACTTTACACACCTTGAGGGAACACTTCCACTAGGAAGGCCAAGATTATTCTGACTCTAAGAAAAGACTCCGGGAGTTTCTTCTTCTTCCACAGCATAGACCCCTAACAATTCCTCCAGTTTTAGACATTTTGGATGATGTTTACTCCGAATCTAGTCTAAACCTAGATTCTTTACCTCCAGCACCAGCTAAACCAGACAGATACTATTGAGTTCCTGACACTCATAAGTTTCTATATAAAAGTCCTACTGCAGACCCAGAAACCATTTCCCAGGGTCCCAAAGGGGTTAAGGCCTCTACTGCTAAGAATCCACTTCCTTCTGAAAGAGATTCCAGAGCATTAGAAAGATGGGGAAAGAAAGTGTATACATCTGCCACTTTGGCCATGAGGGCCTTAAACTGCCAATTCCACATGCTAAAATACCAACAGTACTTGATTACACAGTTAAAACAGAAAATGACCCCTCAGACAGATCAACCTGATTTCAAAGAGATACAGGATTTGCTGTATGCAGCAGAACAGGTGGGAAAGCATACCTTACAGTGTGGTTTTGATTCACTGGAAGCCTCATGTAGAGCAGCTGTCACAGGGTCTGTAATTCGTAGGCATACTTGGCTTAAAGAACAAGCCTTACCAGAACATGTCAAAGCAAAGTTATTGGATGCTCCATTGCAGAAAGATGTTTTATTTGGTGTCAAAGCAGAGGAAGTTTTAAAGAAAATGGAAGAAAAGGCAAAATCTATGCAAACAGTTAAAGATTTTTTTACAGGTACAACCTCCTCATTTCAGCAGGAACTGGCCATCAAAAAACTGGTCCTATCCTGCATCAGACAGACCCCAAAGAGGTAGGTACAGACGCCCTAGGGGCAGAGGCCAGCCACAAGGTTCTTTCAGACCTAGACAATGGCAAACAACATCTGAAAGAGGGGGAGACGAAAGATCTCAACCCTTCAGGAAACAAACACAATGACTTCCCCCTTTGCCTGCCAAGCAAAATTGCCCTGGCAGCACCTTTGGGAGGAAAACTGGCTTTATTTCCACAAAATTGGTGCATTATAACAAAGGACAAATGGGTTCTGGATATTATTACCCGAGGATACAGATTTCATTTCCACGCTTTACCACGGATGAGAGGCATGCCAAATCTGCCTCCAAACCAATGGGCAGAGGCACAAACACAAATTTCAGCTCTCATGGATATGAAAGCAATTCAAAAGGTACCTACAAAGGAGCAAGTTCAAGGTTTTTACTCAAGACTATTTCTAGTCCCAAGAAAGGACAAAGCCTGGAGGTCCATTTTAGACCTCTCAATTCTAAACACATACCTGGAGGTACCCAAATTCAAAATGCTCACACTTCAGCAGCTTCTTCCCATGCTGGGCAAGGAGTCTTGGCTGGTAATGTTGGACCTCAAAGAGGCATAGCTGCATGTCCCTATCAGACATGATTGCAGAAGATACCTCAGATTCTTGGCAGGTACAACGCATTATCAATTCTCTGCATTGCCCTTTGGCTTATCTACTGCGCCCAGAGTATTTACAAAATGCCTGGCATCAGTAATTGCATATTGCAGACAACGAGGAATACAAATTTACCCATATCTGGATGACTGCCTGATCCAAGCGGACAGCAAGGACATTCTATTACAGCATCTGGCATTTGTAATACAGCTGCTCAGTTGCCTAGGGTACACAGTAAACAAAAAGAAGTCAAAGCTAATACCCTTGCAACAAATAATATTCCTGGGTGCCAGCTTAAATACAATGGCCCAGATGGCTTTTCTCATGCCAGACAAACAACAACAATTGACTCAATACTTCAAAAAGATGGCAACTTTTACCCAGCTCACTGCAAGGAAAATCCTGCAGGCATTGGGGTTCATGGCATCCTGCATTCAACTACTCCCATATGCAAAGCTGCATATGAGGAAATTACAATGGTACCTGAAAAGTGTATGGTCTCAACACAGGCACAGCCTCAAATCAAGTATACCTCTCATTCCATGCCTTCAAAAGAGTTCCTATGGTGGGCTCAAGCATGTCAAATAAACAAGGGTCTTCCTTCCGCCTTACCTCCAGCAAACCAAACTATGACAACAGATTCTTCAGACTACGCCTGGGGAGCACACATGGCAGGACAGTGCATACAGGGCAAATGGTCTGCAAAACAAATGCATCTTCACATCAACCAAAAGGAGATGCTAGCTGTGCAAAATGCACTGACAGCTTTAAAGGACCTCTTGCATCCAGGACAACTACTAATAAGGAAAGACAACACCACAGTGATGTGGTACATAAACAAACAAGGAGGAACACACTCCTACCCTTTATGCAGACAGGCAATGATCTTGTGGAACACAGCATTGACTTACCAAGTGCAACTGCAAGCACAATTCCTACCAGGAAAGGAAAACATATTGGCAGACGAATTAAGCAGAAATATGGCAGATCCTCACGAGTGAAGACTACACCCACAAGTATTTTCAATGATAACTCAAAGGTGGGGATGTCCAGACATAGATCTATTTGCCTCCCCCAACAATTGCCAACTACAGAAATTTTGCACAAGGACTTATCACTCCTTAGCCTGGAAAGTGGACACCCTATCATTCAGTTGGGCAGCATTGGCAGTCTATGCCTTCCCACCACTACCTCTACTGAGCAAGGTATTATTGAAAGTCAGATCAGAGAGACCACAAATGATCCTCATTGCTCCAGACTGGCCAAGCCAGCACTGGTACCCATTACTAAGGAACTTGACTCACAGCCCTCCATGGATCTTGCCTCAATTCCCACTACTGTTGACTCAGAAAAACTCTCTGATACTTCACAGCCAGCTCAAAACTTTAAATTTAGCTGCATGGAGAATACCTTGAATTTTCAATCAACACTTATCTCAAAGGATGTCCAGAATGTCATTATGGAGGCCAGAAGGCCCAGCACCAGAAAAACTTATTCAGACAAATGGAAAAGATTTTGTGCATGGAACCAGGCTAAAGGTCAAAATCCTTGGATACCTAACATTCCTCAAATGCTGCAATACTTAACTGAGATGCTACACCAAGGCCTTTCATTCTCATCCATTAAGATCCATGCTTCAGCCATTTCAGCTCAATACAATACGGATCCTCCAATGTTCTCACACCCTTTACTATGGCAGTTTCTCAGAGGGGCTAAGAATATAAGACTCCCCAGAAAACTCCCAATACCAGCTTGGGACCTGAACTTCATTTTAGAAAAATTAACACTGCCTCCTTTCAAACCAGCATTCTCAGCAGAACTACAATACTTGTCTTGGAAAACAGCTTTGTTGCTGGCTATTATTTCAGCACGCAGGGTCTCAGAACTACAGGCACTTATGGCAGTGGAACCTTTCATCATTTTTCATCAGGACAGGGTCTCTTTATGAACTTAACCCTACCTTTATGCCAAAAGTAGTATCCAGTGTGGCTTTAAATCAGACCATTCATTTACCCACCTTTTATCCAAACCCCCAGAATAAAGGAGAAAGACTCCTTCACTCTTTGGACATTCACAGACAGCTACGTTACTATTTAGATAGGACAAAGACCTTCAAAAAAACTGACCAACTCTTTGTATCCTATGCTGCAGGTTCACAAGGAAAGGCCATTTCAAAACAGACCATCTCCAAATGGATAGCACATTGTATCCGCTTTTGCTACTCGTACCATGGAAAAGCAGTGCCTGTTAATATTAGGTCCCATTCTACCAGGGCTACAGCAACCTCAGCAGCCTTTCTCAGGGGGGTTCCAACCAAGGACATTCTGGAGGCAGCCACTTGGAGCTCAGTGCACACCTTTACCAAGCACTACCACCTTCCCTTATACTCAAAATCCAGAGCTGGTTTTGCCACTGCAGTGCTGCAGGGCATCCTAGCTTCACCTAACCCGATTTAGTACCAGCCACCCATCCATAGCTTTGGGATTCAACCCAAGTGTGATGACTGCAGCAGTATAACACAATGAACATAGTACAGTTTTGTACCTACCATAAATGTAGATGTTCGAGTGTATATACTGCTGCAGTCCAGGTTACCCTCCCACCATCCCCTCTACATACCAGGGTGTTAGTTATAGCTCCATGTTCATCAATCAATTGGATGCATGTCTATATGGTGTATTTGCTAATAGTTAGTACTATTGTTTATCTTCTAAGGAATTTTTGCATAGCTTTTTGTTTTGCCTTCCTAGTTGGGGGCACCTGACATCTGGGGCAAGAAAAACTGAAGAAAATGGCGTTGGCTGCCTCTTTTATACCCCTGTCGCACTGACATCAGGGAAGAAGCGACGACAGCCGACGCCAGACCAAGACTTTGGGATTTGGCCGACTGCGGGACCGCCTGACGACAGGATAACCCAAGTGTGATGACTGCAGCAGTATATACACTCGAACATCTACATTTATGGTAGGTACAAAACTGTACTTTGCATTTGCTGTAGGGGCACAGGGGAAAGCTATTTCAAAGCAAACCATTTATAAGTGGATAGGCCATTGCATTCATTTCTGCTATAAGCATCATGGAAAACCTACCCCACAGGGATAAAACCACATTCAACCAGGGCTGCATCTACCTCAGCCTTTCTCAGAGGTGTCCCTACCAGGGACATCCTAAAAGTTGCTACCTGGAGTTCTGTGCATACCTTCACCAAGCATTACCACTTGCCATTTTTTTCTAAATCCAGAGCTGGCTTTGCCACTGCAGTCTTGCAGGGCCTTATATCTGGTCCTAATGCTATCCTCCTCCCATCCTTAGCTTTGGGAATCTACCCAAATGTGATGACTGCAACAGTGAAACACGAAGAACATAGTACAGTTGTGTACACTTAACATAAATTTAGATGTTCGAGTGTATTCACTGTTGCAGTCCTGGTTACCCTCCCTCCATCCCCCTGACTTTTTTTTCTATACCTCTCTTCTTGTTTACTATGCTTAAAGCTTTCTGGTGTATTTGCTTTTTGTTGGAGATGTAACCTTGTATATAATTGCTTCCCATTATGGGGGCACCTGACATCTGGGGCAAGAAAAACTGATAAAATGGTGTCGGCTGCATGTTTTATACCCCTGACCACCTGACATCATGGAAAATGAGACAGCAACCAATGCAGGACCCAAGACTTTGATAATCAGGCTGACTGAGGGCTACTGCAAACAGATAACCCAAATGTGATGACTGCAACAGTGAATACACTCGAACATCTACTTTTATGGTAAGTGTACACAACTGTACTTTCTTGGCACAATCCCAATATTACCACTAGTGTTTGTGTCTTGTCCATGAGCCCTAGCAAGTCAGTTCCCCTTCACTCCTGGAAAATGGAGTCAGGCACTGCGTCATCATTCCTGCCCCTCCCCATCATGCTCCTCACTGCCTGGGCTGCTGATTGAAACCATGTCACTTGGGTTGGGTCATCATCAGGAATTCCTCTCTTTATGTTGTGAAGCCAACAAATTCTGACTACTCTTTCAGTTAAAAAATTATTTGTAGTATATCTCTGATGGAGCCAACTGCACCCTCTTGATCTCACAGTTGGCTGTCCTTGTACCTGTGCTGTCTGCTGGGACTGTTTTATTTCTTTCGGGTATTGGAAAATTGTCATAATTCTCATGGACTTGCCCTTTGTTGTGTAAGTCATCTCGTGTTCTTAGACCACGTGCATTGTTCATGATGTTCATCGTGCATACAGCTGCAGTCATAACAGATGGGTTCTCCTGCCGTCAGGCGGTTTTATATATATATATATATATATATATATATATATATATATATATATATATGTATATATAGAGGCAATTTAGTGTAGTCAACCAGCATGTTTTTGGAGGTAGGAAGAAACTGGAGTAGCCAGAGAAAATCCCTACAGATATAGGGTGATTATACAAATTGCACACAATGATGCAGTATCAGGATTGAACCACAGACACTGCAGATGTTATATAGAAAGCTTAACCATTGGGCCACTGTGGTGTCTCAGTTCTACCAAGTTTTAGAATATTAAAAAAGCATCGATTTTGAAAATGCAACAGTCATTTTAGAGATGGTGATCAAGTCACTTGCTCTGTAAGTACTGTGTGTATAGGTCCTGTGCCGTTACCCAGCCATCTGTTTCTGTACCTACTCATACAGTGGTTCAGTAACCTACCACTGCTTTACATTGGGCTACAGGAGCAAAACGCAGCAGCTGCTGTGCAGCAGACTGTTCTAACCTGTGTCAGTCTGTTTTGGGCTGGCACTAAGCACAGACATGAAGTTCCTGGAACTTTTATAAACTATTTATTGTAACACTAGCTACATTGTTGCAACATCTGTATGTCAGTTTCAGATGTACTGACATTAGATGCCTGCGTGAACCAGAACAGTGGACAGACTGCAGTCTGCAGATCGGAGTGTAATCCAAGAGGTGCAGGTTTACATCAAATTGCTGTAATCCAACACTAGATTTAATAGTTAGAGGAGCTTGTTAAAGATAGTCATGACAAAAGACAAATAAGTGTGTGCAGCATCCTGTCGTCCACCTGCACAGTCAACATGAAGACTGGGCTGCATAACACCCTGGTACAGCCTCTGTTTAACTATATTCAAGCTGCATTCTTTATAGATAGACCACTTCTCCCTTGTAATAACATGACAGGGAAAGAGTAGATGACCCCTGCCATATGTCTGCCTTTGTATATAGAATGCTGCTACATTATTTAGGTTTTGATGAGAATTACTTCTGGGAAGTATCTGTTTCCAGTGGAGGTCAAAGGAAAAAACTCTCCAGCATGAAATCACTATAATAACATGTAAAATGTGAGATAAGGTTATTTTATAAAAGTTGTAGAGTAAGTACAAGTACAAGTACAGTACAGAATTCTCTTACAGAGAGAGGATCAACAGAGATGCAGTAAAATAATGTAAACAAATATTAAACATTTTGAACAGTCGTTAAAAGTATTAAGAGCTGGAGATTATTACAAGAGTAAGAAGAGTACCACCACTGAGGCCAGACAGAACACGATAACATATCACTGACTAGTAGTTGGCGTAGGAAAAGAGATGATAAACTTATTCTAACTAAAGGACCAGCCTATTAACAAAATTCACAAATTGTCTTGTTGGTAGACAGTTAATAGTTTTAGGGTAAGCATGGACAAGAAAAAGGAAAGAAAACAGAGAAAGAGGAAAAAACGAGTCTGGGTGGAGCTGTAGAAATGCTCCAGCTGACGGGGCTCTAGTCCTGGGAACCAGCTTGTCTGGGGAACTGTTACAAACCATCATTTTGCAGTCTGTGGTCTTCGTGTGCTCAAGCTGATGGGGCTCTAGTGCTGGGAATCAGCTTGTCTGGGGAACTGCTACTAACCATCAGTTTGCAATCTGTAGTCTTAGTGAGGCATAAAATGTTTGCCACAGCAGGTAAGAGATTCCCTTGCAGCAGCTCTGGGTATGGAAATGGATGTAGTGAATACAAAGAGGGAAACAAGGGGACACTGAAAGAGAAGGAGAGAATGGTGAAAAAGACATAATGAGAAAATAGTTAAGATCCTGGAAAGCAAGAATGGTAAGGAACATTCAGTTACCCCACAAGTTCAACACCACTTTATCCAATACCCGTTTCTGTTTTCATATACTTCTTTAAAGTGCCATGTAGGTCCCTATGTATTAAATAGGCATGCGGCCCAGCAGATTGAAGGCCTAACCCAAAATCCCAGTTGCCCTAAAGTACTGTCTGGTTAAGTGATTTCCTCAGGGTCACATAGTAGGCAAATGAAGGGTGAGGGAATCAAGCCCTGTACCACAGGGGGAATCAAGCCCTGTACCACAGGGGGAATCAAGCCCTATACCACAGGGGGAATCAAGCCCTGTACCACAGGGGGAATCAAGCCCTGTACCACAGGGGGAATCAAGCCCTGTACCACAGGGGGAATCAAGCCCTGTACCACAGGGGGAATCAAGCCCTGTACCACAGGGGGAATCGAGCCCTATACCACAGGGGGAATCGAGCCCTGTACCACAGGGGGAATCGAGCCCTGTACCACAGGGGGAATCGAGCCCTGTACCACAGGGGGAATCGAGCCCTGTACCACAGGGGGAATCAAGCCCTGTACCACAGGGGGAATCGAGCCCTGTACCACAGGAAGTAGCTCGTTAACAACTCAGAGCCTTAATCTCTCTGCTAGCATCTAGACATTTTTACTTACACAAATGTAACACTGCAAAAGTAAATAAATAAATAAAAATACAGCTGTGATACTTATATGAAGGTAGCCATACAACATAAAGGAAGGATGAAGCTTACTATAGTCTTACTTATCGTAAAGCAGGAAGAGTGGCAAATATTCTTCTCTCCCTCCTAACTGGCATACTGCAATGAACTAAACAAAAATATTTCACAGAATAAGGCTAAAACACTGTTTCAGCTTATAAGTTCCATACCCTCTAAAGCTTTGTTAATTTTTTTATGTGTTTTAATTTACAATGTTTTAGCTGATATTGAGCAGAGCATTGGGTGTTACCTCATGCCTGTCACTGAGCTTGGATGCTGTGAGTCACTCCTGTTCCCCCCAAGACCTAATCTGAAACCCATTGGCTGAAAGGAAATTGAGGCTTCCCAGTACAGCATCATACCATGGCCATATGGGTTTTTTTATTTATATGCCCTACCTATTTACCCATCTGAATGCCTGACATGCAGTGATGTCAGGCTGGTATAGCCAAGAATCTCTGTCGGTGCTTTTCTTCATTATTATGCAGGTATGAGAAGCATGCTGTGGTATCACTGGCATGGCTTCCATCCCACCTTTTGAATCCACCCCCTACTGCCAGGATAGGCCAGTTAGTAAAATGCCACTGCCTTTCCTACCCATCCCACATTTATTAAGACAATGAAGTGAACTACAGCCTAAAAGTCTGTACACTTAGATGACCTACAGCAAAACTCCTGATATGCCTTCTAAAACAAACATCTTCTAGTAGGTGTTACCCAGCTAGCAGAACTTTAACCAAGTACTTAGCTTAAACATAACTAATTCTGGAAGCCATTCTACAAATATATGACTAATAT